>NC_051206.1:3502932-3843750 GCF_015220075.1 Falco rusticolus | reverse complement strand
GCTGGGGGTGCAGGGGAGGGACCGGGGGGGGGGGGGGGGGGTTTGGGGGGGGCTGAGCCCCATGTGGGAGGCCTGCTCACTGGGTGCCCCTGACTCGTCCCCCCCGCAGGGCCAGGCCGAGGATGGCGGAGGGGGCGTGGTGACAGTGGCTCCCCGGGCAGCCTGCCGGCGCTCCCCGGGCCCGGGGCTGCTCGGCAGGCGCCCCCCCGCCCCCCCCCTCACCCCCGGCGCCTGCCCTCCATCCGCTCCCGCGACCTCACCCTGGGAGGCGTCAAGAAGGTGAGTTCCTTGGGAGGGGGCGGGGGGACCAACCTCCGGGGTGACCCTCCATCCTGCCCCACTGCTTGGGGAGCGGGGTTTGGAGACCCAGAACACAGGCGGGCGGGTGAGGAGGAGGGGGGGGGGGGGCGGGGAGGGTGGCAGCCTGGGGGGTTTTGGGGTGCAGGGGGTGGGGAATGGGGTGGTGTCCATGCGGGACGCAGGCAGGTCCGCAGCCGCCGCCTCCAGCGCCGCGGCCGGTTTGTTTCTGTTGCCTTATCTGGGCTCGTGCAGCGACTTGTCCCTCTGCTCTCGTTCGCAGAAACCTTCACCCCCAACATAATTAGCAGGGAAGATCAAGGACGAGTAAGTGGCCTCGTAAGCGTTTCCCCTGGGGCGCGGAGGCGGTTTTTTGCCCACACCGCTGGGCCGAAAACGTCCCCCCACAGCTGGAACCCGTGCTGGGGGGTGATGGACCCCCTTCCTCCCCACCCCACACACACCCCACCCACCCCATCAGGCCAGGGAGGATGTCTCCGTCAAGAAGGAGAAGAAGGAGCGGGAGCGGCAGCGCGATGGGCACAGCCGGGGCCGGGGCCGGCCCGAGGTTATCCAGTCCCACTCCATCTTCGAGCAGGGCCCGCTGAAATGATGAAGAAGAAAGGTAACGGGAGCTGCCCCCCATCCCACGGTGGGTCTCGGGCTTGTCCCACCTGGCTGGGGGCTCACCCCAGGGCTGCTCCCCCCTCCCAGCCGGCTCCTGGGACAAGACGGTGGACATGCGGACTTCGGCCCTTCCACCATCATCACATCAGAAGGAGAAGAGGGAGACGGACGAGGAGACGAAGCAAGATCCTGCGGATGCTGCAGAAGGACGATGTGAGTGAAGCCGGGGAGGGAGTGGCGGTGGCAGCTTCGGTGCCACTGGTGCTGAGTGTCCCCTCTCCCACCCCCACAGTTCCTCGATGATCCGGGGCTGAAGAACGACATCCGTAACAAGCCGGTGCAGCTGCCGCTGGCCCACTCGGGCTGGCTCTTCAAGGAGGAGGCGGCGGAGCAGGAGGACCCCCAGCCCTGGCTGCCCGGCCCCAAGGATGAGAAGATGGAGCTGGACCCCCCGGCGGTGAAAGGTGGGCTGGGGTGGGGGGGGGGGCAGCACAAGGGTTGGGAGGGGGTGGGGGGGGAGCTGCCCCCCTTCTCGTGCCCACCCGCCGCCTCTCCCCGCTGTGGTGCCAGTGAAAGAAGAGCCGTGCGATGAGGACCCCCTACCCACGCCAACGCAGAGCAAGGGCCCCCCCGGTTTCCCCCGGGACGTCTCGGTGGCCGAGCTGCTGCAGCAGCTGACCCTGTCGGCCGAGGAGGAGCTGCTCTTCCTCCAGCTGCCCGACACGCTGCCCGGCCAGCCCCCCACCCAGGACACCAAACCCATCAAGACGGAGCTGCAAAACGAAGAAGGCCAAGTGGTCGTGGTGAAGCAGGAGAAAACCCAGGTAAAGGCTGGGGGAGGGGGGGGGGAAGTCGGGGGTCAGGGGGCTGCGTGGTGATGCCTGTGGCCCCCCCCTCATCCCACGGTGTCCCTCGCAGGAGGCGAAGCAGGCGGAGAACACCTGCACCCTGGCCGACCTCCCCGAGGGGCAGGTGGGGAAACTGCTCATCCGCAAGTCGGGGAAGGTGCAGCTGGTGCTGGGCAAGGTGACGCTGGATGTGACCATGGGGACCCCCTGCTCCTTCTTACAGGTATGGGGCTGGGAGGAGGGGGAGCACTGGGGACCTAATCTGGGGGGGATGCAGCCCAAAATAGCCCCTTGGGGGGGGTCGCTGGTGGGGTGGCGAGCTGGTTCTCGGGCAGCCCATCCCTCTGACAGCGGTGGGGAAGGATCCTGCCCTTGTGCCCCCCTGCTACCCACACCCTGGGGACATCTCCTCCAGGCTTAGCCCCCCGCCCCTGCAGCAGGCAGGGACTCCCAGCCCTTCTCCCCCCCTATTTAAAGGGTTTTCCGTGGGAGTGGGCTGCTCACAGGTGTTTCTCCCCTCTGGAAAAGGAGCTGGTGTCTGTCGGCATTGGGGACAACCGGACCGGCGAGATGATCGTTCTGGGCCACGTGAAGCAGAAGCTGGTGTGCTCCCCAGACTTCGAGGCTCTGCTGGAGCACCGGCACCGGTAGCCGGTGGAGGGGGGGCCAGTGGGGGGGCCCAGCCCCATGCCCACAGCACACGGAGAGCCCACAGCCCCCCCCCCGGCTCTGCCCTCAGCCCTCTCAGCCTTAGGGATGCGCAGCGGTGGCTTCTGCAGGCGTGGGTGCAGGGCCAGCTCCTACTGCCCACCCCGCCATGCGGTGGGGCAGCACTGGGGCTGGGGGCTCCTTCTCTGACCCCCAGCCCCACTGCACCCTCCCCCCTGGTGCAAGACAGGCAGGGCCCGTGGCTACCTGCTTCCCAGAGTTCTGGGCGTGCACGGCCGCAGTGTCCCCTCGGCTCTCTGGCAGCCGCGCACACGCTGGGGTGAGCAGGACGCGTGCCTGCAGGGAGAAATGCACAATAAAAACATCTTTTTTTTTTTTCTGCGTGTCCCCCCATCCACCATGTGAGGCTGCTCTGTCCCCTCTGCGGTGCCACCAGGCTGGTGTGGCAAACTCGGTGCTGGCATGTGGCACCGTGTCCTTAGACACTTAATCTCCCACCGCTCCCTGGGGAGAGCCAGGGGGGCACCTTGCACAGCGCTGGGGCCCACTGGGATGAGCCCCCCACCCTCTCCTGGGCTGTGCCAGGGGGCTGAGCATCCCAGGGGCTGGCGGGGGGGGGGAGGGCATTGCCCTGCTCTGGGCTAAGGAAGCAGCGTGGAGGGGGCAAGGTGGGTGGGACCACCCCCCAGGGACCATCATTGGCCCTGGGCATGGCTGCAGGGACCACCAGGACTCCTTGGGGGGGTGGGCAGTGAGTGGCCACCACCCTGTCCCTGCTGTGGTGGTGGGAGGCTGCGTGTCTTTTGCGGGGGATGACTGCATTGCCCAACTGTCTGCCATCATGGAACCAGACCCCCCCTCAGACCCCCCACAGGCAGGGGGCTGCTTCCCAGCCCATAACCCATCTTGCCCCCCCACATCCCATGTTACCCCCCTGTATCCCATCTTAGACCCACTTATCCCATCTTGGCCCCTGTATCCCACCTTACCCCATCCCATCTTAGCCCCCCCCCCCCATTTCCAACTTTACCCCCTGCATCCCATCTTAGCCCCCTTATCCCGCGCTGCCCCCCCCACATCCCACCTCACCCCCATATCCTGCCTACCCCCTGTATCCCATATTAACCCCCATATCCCGCCTTGCCCCCCCCCCCGGCCCACCTTACACCCCCCCATCTGCCCCCGGCGCCGCCCCGCGGCGGGCGCTGTCCGCGGTGCTGAGCCCCGCCCCCCAGTACAGGGCTGGGCGGTGAGGGGCGTGGCCATCGCGCTGCCCAATAAGAGCGGAGGGCGGTGGGTGGGTGTGGCCGCGCCTGCGCAGTGCGGCGGCGGCGGCGGCGTGCTCGCAGCTGGTAGGCCGCGGCCTCGACGGGGCCTACATGGAGCCACGGCGGCCCGGCCCCGGCCCTGGCCCCGGCCCCGCGCCCGCTGCCTCTCCCGCTGCCCCGGGCCGGCTGGGGGGGCTGTGGGCCCTTGCTCAGCGCCTGCCCCCACCCGGCCCGCCCCAGCCCCAGCCTTCCCTGGTGCCGCTGTCGGCCCTGCTGTGTGGCCTAGGCCTCGGCGAGGGGCCTTGCCCCCCACCCTTGGAGCCGGCGGACTGGCCCGTCGGTAGGTGGTTGTGCTGGGGGTAGGGGCTGCCCAGCCGGCCCCCCTGCTGCTGCCCACCGTGCCCTCTCCTTCCCGCAGGCCGCTGCAGCGCTGGCACGGCAGAGGTGCTGGCACGGCACAGCCCGGTGGTCGAGGATGCCTGGGGGGCAGCAGGCCCCACGCGCGGGCGGTGAGTCCCCACTGTACCTCTGTCCCTGTGCCCGCCTTGGCCACGAGTCCTCCCCGTGGCTAATTGCCAGCCCCAGTGGCAGCGGGCAGGGGGGTGACACTGCTGCAGGTGACACCACTGGCTTCACCGAGCCACTGCTTGCACCACCTCCTGCTCCGCTTGTCAGTGCCCTGGCCAGCTTGGTCCCTCACCACCAAAACTTGGTGTTTTGCGTGTCTAAGTCTCAGCTGTGTGGGGGGTGTGGAGGGGGGGTCCAGGGGGCTGCACCGAGGGGGTGGTGGGGAGGGCCATCACTGGAGGTTTGCAGCCAGGATGCCGCTGGTGTGTTCTCAGCGTGCCAGGGCTCACCTCTGCCCCCACCCCCCCCTACCTTACCTCCCACCGGGGATGCAGGATGCTGTTCAAAGGCAGAGGGAACACGCTGCCCGGCCCCCCCATGAGACACCCCACTGTGCCGTTCCGTGGAAAGCCCGGTACCACTGCTGTGCCCACCCTGCGCCCACCGGGACATCAGCCCACTCTGCTGCCTGTGTCTGCCCCACGGACCCCCTCGTCTGCGGGCACACCGTAAGTGAAGGGCTTGCGAGCCTCAGCCCCCCGTTCTAGGGTCCGGGTGCTGGTGGGGGTTGCAGCTGACCCCCCTGCCTCAGCCCCATTTCTCCTAGGGCACCAGAGCTGAAGCCGACGGTGAAGGGAACTGCCATAGCCGTGGGGCTGAACTCAGTTAAAATCTCCTGCCAGAACGAAGCTGTCTACCAGTACCACGTTACCTTCAGGTATTGGTGGGGGCCTGGGGGGTCAGGCTCCCCCCCAGCCCCTCGCAGAAGGGTGGGTGCCCTGGGTAGAGCTGTCTGTGTCTCTCCCTCCCTCTCTCTGTCATGGTAGCCGCTAGATGGAGCGGCCGGCGCAGCCACGGTGCCTGCGGGCTGAGCACCTGCAGGGCAGCAAAGTAAATGATCTCTGGCTTTTCCTCCCCGTGGGTTTTTTGGAGTCCGGAGTGGGGTCTTGCTGAGGGTGGAGGAGGGTTAAAAGACTTGCCAGCAGCAGCCGGTGATGGAGGTGATGCATCCCTGTCTCCGGCAGCCCAGAGGTGGAGTGCAGGAGCACACGCTTCGCCATGCTGAAGGAGCACCAGGCGGTGACAGGGGATGTGACTGCGTTTGATGGCTCCATCCTCTACCTGCCCAAACTGCTCCCCCAGGTAAGGGGCTATGCGATCTGTGCCAGGGTGAGGTTGTTCTACCCAACTGGGGGGCACAGGGGTGCCCCCCCTGGGGCCTCTGGCCCACGTGCTGGGTGGGAGAGCATCTCTCCTGCCCCGGCTGATGCACCACCTCACCCTGCAGCCTGTCAGCCTGAAGGCTCAGAGGGGGAGCGACAGTGAGGAGATCACCATCACCATCCAGATAACCAAGGTCCTCGAGCCCAGCTCGGATCTCTGCGTCCCCTTTTACAATGTGGTTTTCCGAAGGTGAGGGACGGCCGAGACCCACCCCAGGCCTCCGCTGACCTCCAAGGAAGAGACCCTCCTCCTCCTGCCCACCGAGCCTGAGCGAGTCCTGCTTTTCCTTCCCTAGGGTGATGAGAATCTTGGATATGAAGCCCATTGGGAGAAATTTCTTTGAACCTGACCAGGCCACCGTGTTACAGCATTACAGGTGGGCGCTGGTCACAGTTTTTCCCTGCTGCCGCCCAGGCACGTGGGCGTGAGGTGGGGTTGTTCCTCTCCCCTTGGCAGTGGTGTGAGGCTGGAAATTCAGAAGTCTTTGCCAGATCAGCTCTCTCAGCCAGCTCTGGTTAGCCTGACCTCAGAGTGCCTGTTTTCTGCAGTGCAGTTCAGGGGTTATTAGCTGAGAGCTGGCAGCCAGCTGGGAAATAAATCCCCATGGGTTTCGAGCCCTCCTTGGTGAGGGAGGCAGCTGCTGGCTCCTCTGGCAGCACCATGTGGGCAGCTCCAGTTTTAACCCAGGTGCCGTTGGGCATCTTCTCCTCGGGGCACAGGCTGCAGATTTGGCCGGGATACTCTGTCAGCATCCGAAAGAAGGACGGTGGCCTCTTCCTCTTGGTCGATACCATCCACAAAGTTATCCACAGTGATTCCATCCTGAACGTCATGTAAGAGAAGGGAGAAAACCCAGGGGAGCCCCGCGGGGCATTAGGCACGAGGGTGGTTTTCCAGCAGCCACGTGCCCAGGGCTGGCTCTTGGCGAGGGCTGTGCCACTGGCACTGGCCAGGCTGCAGGCCACTGGTGCTGTTTGGCAAAAGGTGTTTTATTTTTGGGGTAGCACACGCAGAGAGCATTGCCGTGAGCTGCTTCTCCTCCCTCTCTCCCTGCCGCAGGCATACCATCTACAGGCAAAGTCTCAACAGCTTTCAGGAGGAGTGCTTCAAGCAGCTGGTGGGCAGCGTGGTCATCACCCGCTACAACAACCGCACCTACCACATCAACGACATCGACTGGAACAAGACCCCAAGGGACAGTTTCACCCTGTTCAGCGGTGAGGAGATCACCTTTGTGGACTACTACAGGTAGGGACTGGTGGAGCATCCCTTGGGATGAGCGTCTCTCTGTGGGGAAGGGCTTGATGCCTGGCTCTGACCTGAGGTGCCTGAGCAGGAACACCTCACCTGATGCCATCTCCCTGCTGTTTTTCCAGCAAAGCTTATGGGATCACCATCAGGGAGCTGGACCAGCCGCTGCTTGTCCACAGGCCCAGGGAAAAACAGACGTCGGATGGGAAGGTGAGCCAGGCACAGTGAGCTGGGGAGGGGACATTGAGTCCCATGGTTTTTTCTTGGCTCTTCCAGCCCCTGCCCTGCCCTGCCCATCGCTAGGAGGGCAGGAGCTTGCAGCCCCCTTGGGGTGCTGATGGTGCTGTCCCCCCTCCCTGCAGCGTCAGCTGGACCTGGTGCTGCTCGTGCCAGAGCTCACCTTCATGACCGGGGTCCGCGAGATGAGGAAGGACAGTCGAATGGTGAAGGTCAGAGCATGTTTGCATCTGAGGGTCCCTACTCACTCGAGCCAGTGTTGCCCGGTTTGGAGAGCTGGGCCTTGGCCAGCCACTGCTGGGAGGAGCTCAGAGTCCCCCATCACACCCAGGAGTTCCCCAACCCACCTCCTCTTGTACCCGCCCGCTGCAGGACTTGATGAAGGAGATGCTGCAGAGCCCCAAGCAGCACTACATGTGTCTCGCCAGCCTCCTGCGCAGGATCAAGGACAACCCAGAGGCCTCGCAGGAGCTGATGCGCTGGGGGCTCAGCCTGGACCCAGACATCTACAGGGTAGGGGCTGTGGCGTGCCAGGAACGCAAGCAACGGCCACACCGCAGTGGCATCGGAACTGCCATGGATTTCTGCTCTGTTCAGACCCAAGGCCGAATCTTGCCCGCGGAGAGGATCAACCTGCGGCACAGCTCCTTCATCCCCGTCGAGGACCTGAGGTGGAGCAAGGAAGTCACGAGAGAAGCCTCCATCTCAGCGGTGGGCCTGCGGCTCGGCTGTTGCAACAACATCCCCTTGTTTGAAAACTGGGATGGGTTTTCTTAGTGCTGGCATCCCATCTGCCCCACTCCCATCTGAGCTTGTTCAAGCTAAAATTTTTCCCTTATTTATGTTGGCTTTATGCTTCAGCCTGTTTTTCCAAAGGATGTTAGAGGTACGTAGCCACAGTGTCTGCTTTCCCACCTCCTCCTGGCGTGGCTGAAGGCTTTTGGACTGCCAGAATTGGATGCTGTGTGCCCTTTAGGTTCCTCTTGGGCCTTTTTCCCTCTCCCACCTTTCCCCCTGTGCTGCAGGGCTGGGAGCTGCATGGCTTGGCAGCCGCAGCTCTGAGGCGAGGACTGTCCTCTCTCCTAGATTGCCATGAATTACTGGCTGCTGGTTTACCCGAAGCGCTTGCAGGACGTGGCAAAGACTTTGGTGGCCACCATGGAGAGCATCTGCGGCCCCATCGGCATGCGTGTCAGCCATCCCACCGTGGTGGAGCTGAAGGATGACCGCATCGAGACCTATGCCAAGACTATCCAAAGCGTTTTGAGTAGCGAGGTGAGGAGACGGGCTCAGGGGTGGGGTGGGGGGGATAGTGCAGCTTAGCATGAGGTTAATGTGTCTTCTAGGGAGGGCTGGGGGTCTTCTCTGCTCCCCATGCATCACCCTCCCCTGCTGTGCTTCCCTGCAGGACAAGGTGCAGCTGCTCCTGTGCATAATCTCCAGCAGCCGGGAGGATTTGTACAGGGCCATCAAGAAGCTGTGCTGTGTGCAGTCCCCGGTACCCTCCCAGGTGGGCGAGGGGCTTGGCAGAAGGGGACCACCAGTGCAGGGAAGCTGTGGGCATCTCCAGCCTCACTTTTCCCATTTGTTTTTTTTTTTTTCCCTTTGCAGGTCATCAACGTGCAGTCCCTTTCAGGCCAGCCGGGCAAGCTGAGGACCGTGGTCCAGAAAGTTCTGCTGCAGATGAACTGCAAGCTGGGAGGCGAGCTCTGGGGGGTCGACATCCCCCTGGTAAGGCGGGCGAAACCACTTGGCACATGTGTGCGATGAGTTTGCAAGCTCTGGGATGTAAACTGTTGTGGTCATGAGCTTCCCTCCAGGGGTGCGGATGAACCACCTGCAGAATCGGGGTTGGCGTCTCCGTTTTGCCTGTGTGACGTCCCTCGCAGCTTGAGGGATCCAGGCAGGGCAGCCTGGAGGTGTCTGGCTTATCCCTAACTCCCACCTCCCTTCCCCTTCCTCCCTTCCCCAAGAAACAGCTGATGGTGATCGGCATGGACATCTACCACAGCCGCAGCAAAGGGATGCGCTCCGTCATCGGCTTCGTGGCCAGCATGAACCAGTACGTGGCACCCTGGGGGTGCAGGCTTGGGGGTCCCACGCCGGCATCGCTGCTGCCTCCCCTTTGCTGGGAAAGGAGGGGGTTGATGCCTTCCCCAGCTGCTGTGCTCAGCAAGGTCTCTGCCGGTGTGTTTATGGGGGTGTCGCTGGCCGCCGGCCCACACAGCAGTGGCCTTTGGTGCGCCCTCGACGCCGTATTGCTGGGAAAGGTGCTGCGAGCGCCCAGCCGGGCTCGGTTTCGGTTGCGCAACGGCTGGGTGGACTTTGGCTGGTGAGGGGCATTCCTGACGCTCATCCCCGCTCTGTCCCCAGCATCCTCACCAGGTGGTACTCCAGGGTGGTCTTCCAGATGCCGCATCAAGAGATCGCCGACAGCCTGCAGCTCTGCCTGGCCAATGCCCTCCGGCAGTTTCACGAGGTGAGGCCAGACCCTTCAGCCCAGTGTTATCAAAAAAAAAAACCAAACAAAACACCCTGCCATGGTTTAATATCCCCTCGAAGCAAGAGGAAAACACCCAAAAACTCTCAGCCCAAGTGCGTGCGAGCAAGCAAACACCTCGGCAGCCTTTGGACTGGATGTGGCGCCCGCAGCCACGCGTGCCTGGGGAGGCTCACCCTTATCTTGGGAACGTGCGAACCTGCCTGGAAAATTAGTTTGCACTGGGGGAAGTGCCATGTTACACTTCTGCTTGTATCGGCATCGAACTGCTGAGCCCTGTCCCCTTGTCCCATGTCCCCAGCATGAGAAAAGCAGCGTGTGACAGGGTGGGGGCTGGGGCTCGCTCTTGAGATTTTCCCATCAGTGGGTGCTGGAGAAACATCCGTGAAAAATGGGAAGTTTGCTGGTCACCGAACGGATTAGTGCAAACATTGCTGCTCTGTGCCCTGCCAGCACTTCTGAGACTGGGGTGAAATGCATTTGCTGGGGCTGAATATAGTCGGGGGCTTTCTGCAAAGCTCAGGGGTGATGGGTTGAACTCACAGGCTGCAAAATCACCAAACTGTGAGCCCTGGAGATCTGGTGGGCACCTAGCGCCCGGCTTCTTGCCGGGACATGCATCTTCCCCTGCCAGCCAGCCCTGTGCCTCGTGCAGGGGGGAAAAACAGTGAGCTTTTCCGATTTCTGCTTCCCCAGATGAACCACTGCTTGCCCAAGAAGATTGTCATATACAGGGACGGCGTGTCCGACAGCCAGCTCGACACCGTGCTCAAGTACGAGATCCCGCAGATGCAGAAGTGCTTCAAGACCTTTGAGAATTACCAGCCCAGCATGGTGGTCGTGGTGGTGCAGAAGCAAATCAGCACCAACTTTTACACCGTGGAGGAGGAGCAGTTCGTGTCCCCTCCTCCAGGGACCGTCATTGACCACACAGTCACCAGCTTGGACTGGTGAGTGGCAGTCGTTTGGGAAAGCTGCGTGGGGTGCCCCAAAAAGCACCTGGTGTGCCAAAAAAATATCCAACCCCAAACCTGGCATTCAAAAAAAACCCAAGCCCAAACCTAGTGTGCCAAAAAAAAAAAAAAAAAAAAAAAAAGCCTAAACCTGGTGTGCCAAAAAAAACCCCAAACGTGGGGTGCCAACCCCCTCCTCCTAAACCTGGTGTGCCAAAAAAAAACCAACCCCAAACCTAGTGTGCCAAAAAAAAAAAACCAAACCAAAAACCAACAAAAAGCCCAAACCTGGTGTGCCAAAAACCCGTGGTGTGCCAAAATACCGGCAGGCAAATGCCCCCTTTGTCCTTCCCTCCCTCTCAGGCAGGATTTCTTTTTGGTGGCCCATCGCTCTCGCCAAGGCTGCAGCATCCCCACGCGTTACATCTGCGTGTTGAACACGGCCAACCTCAGCTTCGAGCACCTGCAGAGGTAAGAGCAGCTCCCCACAGCATCCTGCAGTGTGGGGGCCACACCCCAGACCCAAATCTGTGGTGGGTTTTTTTTGGGGTTTTTTTTTTTTTTTGCATAACAGTCTGCGGGGAGGGCAGCAGGTACTCGCGCACGCATGGGGCTGAGCCTGCTCTTCGTACTGGGAGGGCTCGGTTGGGGGATGGGGGAGAGGAGGCGGGTTGCGCCTGTCTTACCTCCTCCCTGGGCAAGATTTAATTGCAAAGGTGATAAAGGAAAATGTGTCACCGGGTGCTGGCCTGGGTGGCCTTGCGGGAGAGCTGTTGCAGGTTCGAGCAGGGCTCAGCACCCGGGTAACTCGTGCAATCAGCCGCTATCAGTGCCCAGGCAGAGCCTGACCTTTAGCTCGTGCAATCGGGAAGAAAACAACCCTGTGCAAGCAGCTTTGGCCTTACAGCCTTTGCAGCTCCTGCTGCCGGAGCACGGCGCTGCCTTAGGGAGCAGGATCCGTCCCCGAAGCCACCATCCCGCAAGGCCCAGGGTGCCAGGGAGCGCTGACACCCGCTCCTCTCGCTGTCCCCAGGTTAACTTTCAAGCTCTGTCACTTGTACTGGAACTGGCCGGGCACCATCCGGGTCCCAGCGCCCTGCAAGTACGCACACAAGCTGGCCTTCCTCTCGGGACACATCCTGCACCACGAGCCCAGCACCCAGCTCTGCGACAAGCTCTTCTTCCTGTAACCGGTGTGCTGGTGACAGGGGGAGAAGGGGGTCCCGGTGGTGTCCCCCTCCCCCGGCCGCTGCTGTTCAGTCTCCTGCAAGGGCAATTTGTCTTTCCCCAAGTATCTTTTTTTTTTTTTTTTTTTGGTAATTATTTTTAAAAACATTTAAGTGGGTGCATGGTTTCTTGGGTTCATTTTTATTGTTGTTTTTAAAGGATGCTCGGAAACGTGCCAGCATGGCCCCGCATCAGTGGGCTTTCAGAATTTATCACCATGAGAATGAACCCAGAGCAAAACCCCGCTGCGGCAGGGCTGCCAGTCTCTGCCCACTGGTTTCCAGTCCTCCCAGCAAAGGGGTTTGAGTAAACGAGCCCCAACGGTGATGCTGCTGCCACTGCCCAGGCTGCTGCTTGTGCCTGCCTGTCCCCGGGCAGGTGCTGGATGCAAATCCCGAAGATTCCTGGTATTTTTACCCCTTCAATCTCTCACATCGCCAGCGGGGCAACTACCGGTTTAAATTTTTACTTTGTTTTTTCGAGCTCCTGTTCAAGAGAGCCAGCTCCAGTTTGGCTGCTTGGCACATCCTTGAAAAGTCACTGGTTTTTCAAGGAGAAGCCCTTTATTGTTATTGGGTTTTGTTTTTTTTTTTTTATTCTGTCGGGTTGGAAGCGGGGAAGTTTTCAGGCATTTCTTCGCTGTGGGCAAGAGCTGTTTGAGCCGCTGGCAGGGGGCTGCGGAGGGGCCACAAGAGCATCCCCAAAATCGCCAAGATTTCACCTCAGCATGCCCCCAGCCCGCTCATAATGCAAGCACCAGCAGGGGTGGGGGTAGGGGAGGACCCCCCCCCCCACTTCCAGCCTTTTCCCTCCCTTTTAATGCAGAAAAGTTAAAGATTTTTTTTTTTTTTTCTGTAACTGCAGTTTTCAGTTAACTTCTATAAAATTGTTGCTGGCAGCTGCTGCCTCTGGGCACGGGGAGGGGCGTGATGGGGCTGGGTGTTCGCGAAGATGTCCAGACCCCCCCCCCCTTTCCTGGAGGGAGTCCCAGGATGGGGGGGGACACACGGCAGTGCCACGATGCTGCCCAGCGGGTTAATCATTCACCATCACCCCACGCCACCAGCACCTTTTATCCCCTTCTATTTGCCGATCCCAGCGGACTTTGGCAGCCTTGGCCCAGCCCCGATGGGTGTTTGGCCCCAAGCGGCTGGAGGGGTGCTGGGGCCAAAGTGGGGGGGCTTGGGGCACCCGGCTGGGCTCCCGGTGTGCCTGGCCTCCCACCAGCCGGCGTTTTATATCGCGCCATCGCTGCTGCCAGCGCGGAGAAAGGCTGCCTTGTCCTTCCTAGCTCCTTGGCACCACGAGAAGTGGGACAGCCCTTGGCTGGCGGGCTCAGCCCCCCACCCCTGGAGCCCCTTGGGTCCCTTCCAGGAGGGTTCCCGGCGTGGGTGTCCCCTCGGGTGGGGTCTCTGGGGTGCCCCATGCCCACACAGGGTCCTTGGCGGGGGGGGGGGGGGCTGGCTGTGCAGCACCCTGTACCCCATGAGAAGTGGCCACGGGGTCCACCTGGGAGAGGTCTGGGGGGTGCCCCCAAGGGGTGTTTGGGGGGGTTCATGGGGTACCTTGTGCCCCCAGAGGGTGTTTGGGGGCGTCTGTGGTGTACCCTATGCCCCCAGGGGGTGCTTGGGGGACTCTGTGGGGTATCCCATGTCCCCTGGGGGGGTCTGTGGGGTGCTCCATGCCCCCAGTTGGTGTTTGGGGGGTCCGTGGTGTACCCTATGCCCCCAGGGGGTGCTTGGGGGGTGTCTGTGGGGTGCCCTGTGTCCCCTCGAGGGATCTGGGGGGTCTGTGGGGTGCCCTGTGCCCCCGGGGTGTGTGTGTGTGAGTCCGTGGGGTGTCCCATGTCCCCAAGGGGTGTCCGTGGGGTGCCCGGTGACCCCAGGGGTGGGGGGTCCGTGGGGTGCCCGATGCCCCCAGGGGGTGTGGGGGGTCCGTGGGGTGCCCGATGCCCCCAGGGGGTGGGGGGTGTCCGTGGGGTGCCCGGTGCCCCCAGGGGTGGGGGGTCCGTGGGGTGCCCGATGCCCCCAGGGGGTGGGGGGTGTCCGTGGGGTGCCCGGTGCCCCCAGGGGTGGGGTGTCCGTGGGGTGCCCGATGCCCCCAGGGGGTGTGGGGGGTCCGTGGGGTGCCCGGTGCCCCCCCGGCCGTGCCACGCGGCGGACGCGGTGCCCGGCGCTGCACAGCGTGGGGGCGGGGCCAAGGCGGGGGCGGGGCCAGGGGTGCCGCCGGCCAATGGGAGCGCTCCCCGTGCCGCCGGCCGAGCGTGCGCCCTGCGCGGCCGGGACCGGGCGGCCCGGGCGGCGGCGGGAGCGGGAGCGGGAGGTAGGGCCGGGATGGGCCGGGATGGGCCGGGGTGGGGAGCGGGCCGGGAACCGGCTACGGGGCCGGGGCACCGCGGGGGACCGGGCCGGGGCGGGCCCCGAGCTCTGGGATGCGGATGCAGGGAGGGATGCAGGGAAGGATGCAGGGACCGGCTGTGGGGCCCGGGACCGGCTTCTGGGGTCCAGGACGGCGTCTAGGACCGGTCCTAAGGCCTGAGGGCAGCTATGGGGCTCGCTTTGGGCCTGCCTGTGGGGCCTGGGACCAAGTGAGGGTGCAGGCAACGGTGGACTGTGGGGTGGGAGACCTAGCTGTGGGGTCTGGCACCACCAGGACTCGCTGTGGGTCCAGGCAGGGCTGGGGCAGGTGGCAAAGGGGCTGGGGAGCAGCCGTGGGATGGGGACTGGTGTCTGGATGGGGCAGGGCTGGGGGGAGCAGCAGCAGGCAGGTCACGCAGGGGGTCCCAGGACAGGACTTGGGGGGCTGTGTGGGGTGGAATAGCCGGGGAAGCTCCTGGTAGCTGGTTTTGCTGCCCACCTGCCTGCACCAGGGCCTGTGGGCAGGGGGGTCGGGGAAATTAAAGGACAAGGAACTGGAGCCAGGCAGGGGGAGCGGGGATGCTGCTGTGTCGTCGTCGTCGTAGTCGTTGTCCCCCCGGGTGCCAACGTGCCCCAGGGCATGGAAACTCTCCCTGCCAGCGGGCAGCTCCTGCCTGCGCTGCCAGACACGTGGAGCGGCTTTTGCTCGGGCAGGAGGTCGGGATCTCTGGCTGCAAACCGCCCGGGAGGAGGTGGGGGGCAGACCGGTGAGGTTTTGGGGTTTTTCCTCCCCCCTCCAGGTTTGCGACACCGAGCTGTCCATGCATGGGATTTCGGGAAGCGTCTGGCGCGGGGCTGACGTCGCCGAGGTCGTGTGCTCAGCTTTGCCAGCATTCCTTGTTCCCGGTGTCACCTTCCCGGTTGGAGGGGGGTGGGGGGTGGTTTGCAGCCGGGATCGATGAGCTCTGGGAAGTCAACCCAAGGAAGATGGGAAAGAAGGGGGGCTTTGCCTGGCCGGGGCAGCTCCTTTACGCGCTCGATACGGCTGGGCATCGCTCCAGGGCACGTCCCGTGGGATGCCCGCCCGGGCATCCCCTTCCTGTGGCAGAGGTCTGTTCCCTGTGCCCTGTCCCAGCGCGGCAGCGAGCGATAAAGTAGGTCAGGCGCTGGGCTGTGCGCGGCACCACGGCTCTCGGGGCCCCAGGAGCAGGTCCCGTGGCCGGCAAGAGGACGCCCTTGAAGGTAGTGGGCAGGAGGCCGGGGGGCTTTGGCGGGGGTGCGGGGTCACGCTCGGCTGGCAGCAGTGATGGAGAGACCACAGCAGGGCTTTGTGTGCCCGGGGTGTTTGCTGCAGCTCCCCTTTGCCCCCCGGTTGCGGGCGTTTGGGTGTGTTTGGCACCCTCCTGCCTTGCCTTGGGCTCCCTGTGATGTTCAGGGGGTCAGAAACCCCCGGGATTTTTCCACTTGGAGCCCTTCTTTTCCCAAGGGGCAGCTCCTCCACCTTGTTTCTGCCCTAAACCCTCAGCGAGCCCGTACAATTCCAACCCCTGCCCGGCTCTGCCTGCAAACCGCTTCCTGCCTTTTGTTTGGCAGCTGGGTAAAAGTTGAGGTCCGGTTTTCCACCCTGGGTGCACCTGGCTCAGCCCGGTTTTTGGGAGAAACCCCAGGGGCGATTTCGGCACTGGAGAGGGCTGCGTGCCGTGGCACGGGTCGGTGATAATCGGTGTGTTCTGGGCAGGGTGGCTCCCAACAAGGCGAGGGACATGGGGAGCGCTCAGCCGGCACGGAGAGGGAAAGGCACCCAACATCCCCATCCTGGGGTACGGTTGCCACTGGGACAGGCCTTTGCCACCGTAGGCTGTGTGCCAGCGCTTGTGTACCTTGTGGGAGTCACCAGCCACCCAGATGTCCCACGTGGCCACCTGGGCTGGTGGCTGCGACCACGGGGCACTGCCCAGGGAGGACTGGTCTGGTAGGGGGGAGGCAGGGGAAGGTGTCCAGCTCTCGCTGTGGGGGTGCTGAAGAGGCAGAGGTCCTTCGGGTACCCCCACCGAGCAGGGTGTTGCCAGCACCTCCCCAGATGAGGTGTGTCCCCCCCCCCCATTTTGGGAGGAGAGGGGTTAAGCCAAAGCATCCGAGCTAAGCTCTGGCAGGAGGTAGCTAAAACCTCCCAGGCCTGCGCGCTCTCCTGGAGAGCAAAGCTCGCAAAGTGGTGGTAAGCTTGTAAAACCTGCGGGAATGTGGGTGTCCTGGAGGGGAAACGGGGTCCCGCCGTGCTTGGCCTTGCTGCCCCGTGCCTTGCAAACCCGGCCCCAGGTTATTTTCAGAACAATTGTTTGGCCGGGCTTCAAAAATGTCTTGGGCTTGTTTTTGGAGGAGACCGAAATCTGCAAACCGTCAGCACAGGCTGATTGTGGCGCGATGCCGGAGTGGCCGGCGGGAGCATGGCTTGGCTGGGGTGGCAGGTCCTGTGCCAGGGCAGACTGGGCTGGATGGGGCCCCGTGCGCAATGGGACAGGAACCATCCCGGGGCTGCAAACCCCGAAGGAGCCTCTGGGAAGAGGAAACCACGAGGCAGCGTGTGCCCAAACCCCTGGGAGAGAAGCGGAGCCCCGGGCTGGGAACAGGATGGCAGCCGGGTGCATGGAAGCAGTGGGTAGCGACTTATCTTCTGCTTGTCCTTGTGAATCCCAAATTCACCATCCACCTTTCCGTGAAGCTTTTCCAGGAAGGCAGCCTGGGCCCCGCTCCAGCCTCTTGGGTGGTGCCCAGGGTGGACGTGCAGGTCGTGCCTGGCCACCCGCCCTCTCTCTGAGCCCCTTCCTTTGCCCCCAACATGTGCTGGCAGGTGAACCCCAGCTCCCCCGGTCTCCACCACCCCACTTTTATTGATTCTCGGCTTATATGAAAGGAGCGGAGAGGGCAAGGATTGATTCTAGGCAAATACTCTAAAGGCATCTACAGTTGTGGCTGGGAAGGACCGGTTCGTTGTAATTATCGTAGTTAAAATATAACCTAATGAAAATGCCACCTCTGGCCCCTGGGCTCCCGTGTTCTCCGAACGCCAGCGTGGGTGGGTAGAGGTCCCTGAGGGGTGCGTGTCCCAGCCTCCGTGGTATGAGGGGGACCCAACGTGGCATTAGCGGGGGGGGGGGGGCTGGTGCGTGACTCCCTCGCCCCGCGGAGAGCTGGGTTCGGTGCTGGCGCTGGTATTTGCTGCTGGGGTTTGCCGGCTGTGCCGCTGGCAGAGGCACGCGTTGGGATCCCCGTTGCAGCCCTGCCTGCACACTGCTGCCTGCTTTCCGACCACTGGCTGCTCTTCCCCAGGGATCCCGAGGCGCTGCAGAGCTGGAGAGCCCCCGGGAGCCGTGTTCCGGCAGCCCCCCACCCCTCGGCACACGGCTAGGGTGAGCCGGGGGAGCGGGGCGCTTGGGGAGGTGGTGCCGGGTGTTTGGCTCAGGGTGGAGAAGGAGCTGATCTTGTGGGAAGGTGCCGAGTCCCCCCCTCGGGATCTGGGTGCTCCCAGCTCTGCGCAAAGCTGTGTCCCTCCTGGGCCTGGGGCTCTCTGGGGAAGAAACCTGCCCTCTCCTGATGGAGACGTGGGTGGAAGAGCAGTGGTCAGAGCTGCTGTGGATGCTGAAGCTAACGGCAGCGCCTGGCTTCTCTTCCAGCATCCCTGAGACACCATGACCCCCAGCACAGACTCCCGGGGCTGCTGCCTGCTCGTGCTGCTCTGCCTTCTCCCCTGCCCACGGGTCTGGGCAGGCAGGGATGCCGTGGGACCGGCGCTCTCCGCAGCCTCCTTCCTGCAGGATCTCCTCCAGCGGTACGGTGAGAGCGAAACCCTGAGCCTGAAGCAGCTCAAGGCCCTGCTGAACCGCCTGGACGTGGGAGTGGGGCACGCCAACGTCTCCCAGCCGCCGCAGCAGCATGTGAACCTCTCCCGGGTAAGGCAGGGGCTCTGCAGACCCCCAGAGCCTCCTCATGTTGCTGCGGGAGTCTCAAGGCACGTGCCTGTGTCTTCCCTTCCGCAGTGCTTCAGCTCCGTCGAGCTTTTTGCCATCCACAACCTGAGCGAGGGCTCCGCCGTGGGGCACAGCGAGTTCAAGGAGTTTTGCCCCACCATCCTGCAGCAGCTGGAGTCGAGGGCGTGCGCCTCTGAGAACCTGGAAAATGAGGAAAACGAGCAGACGGAGGAGAGCAGACCCAGCTCGGCCGAAGGTAAGTGGGGAACTGGGGGGGCATGAGCGCTGCCCGTCCCTGGGCACGGAGCTCGGGGCATGAGGCACCCCGGGACCTGCGGGACAGCCAGTTCCCGTTCTCCGCTCTGGGACACAGGCGGTCTGGCAGAGACAAAAGGAGGCAGCTTGCCTGCAGCGGCAGGGAGTCCTGACGGGTTTTCCTCGGCGTACTTTGTGCTGTGGGCTCGCAGCATGGTTTTGCCCCCCAGTTACACACATCGCGGGTCAGGGCTGTGCCTGGCATGGCTCGCCGGGATAGCTGGGTAAAGGGGGCACCTTCCTGCGAGCTCTCGTGGGTGCGAGAGGGTGACTTGGCACGTTTAGGGACCTGCAGGCCTCCAGCCACCAGCGGATGCTAAATGAGCTTCCATGCATCCAGGTCCTGACGATGCTCAAGGTCTTGGATCAGCTGTCCTGAGCACAGCACTGGCTTCTCCCAGGCCGTGGGGCTGGGGCTGGCTCTTCCAAGGAACCTGGTGGTTTCGTTTCCACCTGCCCTGCAACAAAAATGACGGTTTTTGTTGTAGTTGAAGCATCCAGAGCGCTGGGAGAGACACTCCGGTGCCGCGAGGCCGGCCCCGGCGTGGGGGCATAGACCCGGAGCCAGCCTCTTCCACCTGCCCGAATCCAGGGTCTCGGGGTCCTCCCCGTCTCCCCGCGCCGAGAGCCTCGGTAATGTCTGGCCCTCGTTTCTTCTCGTTCCGCAGTGTGGGGCTTTGGTTTTCTCAGTGTGTCAATGATTAACGTGGCCTCCCTGCTCGGAGTCTTCATCGTACCGTGTACCGAGAAGGCCTTTTTCAGCCGGGTCCTCACGTTTTTCATCGCGCTCTCCATCGGCACGCTGCTCTCTAACGCGCTCTTCCAGCTCATCCCAGAGGTGCGGTAGAAAGTCCCTGCCTCTCTCCCATCTCCGAGGGCAGCTCTCCAGGCACCCTCTCTGCCTCCACCCTGCCGAATCGTACCGACCCCTCCACCACCCGAGGCTGAGGGCTTGTCTCAGGGGCTCTGCAGGGCTTTTCTCGCCCCTCTTGAGCACCAGGAAACCCTCTCGAGTGCACAGGCAGTGCGGGGAGGAGGTGTCCTCCAGCCCTGCTGGGTCCTTGCAGTGCTGCTGGTTAGGTCTGAAGTCTGGGAAGGTGCTGGGAGAAGCTGTTTGCTCCTGCCCTGGGGGCTGTGTCTGCTTTGCAAGGGCGTTTATCCCTTGGAGGGATGTGCTCTGAGGCCGCTGAGATGTGG
This sequence comes from Falco rusticolus, assembly GCF_015220075.1. Classification (NCBI taxonomy): domain Eukaryota; kingdom Metazoa; phylum Chordata; class Aves; order Falconiformes; family Falconidae; genus Falco; species Falco rusticolus. The sequence continues at coordinate 3,824,248 of NC_051206.1, read as the reverse complement.
CACTGGCATGAGCTGGATGGAAAGAACTGCGAGGCAGAGGAAGTATCGGTGTAACAGCCCAGAGAAGCACCAGTTTCCTCTTGAGTCATCCACCTTTTACAAATGTTTTAATTGCCTTTTTTTCCCCCCCCTGATTTACAAGGCTGATGTTCCTGCAAGGGTCTAGGCTTACACGAGGTTTCCTGGTGCTCTGATGGGACCGACCGATATATCGCAAATTAATTGTGTTGTAATTGCACAGTTCCGGAGTTGAATAAATACACCCACACGCTCTCAGATTGGACGTTTTCAAAACACGTGTGCCTCCTCGGTTCCCTGGTCCAGGTGGCTTTGCAGAACGCTTGTGGCTCCTGGGTAGATGATGAGCTGGATCCCAGCTCCGGCGCATCCAGCCTTAAAATCCAGTGTTTAAGGTGCAACCTTCCCTCTGAGTTTTGCCCCTCTCCGGTGTTGCCTGCTTTGCCATCAGGCAGCAAACACCTCATCCGTGGTGGGGGAGGGATGTTTTTTTTCCAGGCTCCTTTTCAGCTCCAGAACTGTGACTTTTATTTGCCAAACGTAAAAACCAAGCGCCTATATTTCCTGATCTGCCAGGAATTGAAATGCCTTACGTACGCTCCACCCTCGCCGTCAGTCGGAGCATCCCAGCATGGCTTGCGGGGACCGGCCGCATCTCTCCGGGCTGCAGGACGAGGATGGAGCGTATGAGAGATGCTCGGGGGACCTCGGCGCTCTGTGGCACTGGAATGGCAGCCTGATGTCCTGCGGGGCTCAGGGAGCAGAGCTGGGGTGCTGGCTCTGAAACAGCCTGGCTGCCAAAACTGAGCTCCAGCCCAGCACCAAGAGAGCTGCCTGCTCCCAGGGAGGGCTGCTCTCCCAGTTTGTGTGAGCCCCGCAGCGGGCTGTCCCTCCAACCCTTCCCAAAGAGCCATATCCAGAGCCACTCAGCACCAGGTTCACCGCTCTTGAACCACTGCCAGATGAACAAGAAATCACTAATGAATGTCCTCTTCTCTCCCCCCTTCTCCCTCCCTCCTCTCTCTTTCCTTTTGGTGTGGATTTCTTCCCCTCCCTCTGCTTCCCCACGTTGATCTCCTTTCCCTCCGACAACCTCCCCTCGTCCGATTCCCCCGGGGTGGGTTTGGCACGCACGCCGCAGTCTGGGGTTACGGTTTCCTCTGCGTCACCGTCATCTCCCTCTGCTCGCTGGTGGGAGCCAGTGTGGTGCCCTTCATGAAGAAGACCTTTTACAAGCGGCTGCTCCTCTACTTCATAGCTCTGGCGATTGGAACTCTCTACTCCAACGCCCTCTTCCAGCTCATTCCCGAGGTAGGGTGAGGACCGTTGGGTCTGTCCTTTTCTCTCTCTCGGGGGCTGTTTCTCTCTGGGCGCTCGCTGGCTGGAGAAGGGGAAGGCGGCGTCGGAGGGGAGCCGAGAGCGAGGTAGGGAGGCTGGAAGCCCATCGGGGCTGCAGTTGGAGCTGGCATTTCACCCCTCTTTGGAAGGGAATTGCTCCAGGGAGACCTCCGGTCTGCTTCAAGCAGAGGAGCGCTATTTTATTGCCTTTTCCAGCCCTAAGGGCAGATGGCCTTTGTGCTGAGACAGCGAAGGCTTTCTAAGCCTGCTTTTAGCATCCCTGCTCCAGTGCAGGGTGGTGGATCCAATGCCTTGGGGCACAGCTGGCTCAGCTGGGGGACTGAGGGAGATTAAAGGTGCATGAAGGCATCTTCTGAGCTTGTCCCCAAAGCAGCTGCTGCTTAGAGAGAGGTTAGAAAGCACCGATGTTGCCCCAGAGGTGCCAGGGCAGAGGCAGACAGGCATGCTACCAGAGACTGCTCCTCAGGCCTGTCACTTGTCCCCTGTTGCCTGCAGGCGTTTGGGTTCAACCCTCAAGAAGATTATTACGTTTCCAAATCCGCTGTGGTGTTTGGAGGCTTCTACCTCTTCTTCTTCACAGAGAAGGTCCTGAAGATGCTCCTAAAGCAGAAGGACCAGGTGAGGCTGAGCTGGGGCTGCTGGGGGGCCGGGGGGCGAATGGCAGAAATGGCGGGGCAGCTGACACCCGTGAATCCCCCTGTCCTGCAGCATCACCATGGGCACAGCCACTACGGCCCTGAGGCTCTGCCATCCAAGAAGGACCAGGAGGAGGGCATCACTGAGAAGCTGCAGAACGGGGACCTGGACCACATGATCCCACACATAACCAGCGAGCTGGAGTGCAAGACCCCGTCTGGTGATGAGAAGGTTGTGGTGGGCTCCCTGTCTGTCCAGGTTAGTACCTCGTCCTGTGGGGTTGCGGGCGGGCACGTGGGAAAACAAAAACTGACTTGCCTGTCAGTGAAGAAGAGCAGTTTTGAAGCCCATTTCACCTCCCTCCTCTGTCCTCTGTGGGTGGTGGGAAGCGAACGGCTCGGGTCAAGCCTTTTGTGGATTTAATGCGTGGAAGGGTGGGTTCCCCTGACCGGCGGAAGAAGCAGTGATGCCCCCAGACTGTCTGGGTGCTGAGCTGGGGTGCTGTGGCAGGACCTGCAGGCCTCCCAGAGCGCGTGTTACTGGCTGAAGGAGGTGCGGTACTCCGACATCGGCACGCTGGCGTGGATGATCACCCTCAGCGACGGCCTCCACAACTTCATCGACGGGTTGGCCATCGGGGCTTCCTTTACCGTCTCCGTCTTCCAAGGGATCAGCACCTCTGTGGCCATCCTCTGTGAGGAGTTCCCACACGAGCTGGGTACGTGAGTCCTCGGGGAAAGCAAGAAAGAACTTGTCCCTCTTTAATGCTAACCCTGCCGCTTTCCTCGTCCTATCTGTTTTTTCTCAAGAGAAAGGCAAATGTGGGGTGGAATAAACAAAGTAATGATGCGGGGGGGGGGGGGCGGGGGGAAGGCAAGGCAAGGCTGTAAGCTACACTGAGTAATCGCCGCTCTAAAAATAACGAGGTAATATGATGTCTGAGATTTAAATTTAGATGGAGACATCTGAAGAAAAAACCCAACACCTCGTTGGTTTGGGAGGGGGGAGGCAGGCAGCGGTTTGGGTTTGAATGTCTGAAATTTATGCGCAGGCAGGGCCAGGCGCTGGCAGGCAGCTGGTGTGGTCAGCGCCCGGCTCCAGCGGGCACGGGGAGCCCACGCTTGACCTTGGGCAAAAACAAGCGCTGAACACAAGCACCTCGGCGCTGGCCCGATGCTGCTGCCTGCCCAGTGACAGCCCCCTCCCTCCTCATCCTCCCCATCCTCTTCTCCCCCAGGGGACTTCGTTATCCTGCTGAACGCCGGGATGACCATCCGCCAAGCGCTCTTCTTCAACTTCATCTCCGCCTGCTGCTGCTACGTGGGCTTGGCCTTTGGCATCGTGGCTGGCAGCCACTTCTCTGCCAACTGGATCTTCGCTCTGGCTGGAGGGATGTTTCTGTACATAGCGCTGGCTGACATGGTAAGTGCTGAGCCCAGGGGGCTGCCGGGTGTGCGGTCAGGACCTTGCCAGGTTTTTGTTTTGTTGGTTTTTTTTTTTTTTTTTTTTTTTTTTTTTGGCCTGGCTAGGAAGAGCTCTGGCTTGCCCTCAGCTTGGAGGCAAGGCAGGCATGGAGAGCGCAGGGGGACGTTTGCTCTGTCCCCCTGGCAGATGCGAGTGCTGTCTGTAGTGGCCGGTGTTCATCTCCGCTTTGCTTTGCCTCCTGGGCTGGTGGCGCGGTGACCTGGCTGAGAGCCCTGGGATGGGTGGTGAATATTTGCCGGGATAGTGGCACAAGGTGGGAAGTAGCGGGGAAGGACAGAGCCGCTCCTGTTGCTGAGCCCTGCCATCGCTTTCTCTTCCCCCGCAGTTCCCCGAAATGAATGAGGTCAGCCAGGAGGACGAGCAGAACGGCAGCACGCTGATCACCTTCGCCATCCAGAACGCAGGGCTGCTGACAGGGTTCACCATCATGGTGCTGCTCACCATGTACTCTGGCCAGATCCAGATAGGGTAGGACCAGCCCAGCTCGCAGCCATGTTCCCGTTTTTCCATTCTTTTTTTTTGGGGGGAAGGGGCATTTTTTTTTTTCTTTTTTCTTTTCTTTTTCTGCTGCAAGCATATGACGGTACCTTCGCGGGCACTGACATCACACTACAGAAGAGGCATTGCTTTTAAAGCTATTCCACAGACTTAATTTTATTTTGGTTTAAGGCTGAGGGGAACTTAATCCCCTTTCCCGTAGGACCGAACTGACCAGAGGATCTTTTTCCAGTGTCATATCCCTTCCCTCCTCACATCTCCTGGGAAGGATGGAGTTAGGAGACAGGAGCTCCTCTAGCCGTGTTGCTCCCCTCCTTGCGCTCGGAGCGGTGCGATGGGATGTGACGCTCTCCTGACCCCTTTGCAGGGGGTGCGTGATGGGGACAGACTGGGACAGACCCTTCTCGGAGAGTTACCTACCAGCCAGTCCTCAGAGCTGTGCTCTCCAAGCATGGAGGGCTGCTGAGGAAGAGGAGGCTCGGGGAGCACAACTCACGATTTGAGCATCACCCCTGCTGACTTCAGAAGCGTGTCTCTGGAGCCACGTCTGGTTTTGCTCCTGTTCTGCCTTGTCAGCCTGAACGATGCCCTGGGAGAAGCAGCAGGGTGAAGAGGGTTTTGGTTTATTTTTTTTCTAAAAAGCACATTCTGGGTGTCAGCGCTTGGAGCAGAGGACACCAAACCACGCCTCATGCGGGTCGGACTGACACACAGGCTGGCGTGGGGCAGTGGCTGGGAGAAGGCTAGCAGGATGCCCTTACCTCCCTTAGGTCCCTGCTGCTGTATGGTGGGGGGAAAAGCCCCCAACCTTCTCCTGTGAGGGCAGCCACATGGCAACGCTGGCGAGAAGGGCATGAGGGCAACGTGGGGCAAGGGCAGAGCCGGACGGTGAGCCCCTGCCCACCCACAGGCTCCTCAGCCCAGGGGATCGGCCCTTAGGCTGTGACCAAGCTCACCCTGGGCACCTGAGAAGGGACGCCGGTTTTTAAACACTGATGCTGCTGAGTTGCTGAGGTTTAGGGTAGGGTGGTGGTGGGGTGTGGGTTGTTTTTTGGTTTTTTTTAAAGAAAAAAAAATAATAGACTGTGAACCTCTTTAGGTTGTGTGTTTCCAGCCTTAGGGAGTAGTCAGAGAAGGGTGTTACAGGCACTTCACGGCTCTGCTTCTGGGCTGGCTTTCCCCAGATTCACTAGGTGAATTGACTTATTATCATATTGATAATGTTGCCCGCCCCACCTGTGTTGCTTGAGGTTCCCTTGCACCTCTTCTCCCCCCAAGCCTTATCCTGCACCTGGCGGTGGGGGGGTTTGTGGCCATGCTGGTAAACGGGAGCCAATTCAGGCAGCTTACCCTGGTGGCGCTGGCGCTGGATTGGGATGAAGCAGTGGGTGCCGGTGGCTTTGGGAAGTGCTTTGGCGTGCGTGCCAGGGATGGCTTGTCGCTGGGTGTTTTCCTTCACTCCCTGCCTGTGCAGGTGGCCGTGACGGTGTGTGACGGGGTGACAGCCATCCTGCCACCTCGGCTCGGTGCTGCTCGCCACTGGGGGCTGAAGCTGAGGCTCCCCACGCCTTCCACCCTTGTTGGAAAGCAAAGCAGAGGGTGTGCTGGGTGTTCTTCCTGCCCATCGCAAGAGAAACGAGGGACCTCAGTCCTCGGCACAGCCTGGGGCAGGCTCAGCACCATCCGGCAGCGTTGTACCCTGGTTTGATTGCTGGCTGCTAGTACCTCACTGTAGTTCCTAATTTGCCTTAGGTACCAGCTGGATGATGTTCCTCTTAGGCTCCTGACAGTTGTCACTGGGTCCCTCGGTCTCTGCCTGTTGAGATGTGGCACTGCCGGTATCCTCCTGGATTGGCACTTCTGCTCTCGGTGGCTTTGGCTAGGGCAGGCATTGTCCCCTTGGCACCCAGGAGGCTGTTGGCTTTGTCCTGCACCCAGAAAGTTAAATCTCAGCATGTCGAGGAGCAGGGAGCCTTCTTGGGAGCACTCTCCAACCCAGAGGTACCACATGGTCTTCGGGCCGCTTGCTGCCGTTGGTGATGCCTTCAAGGAGAGCGGGGCTCTGCTTTTTCCCGTGCAGCGTCTCTTGTTCGTGCGGACAGTCGTTGTAAATCACTTTTCCTTCTGCGGCTGCTCCCTGGGACAGAGCCGCCTCGGAGCAGCATGGTCTGTCCTGGCTCGGGCACCCAGCCACCTCTGCAGCACCTCGCAGTCATTACCCGTGCTTTAGGTTGCTGCTAATTTCTCAGTAGTTGGGAGGAGAGTGGTATCAGAAACGCTCTTCCCCCGCTTGAGAGAGCTGCAGCCAGCCCCGTCCGACTTGATGTGGAAAAATTGAGTCCTTTGAATGGCATATGTGCCCTCTCTCTTCTCTCTCAAGGAAGCATTTGGAAAACACCGTGTCGCTGGCGGCTGTCCACGGGGCAGAGGGCAGCCGTAGCGCTGCCAGGGCCAAGTCGGGGCTGGCAGGAGCAGTTCAGCGGTGCAGGCGGATGGAAAAGCCTCTGCGTTGGAGGTGAAGGGCAGGGGAAATCATGTCATTTGTCCCCTGGGGACCGTGAGGCATTTGCAGGCTGTGCCTGGGAGGTCCTCTGCGTCCCCAAGAGCTGGAAGTGTGGCAAGGACCAACTCTTGGCTTCCTGGGAGCCGGTACAGGCCCCCCCAGCACATGGTGGGTATCATGAGTCCGTTGTCTTCTCGTTTCGAGTTTAACCCTGTTTCTTGCTAACTGAGTTGACTTTGAGAAATCTGCAACCCAGAAATTTGGGGGTGAAGCCCCTCGGAGAAACAAGGCTCCTCGCAGAGAGGGACCCTCCCTCTGCTGAAGGAGCAGTGGGAGAGAGCTGCTGTCCCTGGCTCGGGCAGGCTGGTACCCGCCTTCGGGGAAGGGATGGGGCAGGCAGGAGGACGAGGAGGGAAAGCAACCCAAATTGAGCTTGTTACGGATTTTCATCCATGTTTCCCCTCCTGTGTCCAGTTCAAAGCTCAAGTTCCATCTCAGTATTTCAGTAACTCAGGTGTTGTAAGAGATACGCGTTGAAACAAAGAACATAACTTATGTCATGTGAATTGTAAAGTTATTTGTAAAATTCCATAAATAAAATATATTCTGTAATGACGGAGGGTCGCAGGCGTGCTCCAGCAGCAGAAACCTCCCCGTGGCCAGAGCTGGTTGGGGTGTGAAGGGGTGGGAGCTCTGCTGCTTCAGGATTTTTCCAAGGGGAAGGGTTTGAGCCAGGCTGGAAGGGCTGGGTGATGCAATCCCGTTTTTCCAGCCCCAATTTCCAGGGCTGTGCAGTGCGGCGCGCCTGACAGAAGACGGTACTGACAGCCCCCCCCTCCCTCCCCCGCCTGCCCGCCTTGCACAGAGCTCCAGGAGTCGCCTTTAAGAGTCGAAAAACCCTTGTTAATTTTTTTTTTTTTTTTTTAAAATGTATTTCCAAGCATTGACGTTTGGCTGGAGGGAAGCTGAGGTTTTAGACCGAGGCTGTGGGATGCTGTATTCCTCTCCAGATCACACGAGGGAGCCTCACTCAGAGCAGCGTTATTTGTGTCCTTGCATCTCCACCCTGCATGCCAAAAAAAAAAAAAAAAAAAAAGGAAAAGCATACTTTGCTTTTCTGCTTTGCTTTCTTTGCCTTTTTATATACGATTACCGTCAAGCTTCCAGCTCCAAGCAGCAAGCACAATTTTTAGAAACCCTGTTGTGGCTCGAGAAAACAAATCTTGAAAGTCTGCGGCATTTTTTAAAAATAAATGCTCTATTAAGGAAGAAAGGTCGCAGCATGCATCTGACATGCTTTCTCTCCTCGGCGCTTCCAGGCCGGCTGTCAGGCAGCAGTGCTACCGGCCTGTGCATCTTGGCTTCGGGTGGCCTCTTGATTTTGCTGCAACATCTGCATGTTTTGGTGAATACCTGCAAAGTTTGTTACCCACCTCAGTGAAAAGGCTAAACCCAGCAGGCCGTGCTGGCTGGGGTCACCCTCAGGCAAGCTCAAGCCCTTCGTGCTGACGTATGGAATTAAACTCTGTAACTCGAAAGTTACAAAGTAGGTATGTTTATTGCACGCAGATTCACGGGGGATCGCTCCACCACAAGCGTGCGTGCCTGAAGTGACGAACCATCTCATATTTATACAATAAAACAAATGAATATTCAATTAACGCCTATACATATTTGTTACCTAAACCCATCTACTCTCAGTTTGCGGCTAATTCATGTCCCTGTCGATCATCTGGTTTTCTTTAGCGAGGAGATCTCTAGACAACATTGGAATGTTTCTCATCCTTTTTATAAATAGCCCCTTTGTTAGAGGAAGAAGAGTAGGTATTTCCTTAAAACTGTATGGTTGTGTGACCAATCACCATACCTACACTCCTTGAGCGGACGTATACCACCACAATCGATGTTTATTGTCCCTGTTTTGCACTATTTCTCCGTATCAGTGCTCTTTGCAGTGGGAGCGTTAACGCACGCCTCCGCGCCCCAACGCACCGCGAGCTGCATGCCGGGCGCACGCTTTTCCCAACCACATTCTAGCAGAAGGGCGCAGCGGAGGTTTATTGCTATGTGGTATGGCTTCCCCCGCTTCCTCTTCTGGCCCTGAACCAGACCGGGAAGGCAGAGGGTGATGCGCATAGCACCCTTCTCCACACAGGCCTCCCGCCATGTTGCCCCCGCCCCCCCCCCCGCGTCTCCTAGCAACAACCTCTGCCCCTGCCAAGATGGCGGCAGGAAGGGGCTGGGAGCGCCCACGTGACGCCGGGCGCCCACGTGACGCCGCCCCGCTCCCCCGGCGGGCTGAGGCGCGTGCGCGGCGGGGCGGGGCGGGGCGGCGCGTGCGCGGTGGCCGCGCGCGCGGGGGACGCACACGCACAGACACACACACACACACAGACGGACGGACACACACAGAGAGGGAGGAGGGCGGTGTGGTGGTGGCGGTGGTGGTGGTGGTGGTGGTGGCGGCGGGCCGGGGGGGGGGGGGGTGCGGCAGCGGAGCCGCCGCCGCCACCGGGGCAGCCAGCGGATCACCCAGCCCGTCCAGCGGGGCCCGCTCCGTACGCCGGGAGCACCCCGCTGCGCCCCCTCGCCTTGAGGGGGAGGCCGGGAGCCGGGCCCGGCTGCGGCGGCCGGCACCATGTCCGGGCGCGGCCACAACAAGCTGCCGACCACCGAGCGCATCGTCAAGGGTGAGGGGCCGGGGGCGGCGAGGGCGCCCCCTGTCTGCGCGGGGGGCGCGCTGGGGGGACACACCCCGCGGGGGGGTTCCCCGGGCTGAGGGAGCCCTTGGGGGGGGGCTGGACCGGCGGGGGGGGCTGTGCTGAGGGGGCGCCGCGCCTTGGGGGGAGCCTTGGGGGGGGGCGCCCCTTGTGTGGTAGGAGGGGTTGGGGGGCATCTTTTGCCTTGGGGGGCATGGCTGTGTTTTAAGGGGAGCCGGGGGTGGCACCTGCTGTGAGGGCAGGTGGGGGGGGCAGGGTTTTTGGGGGGGGGGGGTGCACCCCTGCTTTGTGAGGCTGAGCAATCCTGCCAGCCTCCTCCTTTCTGTGCTGCAGGTCCTCAGGCAGGTGCAGAGCAAGGGTGGGGGGGTGCAGGGAGGGGAGGGGGAATCCTGCTGAGAGGGGGGTGATGCGCTGGGGGACCCCCTCCACCCCAGCCCCCCACCCCAGCCCCCCACCCCCGGCCCCACGGGGCTGCGGACACGCAGGGAGCAGGAGGCTGCAGCCTGCAGGTGATGGCGGGGCTGGGGGGGGGGGGCATCCCCGCCATGGGGGGGGGGGGGGAAACCCATCCTGCGGAGAGCCCAGCACCTGCAGGAGGGCGGGGGCGGTGGGCTTGGGGGGGAGAGGGGGGCGACAGAGGCAGGGATGCTGCTCCCTCACACCCATGAGGTCCTCACCCCCCAGCCTGGGGTGCTTTGGGTGGAAGGAGTCGGGGGGCGGGGGGGGAGCCTGGCTTTGCTTTGCATGTATCCGTGAGGGTTTATTTTGGGGCGGGGGGGGAGCCCACCCTGCCCTTCTCCCAGCAGCTCCCTGCCTGTGTCTTGCCTCCCCCAAAGCCCTGTTCGCTCTTTCGATGCCCCGAGGCGGGTGCCAGCTGGCCCCCTCTTCAGGACCCGTTATAGTAGGTACTATTTTTGAAAGAGCAGAAGACACCCAAGCAGCTAACGAGGAGAGAAATACGTTAGCTGAGAAACTCCTGGATTAGGAGGAGGCTCGTGTGATGTACATTTCGCTGCCCTAATTGATCTAGTGCCATTATCATCCCCACGCAGCGGGGGACATCCACTGCGCGCCTTCGCTTGCTTAAACTTTTGCTCGGCACCCACCGCTGTAGCCGAGGGGCACCCGGCTGTCAAAGTTATACAATCGCCCGGTTATTAAAGCTTCTTGCCCGGATGGCTTGGAGCCTTGCAGGCAGTCGCGCTGCCCCGAGCCGGCTGATGAAAGCAGCGGTTTCCCAGGAACGATTACAAAATACGGATACAGAGGTGCCCCCACCAGATAGATGCATGCTGCCATCTCTACCGTCTCCTCTGGATGGATCCAAGTGATGATTTATTTATTTTTTTATTTTTATTTTTTTTTTTTTTAGCCTGTCATGTGGCCGGTCACATGTTTCGATGTTAATAACCGTGGCCTCAAATGAAGGGAAAGTGGACTAGGGTGGCAGCCTGGACTTTGAGGCCCCCCGGGCTTGGTTAGCTCTGTGCTGCCCGCGGGTGCTTTTTATGGGTTGCTTTCGGCGTAAGGCTGGAAAGCTCATGGATTTGGGGGACCCGGGGTCTTCCCCAGAGCGGGCGCGTGTGGCTTGGTGATTTATAGGTCTGCAGGCAGCCCGCGTGGCCGGTGCAAACCGTAAATCTCCTGCTAAATCCCAGGCAGCTGCGTGTGTTTAGGTTGGCCTTGTTCGGGGAAGGTAATGTCAATGCAGCCATTATGATTCAGCTGAGCCGTCCGTACCGACGCGCTGTCCCTGCTGCTGGGGCTTCCAGATCCTGGGAAAACCCTACCAGCAATCCTGCCAACCTTACCAACGCCGCTCGGGGGCTTGACAACCCTGCCGTATCCGGGTGGCCGCCGTTAATTTTGGTAATTAGTCCGTAGCCAGGTGGGGTGGAGGCTGGTGGCGTTGGCTGCAGCCTGCTCGCTCCGCGCGCTCTCGTGCTCCGAGAGCCAGGGGAACTTGTCACGGAGAGCATTTGATTTCCCCCAGGTACGCTGGGGATGCTCATTTGAGTGCCTCTGGAAGTCTGGGGAGGAGTATTTGATTCTGTGGCTGTGGTTATTGTTTAAAGGTGGTGACATTGTTCGTGGTTATTAATAATTTAAACCTGAAGATAAAAGCTAATTTTGTTCAATAGTGCCTACAATTAAGTAGGATGGAGAATTTTAACTATGTTTAACCTATATATTTACATCTCTAGAGCCCTGCAGAAATGTTAACTATAATTATGTTTAGTCAGGAGAAGTACAGTGTTTCCATTTGCCTCGGTTTTGTGCTTAAGCTTGTGCTCGGGTAGCTTCATTATTAAAATCTCTAATTCTGGGGTACGTCAAGAATTGCTTTTTAGTAGCCCAGTTGTAGCAGCAAACTGATGCTAACCGAGATCATTAACGTTCAAACTTGGCGCTCTCCTGAGAGCGCTTGGGGTGGTTATGCTGGAAATCTGAGTGGTTAGCTGGGTCCGGTTACCTGCGTTAGCCCGAAGGACAGGCTGGAATTAACTGGTGGATCCTGATGGAAACTGGTGGAAACACACATGATGCAGGCAGGTGTGTGCGACGCCTTGGGCTGCTGCAGTCCCCCTGATGCATGTAGGTTGGGTGTTGGAGCTCAGGACCCAGGCGTGGTGGGTGCTTTCCCCCTCCCGGACCCCGTGCACACAAACCTGCAGAGCTTTTTGCTGCACAGAAGTGATCCTGCTTCATTCCGCCTCCAGCGAGTCACGCCCGCAAGGTGTGACATCCTCGGGGACGCGACGGCAGCGGTGAGCGCGGCTGCGTGCTGTGAGGATCCTTTCCAAAGACACGTGAGGATGGCTGAATGGTGGAAGGCAACCCAGCTCACCGTGTTTGCAGTTGGCATTGGTGAAAAATTCTTTTAAAAAAACCCCAGGGTATCGGTATTTCAACATCTGGCTGAGCCTGAGCAGCCAACCGAGAGCGATTTTTCTATACGTGTGTGTTATTAAAGCGTTGCAGTGTGAGAAAGCTGGTGAACAAGGAGCAGCTAGGATCTGGTGCCCTCTTTTTTTTTTTGGCAGCCGTTGTGTGTCTGTTGCTAGCCGGTGACGTGCCTAATTCACGTGCTGTTCAATAGTGCCTGTGCTGTGTTTTATGAAGGACCGTTAGGTTTCTGCTTTTCTCCAGTTAGGCAGACTGAGCCACCATCAGTGTGTTGATACTGGGGAATTGTGCAGTGGTGGTAAAGCTGGAACCAGTGCTGAGACGGTGTAGCTAAAGGTGTCCTGTAAGCAAGTGGGTTTATCAAGTTTGTGCTTTGCTGCCCTCTCATAAGCCCTTTGGCTTCTTCAGGCACCTTTCTGCATTTCTTGTTTGTATTTTTCCAGCTGGAAGACGTTTAAGGTGTGTATGGGGGGATGTGGGACCCCTGACGTGATGCTCTTTTACATCTTGGCTGGCTGATTAGTGGCGTGAACCTCCCAGATACGTTGTAGATCGTCTGTTCAATACTTGAACCGAGGGTTTTGGGAATGACGGAGTGGCAGGGCAATCTGAGCACGCTTACCGCAGCAGTGCCTCACACCACCTGCCTGTTCAGCTTGGGTGAAGTCATGCTGGAGCAGAAAATGCCCAGTGAGCTGCTCCCCTTCTCTCCACGTGGTCAACCCCTGCCTTTGTAGCGTGGCAGAGTTGCTGCTAGACGCATGGAGCCCAATCCCATGGGATTTGTTCAGCGAGGCTCCCGGTGCCTTCAACAGAAGCCGTGCCTCTGGGGAGCCAAAAAACCAGCATCAGATCAATAAATGCCATCTTCAGAGGCTTTGGAGAGCTTCCCCTGCGCTGCTGCCGGGTGGATAGGGTTCAGAGGGTGTGCTAGTTCGTCTCACTGGCTGAAGATGCTTTCGGTGTATGAGAAGTGCGTGGTGGCTTTCTTCCTACCTTGTTTTTAATAGAAAACTCCTGCTCTTGAAATGCAGTTGGGTGGTTAGAGCATTGGGCTTCCTCCAGTCATGGCAGGTTGGGAGCTGCAGAGAATTTTTATAACAGAGCATGCACTGATATAAAAGTCAAAATAGCTTTATGATGGCCTGCAAAGCAAAGGAAGGCTTGGGCAAATCTGCAATACAAGGGAAATGGTGGCTGTTGAAAAGAAATGCGTAGTACCATCGCTGTGGTTGCCGCCTGTTTCATGCTTGTCTTTGGTAATGTTTTAGTTGGTTGGGTTTGTTTAGTGTTGCGATTTTGTAGCTAATAAAGAGTACTTGGAGGGGTGGGGGGAGGGATGGAGGGAGGAAGGAGCTGTGAAAATGGCTACAAATGGAGGTAAAGGCCAAGGTGCATGCTCTCAGACCTCAGGCGTGCCAGAGGAAAAGTGCAAATACCACCAGAGTCAAGATGTGGTGGTGGGATCTCTAAAAAGCAAGTTGTGTCATAATACAGCCACTTGTCTGGACAGAGCTCAAGAAGGTCCTGAGTGTAGACAGCCCTTAAGGCATGAACCCCTTAAGATCTCTCCGAATTACATGGGAACCTGGTATTTTGGGGGTCTTTCTTGCAGAAAAGATGCTTTGTTATTTGTAAGTGGGGTGTGCTAGCAAAAGGGGCAGGTTTCTGGCTGCGCTGAGACCGGGTGTTACGGAATCGGTGCTGATTTTGCCAGATCATGCGGCACTTCATCCAAAAATGAATCAGAAGTCAAATGCAGTGCGAAGCGGCACTTCTGCAAACATCTTAGGGTGGTGCAAGCTGTTCGGCTCTAATAGGCTTCATGTAGCCCTTGTCTGCCACAGACAGGGCCGGCGGCCCCCTGGTTTTGTGCGTGAAATGGCGATGCTCTGCTGCCAGGCTGATTCACAGAAATGCCACTGCTGGTGGCAAAACCTAGACCCCAGTGCTAGCCTTGGCTACTAAAACCTGGTTAGAAAACTGCATTAAGGCACCAGGGAGAGCACAGTGGGCTGTCTTTTTTATTTATTTATTTATTTATTTATTTATTTATTTATTTATTTATTTATTTCTCTCTAGGAATCACGCCAGGGGCTTCGGGTCGGTGCTGGAGGTGGGGCGGAGGGGAGGGAAGGTCGTGCCCCTCTGGAGCCCCCTGTTTTAAATGTGGTGGGGTTTTTTTCTGTTTCCCTGCTATCCAGCCGTCAGCCTCTGAAAGGTTAATCCCAGTTTCCCTGTTTGAGGTCGTGCCGGCTGCTTGGAAAGCCCGTTCTATAGCAGTTAAGCCTGGGTTAGCTAGGTACCGTGCCGAAACGCTATTTTTCATTTCATAAAAGAGGGAAGAGTTGAGAAGAATCTGTCTCCTCTAGCTGTAACGTGTTTGGTGCTCGTTCGGTTGCATGGGCAGGAGAAGGCAGGCTGTTCCTTAGGAAGTAGGGCAGGGTGCTGGCTTAAAATAGCGATGAACCCTGGGCTGCTTGTGATGAAGGGAGCTATTTAGGTAAATCCTGGGGTCTCGGTGGGGGCAGAGCGGCCTGCTAATCTAAAGATACTCCTTGGAGACCTATATTTGTCCGGGATCCTTCCTGGCTTGGCTGGTTTTCCAGGTGTTCCCTGTTTGATCCCTTGCGCTCCTCTGCAGATTGCGTTGGGCTGGCAGGTGTTTTTACTAGATGCACGGTGCGTTCATGTCTTGGATGGTAATGGAATTAGACATCATTAAGAAGCAGGAGCAAGGAAACAGGCTACGTAAAGGTATCAGCATTATCCTATAATGCAAGGCTTGGCTCTGAATGGCTCTTGGAGGCCGGTCTGGCAGGCTTGCGGTGCCGAAGAGGCATATACCGATGACACTTGAGAGCCGGGTCAAGTGTACTGGGAAAACCCTTCAGGACAGGGAGCTTGGTGGAAGGGAAGAGGGAGGGATGAGGAGCAGCTCTGCACCCAGGCCATCTCTGGTTAGGGTGGCACGGAGCAGAGGTGAGATGGAGGATGAAGGGTGGGTGCTCCTGTGTGCAGAGGGTGCTCAAAAGCAGTAGGGAAAAGAAATCTCAGTGCAACTTTTAAGGATTTCACTGGCAGGGAGGAGGAGCGTCAGGCTCTCTGGGCTGCGCTCTGACTTCAGACCTCCAAAGCAAAACCTCGCTGCTGTCTCTAGCTGCAGCATCTCCAGCTATGAAGCCTTAATAGGATCTCGCTGCATTTCCATTAGGAGCAGAGGTGGATGTGAGCGTGTTGAGTAATGTGACCTCCTCCAGCTGGGAGCCTGGGTATGCCACCGTGAGAGGGCTTGTGGGCTTTATCTCTCCAGAAGTCTACATCAATCTCCTGGCTTCTGAGTGCTTCCACCTGCTCCAGTGAATAAATACCTTTGCAGTGGTCGTGGCTGTATGTGAGTGTAAAGCACTTTCCCTGCTCCAAGCCAGATCTGATGAGAGAGCGTGCAAGGACCTCCCCTCTGTAAGACAAGTGGTTTGGGGTGAATTTCAGGAGGACAGGGAGAAGTGGTGTCAACTGAGAGTCTTTGGTTTCCTAGCCTGCTCTCGAAAATACTCCCTTTTGCCAGCTGCTGAGGTATAGCAGACACGGTAAAATGGCTTCTCAAGCAGTAGTAAGAATATTATCCCAATGGTGATGTTTTAGATAGATATCTCAAAGGTTTCCCTGGGGAAAGACCCTGAACAGAAGCACAGAGGACTAGTTTTGCTGGTTGAGCGATAACTGGGGGCTCCTGCCATCGAGCTCCATCGCTGGCACGTGAAGGTCTGCATGGCTGGAACTTATTTAGCCCATTTATCAGGCTCCTTACTCTTTGGTTTGCAAGAAAACTGCTCTGGCTCATCTCCAGTGTGGCCACTGGGAAGATTTTAATTAGTTTGCAGCTCCCTTCAGACTGTCTGCACCTCTGCGTGGTTAGAAGGTGATGTGTGGGTATAAATGTCAAACGCTGGAGTCAGTGCGTTGCAAGAAATGTTTTAACCAGTGCTGTTTTGATCCGGTGCAAATGCAGCTCGGGTTGAAGCACAAAGCCTTGGTGTGAATGAAGCCTCAGGTTGGGGCACGAGATGGGAAGAGAAGAGAGGCTGAGACCCCCGGTTGTGTGTGAATTGGTCGGGGGGCTTTGCCGCCGTGGTGGTTCGAAGCGCTCAAATTCTCGTTTGTCGATGGTGTGACCGCCTTGTGCTGCACACGATGAAACAGTCGCTTCTCCAAGGGCCTGCAGGCTGGGCTCAGTGTGCTTCCACCATAGTGTGCTTGGGCTCCAGTGTGAGTGCTTCTGGGTGTTATTTCATAGAATCATAATGGTTTGGGTCAGAAGGGACCTTAAAGACCATCGGTTCCAACCCCCTGCCACAGGCAGGGACCCCTCCCAGCATCCCCCAGCCCCGTCCAGCAGGGCCCTGGGCACTGCCAGGGATGGGGCACCCACAGCTGCTCTGGGCAGCCCGTGCCAGCATCGTGCCACCCTCAGAGCACAGAATTTCTTCCTTATATTTCATCTAAATCAACCCTGTTTTGTTAAGGTTTCCCACGTGGAGCTGCCGATTGCTGCCTGCAACGTCATCCCAAGCAAGATCTTGAAAGTACGCAATGTGCAAAATTGTGTCTGCGTAAAGTGGCTTTAAAACTGGAGCCAGCACCCCCTCGCCTGCGCTGCCGGCCGTGGGGTCAGGTTTACATTTACCAGCAGGTGGGGGATTTGCCTTTGACACAAAGACCCCGCTGTTCTTGTATTAATGATCTATTAGTGGACCCGCTGGCAGCTTGCTAACCTTGTGAAACAGGTGGTGAATTTCCCTGCGTGCTGACATCTAGGAATCCCCTCCCGTCTCCTTTGGTGAGCTCACTTTTTTTTAAGTAGCTGCAGCTGTTTGCTGTAGACCTCGGCCTTTTTCTTTTCCTTTTCTTTTTTTTCGCTCAAGCTTAGCAGTGACTCCCTCGAGTTGGCCAAGAGACCATCCCACTGAGGGACCTGAGGAGAGGAAGGTGCCAGGTTTGCTGTGGGTCGGTGTGCTGTTGAGCGATTCTTTTGTAGGAATACATAGATTTTTAACTGCTGCAAAGCCTATAGAGCGTGAGGGTCTCAAAAGAGATTTTTTTTTTTAATTTTTTTTTTTTCCCAGGCTGGTATTGAGGGCTTATGTGCTCTCCTTGACAGTGGCTGGTGAGCCGGCACTCGGTGATGTAAGGAACCCGTGTTCCCAGCAGAAGACTTGGCTCTGGGCAGATTGTCTCAATGACAATCCCAGGCAAATCCGCATCAGTGCTGGTCATTAAGAGACAAACCTACACATAGCAATGCAGGTGCTGGAAGCTCAGCAGACCTTGCAAGCAAGTCTGATTTTAACATCTGCATCCCTCCCGAAGAGGTTGAGGAAGTTCATTGCCCACCAAGTGCATTTTGAGACCATCTCTGAGCTGCAGAGTGCTTTGACAGGAGCAAGACCAACACTGCAGCATGGATCTGGGTCTCGGCTGCAGCTGAGGTTTGGCTTCGGTTTTGGTGGGGGGCAGAAACCCCGGTGTGAAGAGCTGAATGGTGCTGCGAAAGCTTTGCAGCAGCTCTCCTGGCTGAGCTGGGCAGCTGATGTGCGGTGACAGTCTTAAGTCGCCTCTGTTCTAATTAAATACTCACTGTTTTAATCTCGCCCGGCTCCTTGAGGAGCGCGGAGAGGGAGCAGGGTGCCGGCTCCACCTTAGGAGACAGCAGCTCGGCAAGGGGCCACCATATCTGCCTCTGGGCTTGCCCACCGTGGCCAACTTGGCACGCAGCTCTGTTGGTGAACCCTCCTTGAGTAGCCGTGGTTTACTTTGACAAAGGCACCTTTTCTTTTTTCCTAGCCTGATAACACTATTTACTGGCCATGCTAGATGTTTTGCCAGCAGAACACTTTAAGGATTTCAATTCAGTTGCAAGTGAAGTTTTTAGGAGTCTGTGAGCAGCATAGTTCAGGTAGCTGTAAGGTTTCGGAAGCTTTATGGCTTCCAAAATGCACAGAGGGATTTTGATTTAGGTAGTTTTATGGTTTTCTAGCCTCTTGGCTTTGCGCTAAATATTTCTGCTGGTCTGGGGGAGCTTTAAGCGTGGCCCGGGTTACGCTCGTTTGGCACACGTGATATTTGTACTTGCATTTTGATGCAGAAGGCTGTCGCTTGCTTTTTTTGGAATTAAATGCACCTGGCTTCTGCAAAGGCTGCGTGTGCCAGATTCTAGTAACCAAAAGTCAGCGTGGCCTGAAAAATTTGGGTGTTACTCCTTGAATGACTGAAAAGTAGTTAATCAGGTAAAGGCAGATTTGCTGAGGGGAACGGTTCAGTTGATTCGTCTTTCTCAGTTTTGCTCGAGCCTAGTATTGCGATGACGGTGTCTCTCCCCCTTCGAAGAAATCATTCAGCTTGATAGAATTCAATGTACAATACAAGTATTTTTAGGGTTATTGTGAGGAGATAGTCTGACTGTCCTACAAAAAGGAATCTGGCTCAAGGTAAGGGTCAGACCGAGCTCTCTGAACCAGTTGCACACTGGGAGGCCGGCTTCAACTCCGGCAGCACAGCTCTGGCTAGTTTTGGATAAAACTGGGGCGTTAAGAACTGCATTTAATGCTCCTGTATATTTGAAGGAGCTGCCATTCAGTAGGAGTTCAGACTTGCAAAATGGGTGAGAAAGATACCCAAAGTCTCGTGTGCCAGATAATCTCTGCTAACGGGGATGGGATGTGTGGTGGTTTTGGTCGATGCTCAGTGCAGGAGCTGGGCATGAGGCTGGGTCCTTCTGCAGTTCTTCGAGGGCTGAGAAACAAAACTTTGTTGTTGTTTGTTTGGGGGTTTTGTTGCTCCATTTGCGCGTCTTTGGAGCTTCTGAAATCTGGGATTTCTTACTCGTAGCAAGAAAGGAAAATTGCTGCCCTCGGAAGGGTAAAAAGGACATGCAGAAATTTGGAGGAGGGCAGACGAGAAATGGCAATAGTAATTATTTCTGGCTCTTGCTGCATTTATGCAAGGAAGGTGTTTGCTTTACTTGGTGACCCTATTGAGATACTAGTGTTATGTTAGCACAGTCCAGTGGAAAGTGGAGAAGTTACTTATTTTCTCAGGTGGTAGGAGGTATTGCTCCACTTCGAGATCACTTTGTTTCCACGTAGCTTCTTGTAGCTGGAGAGAGCAGCAGTTCTCTGACATAGCAGGGTCAGGGTGCCTGTGCCAGCACTGCTTCGGACTGAAAAATGACACAGATTATTTGTCAGGGCATGGTCTAGGCTTTGAAAAATTGGTATTGAGCATACATCTGTTTTTGCAGACTCTCATGTAAACTTGCCCTGAGGCACCCCAGGGGAGAGAAAATGTCATGCAAACCGGCAAAGGGATTCTTAAAGCAAAGACATCTCGGCATTTTGCGACCAGGAATTTGTATGGTTCATAATTTTGAGAAAATAAAGATTATTCCATGGGAAATTGGGTAATTGCTAATAAATATTAGGACTAACAGCAAGTTTAAATTTGCCAAGCTTACACAAGCTGCTGGGGTTCAACCCATCCTTGCTTTTTGGTCTGGACCCCCTGATAGAGAAGCGCTGGAG
This sequence comes from Falco rusticolus, assembly GCF_015220075.1. Classification (NCBI taxonomy): domain Eukaryota; kingdom Metazoa; phylum Chordata; class Aves; order Falconiformes; family Falconidae; genus Falco; species Falco rusticolus. The sequence continues at coordinate 3,804,542 of NC_051206.1, read as the reverse complement.
CGTTGCTGTAGGTAACAGTGACATCCATCACTTGCCTCCAGGGTTTTGTTCCCCATTAATGACTGTGAAAGCTCTGCACGATCCTGAAACTTAAGCTTTTTGCAAGCACAAAATGGCACGGCTGTTGCCTTTCGTTGCTGAACTTCTCCAGATTATTACCTTTAGCTGGCTCCCTTTGAGCCCTGGACTCAACTTTGAATAGACGAATGTAGGTTAGGTGTGAATGGGAATAGAAACGTCTGATAAAAATAACATTGGGCTATTTGGAAATTGGGGGAAAAAAAAAAAAACCCAACCAAAAAAACCACACCAACCCCCTGACCTGCTGCTCATGCTATGCACAGCTCAACACAGGAGGCAGCTTTCTCTCCGCCTTTCAAAGCAAGGTACGGACGGCTCCCTTGCAGACTTTTCCCTGTGAACATTTCTACCTTTGACAGCCAGGTCCGGCTTCCTCAGCGGTCAGATCTCCGTTGTGGCAGATGGACATCTGTCATCCCCAGTCGTCAAACTCTTAGCTGAACGTCAGTCAAATATTTCAGATGCCTTCCAAGCACTGGGTGGAAGAGGGTGCAGTAATTGGAAGCTGTTAGTACCTTGTGTCTAAGAAAAGATGGCTTTCTTGTGCTTAGTTTTGTCTGAGCTGTACTGGCTGCTTCAGAATGCCCAAAATGTACTTTTTTTTTTTTTCTTTCCCTCCCCAAAGTGCATCTGTAACCATCTGTTCAACTATTTATCTGTAATATCATTCCTTTGATGAGGAGCAAGCAGGGAAAGGGGCTGTTGCATTCAGTGCCCTTCACATTCACTTCCAGATGGGTGTCAGGAGTTGCAGAGAAATCTCTCAAGTTTGTTAATGAGGATGTTTAATATTCCTGGGGGATTTTTTGGACTTGAAGCCCCACACGCCCCAGTGTGAGGGGTTGACGCCTTTTCATCTGAGCCCCAACCACTCGGGGAACAGACGGAGTTTTGCTGTAGCTGCCACTTCAGGCAAATAGCACTTGCTCCTTTTTCAGTAATGAATCTCGCTGTGCTGCTTTGTACAGTCATCCAAGGGACTCTCAGATAATATAAACAATAACTTGAGGATCACTTTATTTTCTCTTCCGTGGTACTGGCTCTTTCTGGAGACGTGGATGGGTCAGCCCTGCTCTGTCTGCTGCTGCTGCCTCCAGTCCGGGGAGGAGAGGATCTTTGCTTTGTTTCAAGCGCTCTCTTACAAAGATGGGTGATAGGTTACGTGGTCCGACCCAGTCCGTGCTGGAAGAGCCGTGATGAAGCTTAATTGGGGCACAGCTTAAGTGTGGATGTGGAAATGCAACGCATGCTTTTCTCCTGGAGGAGTAGAGTCGTTTTGCACTGAGGGGTGAATAAATGGGCTGTGATGCTCCAATTTTGTAGAGCTGGTGGTAGAGAAGCAGCTTTTTGTCAAATTCTCCCCATCCTTAACTATCCATGCCCTCTCAGAGTGCTGCGAGTACCCCCTTGCTCCTGGACCAGCGAATAAAATCTGTGTTAACTCTGCAGCCAATGGAGCCTTGCGTGGCAGTCTAGCAAAAATATCCCTATCCTCTTAATTTTACTTAAGTCCCCTGAGCACAGCTGACCTTTTAATCCATTTTACACCTCAAAAGTTTACTTGCATTTGTGTCCTTTTTTTTTTTTTTTTTTTTTTTTTTGGCATGTGGCCTGTTAGTAGAGTGGGAGCTGTAGTCTCCTCTCAGGAGTAGCCTACAGAGTGTGTTTTGATGCCCTTGTGAAATTTTAAGTCCCAGACCTAAAGATTTCACAATTGGAACTAGACTGGGTGCAACACATGGTTTTGTATACAAAGGGAAGATGGCACGAAGATCACAGCGTCGGCTGCTCAGTGTTGCGGATGTTTTATCCGTCGTTTTCATGAATTATGGTCTGTAGGCAGCGTATGGAAGGAGCTGGCTCCGAGGAGGAGCTTAGCACCCTGGATCATCGGGCTGCCTGGGTGCTCTGCGACTAGCCACGGCATTTTTTTGGTGAGGTAAGGAGTTATTTCCCTGTTTTGCAAATAGGTGCAGAAAGTGGGCGAGACTCCTCCAGCCTTCTCGCTGCCCTGGGGGTGTGAGATTTCAGGGCAGCTTTTGCCAGGCTGGCTGCTGGAGGAGCCCCCTTCCTCCGCACCCTCCCGCCGTGCCGGTCACTCCAGCAGAATTGGGCGTTAATAAGGATAGAACTCAGATCTTTCAAAAAAAAAAAAAAAAGTGGATATTTGTGCATCACATAACCGCTTGCACTAAACTGACTACAGCCCTTAGACAGGTGATGCTGGCTAACAGGATTACTTACTTTGACAACACTAATTACTTAAGTACTCGTCCTCATCCCCTGCCGCATGGGGGAAAGCGGCATCGCTGGGTTTCGGTTTTCCCAGCGCTCGGGCTCCAGTGCATGCTTCTCGTGACTCTCTGGTGCGTGGAGGATTTTTTCATGCAGCCCCCACGAAGCTTTTGAAGTGCTCGACAGCTCTGGGTGCACCATGGCACGGGTGCCTGCTCCAGCACAGCACGACTGGCTCGGGGAATTGAGAAGTATTTTTTTTTTTTTTTTTTTTTTTTTTTGGGGGGTGGGTTAGCAGGAGGCATAGCAAGCAGAAGACAGGCGATGTGGAGTAATCCCTTGCCTACATGAGGTCTTTGCTGTGTGTCTGCACCCCCAGGACGGGGCTGGTCTCTTTGGCATTTCTGGAGCAAGTTTTTCTCCCTGCAGCTTGGCTGGCAGACAGGCACAGCCGAGGAGAAGCCGGTTCCTTATCGTGCCCAGCTCCTTGTGGGAGTGGAGCCATGCAAAGCCAGCGAGGGAACCTACATAAAAGTTCTTGGCTGCTCGCATTGGCAGAGCCTCGTATTTTATCTTGCATAACTCCTCTCACTAGGGCTACCAAGAAAAGGCAAAAGCAGACCATGCCAGGAGCTTTTCATGGATCTCTTCTGAATTGTGTGATGGGCAGTACTGCTCTTGTGGTCACATGCCGTCTCCATTAAGCTCTCTGTCCCCACTTCTGTGGGCTTTTTACTTTGTTAGGGTGGCTCCGGAGTCCGTGGCTGCATTTGAAGGCCTGGAGCGATGGGGAATATGGAGCCGAGTGGTTCCTATTTCTCTGTTTTCTTCCTTATAAATCATTTGACCTCCAAGTGCTTGCTCGCTTCCTTTGGAGTCAGATGGCAGATGCTAGGACAACTGCCCAGTTTGTAGAAGTACTTACGAATAATTTTCCAGTCGCTTAATGGCAGCGAGTGCCAGAGCCTCCCTTGCCCCTCGCTCTGAGTCCCATGCCTACGTGTCCACCCTGCTCCTTTTGGCCTCCCTTCTTCCAGCTGAACTTTTGTGTCCTCCTCCAGCGCTGCCATCCCTGCACAGATCCGGGGTGGCGGTGGTGGCAGGATATATGAAGTTCTGCAAAATGTCAGGTTTTTCATTGGTAACCAGAGGGGTCTCTTTTTTTTTTTTTTTTTTTTTTTCTTCTTCTTCCCCTTTTGGCTGTAGAGATGAGCTGTATATGCAGTAAAAAAATGTTGTCCGACCTGTGTTGGTATAAGCAGGGGTCTTGCTTAAACCTCTTTAATTGGTGGCTCCGTGGGGAAAGCACTGCGTGTGCTCTGGACCGTTCGAGGCACGTGGGGCACTTGGCAAATACACAAGCAGCGGAGCAAAATTTCCAAAGCGACTGATGAAAGAGGGCCACCTTATTGCAGGCACCGGCTCCCCTTTCATTATACCCGCTCTTGTTCTCCTCTGTCCTGCAGTTCGCATTATTTGAAAATTGATGTTCAGCTGCAAAGAATCTCTTTGCTTTTTCCGTCTGCCCCCTGCGTTTCTAAGCTAAATAGCTGCTCTATTTGCATTTAAAAGAGATGGGTTGCATCTCTGCTAGACACTGTACTGTTTGACCAGCGCTATTGCTTCGCCTGTTAGATTCAACACACTTTGGCATATGGGATGTCTTTACCGGGTGGTGGGTAAGGACGTCAACTTCATTAGCATATCAGATATTTTTCTTCTCTAGCTGGATTACAGTGAAGTGCAAATCTGTCTTTCACCACATGACATGATCGCATCAGAAGCGGGAGATGTGGAAGCAGTGGTACATTATCTAGTGAGTGGGTTTCGTTACACGTGGGGTGTGTTGGAGGTACCGCTTACTCAGAAGCAGGCTGGCACCGTGATCATTACAACGGCTGTAAAAGGCTCGTTTGCTGTCCCGACTTCAGGGTAGGCTGGGGGATGCCCAGCAAAGATCTTAAAATGGTTTGGGTTGGAAGGGACCGTAAAGATCAACCAGTGCCACCCCCCGCCACGGGCAGGGACACCTCCCGGCAGCCGGGCCCTGGGCACTGCCAGGGATGGGGCACCCACAGCTGCTCTGGGCAGCCCGTGCCAGCGCCTCGCCGCCCTCAAGCAAAGAATTTCTTCCTAATATCTAATTTAAATCTCTCCTCTTTCAGCCTAAAACAATTACCCCTTGTCCTGTTGCTGCATGCCCTTGTAACGAGTCCATCTCTGCCTCTCTTGCAGCCCCCTTTAGGTACTGGGGGGCTGCTGTAAGCTCTCCCCGGAGCCTTCTCCGGGCTGAACACCCTCAGCTCTCCCGGGCTGTTTGCACAGGAGAGCCGGCAGTCTGTCCGGCTGCCTGCGCTCTGACGGACAGCCCTGCCTCCGGGACCTGTGTCCCTAAGGCTGGGAGGGTGAGCAGCAGCTCCCTGTGGTACCCACGCTGGGGTAAGAAGCTTTTCCTGGGGCTGTGCATGCCACGTCGGCGTGCAGCACCCCAGGGAGCACCAAAACCCATCCCAGCATCTCCTCCTCATCCAGACTTGCAGCATCCCTCCCTTGGCAGGGCTTGGTTGTAAGCGTTTTGGTCCTGCTGTGACCTGGGAGTGTTGAAAAGGCTGAACCCGGAGGGCTGGGGAGATGCTGGTTGGTTGAGATGTTTTGAGAAGGAAATGGACTCCGGGACCTGAGATGATCTCTGTGCTGCACCACTGTGATAAGATGCAAATTGCTCTGTGGTGCGCGGGAGCCGCCAGCAGCTGGGCCACACGTTTGGGGCTGTTTAACAGCATTTGACTTCCAGTTTTTTCTCTTTTTCCCAAACATCCAGGCCTCCTGGAATTTATTTTAAAACAAGACACTATGCAGCCTTTAAATATTATGTAGGGGTGATGTGTGCTCCATCTTTTTTTTTTTTTTAAAACTAGCCAGGCCCAGGAGACGGCAGATGAGGAAGTTAGATGGTTTTGACTCGTAACTTATTTTTAATTTCATATGCTTTCTTTCTGCTAGAGGTCACCTTCTCACAAATAATACAGTTGCCTTGCATGAACATAATAACGGCAGCCTTTGATGGGGTGTTTTTCTACCTAGAGTTAAAACCCAGGGAATATGTTGCAGATAGGTGAGGCCTTAACTTTGCCTTAAATGTTGGATTCTGTCAGGATTTACCAATTACGAAGCTTGGGGTTAAGCTTTTTGAAGAGGCCCGTACGGAGAGGTGCGAGGCTGTTGCTTGGTGAAAGCAGCTTCTGTTTTGCGGGTGTGTGTGCGGTTTCCTGATAACTGAGGACTTTACATATGGGTCCTCCTACCTTAATTGCCAGTTCCTGGGAACTGGTGTGTTTTTCTCCTGCTTTTGCTGATATTTGCATGCAGTCCTGTTTTAATGCAACGTTACAGTGACAACTATCCCCACCAAATTAGGAGACAGCTTTGGTGCCTGTGTTTTCTGCGGATGCATATGGCATTTAGTCTGCATACGGTAGCTTTTTAAACATGCTGAGGGGTGTATTCAACTGCTCTGGCAGCACAGCTTTTCTTCTTTCGCTATTTGAGAGCATAATTTCGGTGGAAGTATGTTCCTGAGTGTATGCTCGTCTTGAGGCTTGGAACGAAAGCCTCCTGCTGAAAAGACTGTAATTCTTTCCCCCCCCCCCCCCCCCCCTTCCCCTCTCCCCCGAAAAAAGAGACGTGTTGCTAACTTCTTCACTTCCATTTCCAGCTGTCCCATTTCCTCCCACGCAGCGGCTCACTCTGAAGGAGGTGTTTGAGGATGGGAAGCCTAGGCTTGACGTCTTGAAGAGCCACTTGGTAAAGGAAGGGCGCCTGGAAGAGGATGCGGCGCTGAAGATCATCAATGATGGGGCTGCCATCCTTAGACACGAGAAGACAATGATTGAAGTGGAGGCTCCAATCACAGGTCAGAGAGCTTTCTGCAGCTGGAGTCCTAAATAGTCCATCTAGGAAACACGAACCACTCAAAGGAGCAGGTTTGCTGCCGTGTTCCTTCCATCAGCAAGGTTTTTTAAATTGCCTGAGCTCTCAGAAGAGAGGATTTTGCTGGTGTAGGTTGAGTACATCTTTGCAGAAGCTCAGTGTAAAGCAGGGGTGGCTTGGGTCAGAGCACAGCCATGCGATGCTCCTTGTTGATGTCATGACCTTTCTTTTCTTAGCATGTAATTCTGTCCCTCTTCCGTGCTGTTCTTCCTCCCCTAGTGTGCGGTGACATTCATGGGCAGTTTTTTGACCTGATGAAGTTGTTTGAAGTTGGAGGATCACCCAATAACACCCGCTACCTCTTCCTGGGAGACTACGTGGACAGAGGCTACTTCAGTATAGAGGTGACAAATAAAGTTGAGCCTGGGGGTGCTGGTAGTAAACTAACCGAAAGTGTTGAACTAAGCTAGCAGATACAGATCTCTTATGCTGGATTTTACACTCTTGTTTTGCATGGAATGAAAATCGTGTTGTAGGTAACTCACAGTATGATTTTGGCAGAACAGCCATGTCCCAATGTCATGGTTGGGAATTGGATCCTCGCCCAGTGACAGCGAAACAGCAGTGGTGGGGTTAATGACTAAATTCTGGCTTCTGAACTCAAGTTTGAATATCACTTGTAGCTGTCAGTCAGGGAAACAAGAGGGAGAGTTGATTGTATGTTGCGGGCAACAGGATCCTACCAGGCAGTGGGAAGCAAATGTTTAAAAACTTACAGGATTCGGCTTTGCAGGGAAAAGAAGGCGCAACGCTACTGAGTCACTGCTTCCCTACCGTCCCCCTGAAAGCATCAACCTCGCAATTCCAGAGTCAGGGTCAGGAAAAAGGAGCAATAAATCACCGGGGCTGTTGTACATCTTGCTGTGACCCACCGGCTTAGTGCCAGGGCATTTAATTGTTTATCTAGCCATGCTGTGCCCGTGTGACAACCTGCCTTGTCACGATAACGCTGTCGCCTTACAGACATCAGCCGAACATCTGGCGCTGTGTTAGGATTTTGCAGCTCTGTGGGATGTCACCGACCAAGGAGTGGGTAACACTGCGAGGTGTTGGTCTTAAAGGGCGAAGTAATCGATGGGTCCCTGTGGCCGCTGCTGCTTCGCTGAAGACCTGTGAGCGACAGAGCTGGCAGGATGAGAGAGCTGTCAGCAAATGCTGCAGACCCCAAGGGATTGCAGCTTTCTGGTTTCACAGAGGCAGAGCAGAGTGGAAAAGGGGTGTTTGTTCCGGTTGGAGATAAATGGAATGGATGCGGGGATGGAGAGGGAGGCATTTGGGGAAACGGAGGCACAAAAAGTGGCAAAACTACCCTGGAAAAACAGAGTAAGTGCTTTCCCTTCAAAGAGGGAGCGTGGATACCACAGCACAGGAATAGCTGAGCTGTTGGGTCTGCAGAGGAGTCTTTCTTGGTTAAATTTTGGGGAGGAACTCTCCTGGACAGCGAAGGCGGCGGTTAATGCAAGCGTTTCTTTGAAGGATTCTGCAGAGGATTTAGGGGAGAGTACCGCTGACAGCTTGTGCTTTAGCAGCGTTCTGGCTTACTTCCAGCCTTGCGCTTCGTGTGTTCCTAAATACTGACAGCGAGCCAAGGTGTGACGATGAGCAGTTTCCGGGGTAGCGGGGACGGATGCTGGAAAGGTGGGGTTGCAGCTGTTGGGATTTCTGGTGGTGCTGGCAGGAGGAGTCCTGTATAACCCCCTGGGGAGGAAGGGGAAGGACAGACATCTGACCGCTTGTTCTGATGGCTTGGCTTGCACAAATTGGGTTTGCAGTTGTGGATTTACCTGGAAAAGAGATTATATTCTAGCACAGCAGTTCTTTCTGAGACTAGATGTGGATTTGTTTTAGCGTTAACCAAGAAACCTTCAAAGGAGAGTTTTGGTACCCTGAGCCTATGCACAAATTTTACGGATCCTGGGTGGCAAAGTGCTTCTCCTGCTCTCTACTTTTACCCTGCGATTGATCCAACACGGAGATTTTACTCCCAGATCTGCAGAAGTGCGTGCCTGTGTTGGGCATCAGTGCCCTCGTCTCTCTGTGCTGTGATAGTATGGGAGAATTCCAGGGGCATGGATGGATGATGAGTCCACTTTGGAGAACGGAGGTAGTGGGAAGAGGCATTGTTGGTTTTTTTGGTTTTGTTTTTTGAGGCGAAAGGCCTGAAAATTACAGGTAAACTTCATCAGGTCTCTGTTGTGACCCAATACTCTGAGCCAGGGCCTGTGCCAGGCAGCCCGGTGTTTTCAGGCTCGAGAGCCTGGGGCACTCGGTCTCCGCCAGCTCTGAGCAAGAAGTTTTTATTCCATGCTGCTCTCAACTCTCCTCCTTCCCCTTGCCCCCCACATCTGCAGAGGGAAAGCCACGGCGCGCTCCGTTACCCCACAGAGCTAGCATTGATCTTTCACGAAGCAGGGTGGGCTTTGATTAGTACGTGCGGGGGCTGATCCAAATGTCACTGATAAAGCAGAATCTCAAAGGCTTGATTCTCTTGTTCCTATTGATGTGTGCCTCTTCTTTCCACCTACTGCAAAGTGCAGCCAATGTGTTTTAAGAAATTCCCACCTGGGTGTGCAGAAACGGGTTTCTATAGTGAAACAGGAGGTTTGCTGCTGGCGTGGAGGATCGCTACAAGCAAAGAGTTCATGGCGCTGAATGGTTGTCTTTGCATTATTTCTTTATTTTTGCAGACTACTGTAAAATGCAAAGCTGTAGCAGCTGGCCTCTGAAGTGCAGAGGTGGCTGATCTGTGAACATTTGGGGTTTGGAGTTTTGATTTGCTTTATCCCAGAGGCTCAGGTGATGGAGAGGCACGCAGGTTTCCCTGTGCTTTCACCACTGGGAAGGTGAGGAGCACCAGCATCATCAGACTTTCATGAATCACTGCACAAACTTGTGCATCCATGTGCTGGGTGGGGATATTATCGAGTGCCTGCCCAGAGCAGCTGATAATCATGACCTTTTAACTGAATGAAATAGGAGGTAATTGTATAATTGCATCCTGATGCAGGCAATCAGGAAACAAGATGCAAAACTGGGGGCCAAGGAGGTGTTAAGACAAACCCTGCTGCTTGTTAGCAGCCCAGATAACCCTTGTGAGCTTTCCCCATTGCTCTATTTGGTTGTCAAGGTAAAAGGAGCAGTTTGTGGCTCAGACAAAACCTTTAAAAAAAACCCCAAAAGCCTCTTGTTCATCAGCTCAGCTGGATGTCTTCAACAAATTATTTCTGGGCCTCTGGCTTAGGGAAATTCTCATTTAAAAACATTCGTTCCCAGTAAGTATAATGAGGCCATGAAGCGTGGTTTGGTTGGTTTTGTGTTGGTTTTTGGTTTTGGTTTTTTTAAAGAAAAGAGTTGGGGGGGGGGGGGGGGGGAGAAGGGAGGGAAGCAACCGTGTGAAAGCTGAGAGGGCTGATGTCGAGTGGAAGAGGATGCTGCGACGCCTTTGCTTTCAGTCCGTGCCACAAAACCCACTGCGACAGCAAGACGAACTGGCCACGGGCTGGGACGTGGCAGTGAAAGGGCTGACAGGCAGCACGGAAATCAGGCTGAACACCTCCGTCTGGGGCTGCTGGTGAGGTGGCATCCTGGTGAAGGGTTTTCTTGTCAGTCTGCACGGGGAAAGATGCTTCCTTCAAAGTGCTTTAAGCTTCTGAGTTAACATCTCCAAGCCCTTGCGCAAGAGAGGTCTGCCTGTGTTAGTCAACGAGAGGCCATCCTGGTCCGTGAAGCCAGAACACGAATAGAATTGTTTGGTTAAATGATAAAGTGAAACAGTTATTACGACCGAAAACAGGATCTATGGAAAGACTAGATTTATCAGTAAAAATGGTGTGGTGATGGCATGCACCTTTTCCAGGCTAGTTTTTCAAATCCAATTAAAATGGGACGCGATTGCTGCCTCATTACAGATTTGTATGTACGGTAAGCTCGCCAGGGTTGAATGCACTCTTTTATCCAGAATGCTGTTAAAGAGACCCAGTCAGTGTTGCGAGGTGTAGGTTCACGGGCCAAAGGCAGCACCGGGATGCAGGAATTCTGTTGCGCTGCCCCTTCCGTGCCCGCTCCAGGAAGAGCTGGCGGGCTCGGTGTTAAAACTTTTTCTCGTAAATGCTGCGTTTTGTCAAAGGTCCGAGAGGTTACGGTGCGGCGGGTTCGGCAGCAGCCCCTCCTGCGCTTGCGTTGGGGTTGCAGTTAGCGATTCCTCTTGCAGTTCTGCTGTGACTGCTGAGCTTTCCCCTTGTGAGTGAAAGGGGGGGGATCAAATGGGGGCGCAGGCCTCAGTGCTTGGCTTTGGGCTTCACGCTGATAGGCAGAATAAGGAGAGAAGTAGATTATTTAAGCCTAGTAAGCCGTAATTGTCTTGAAGTTGCTGCTAGGCTATTGTAAACACGCGGTAATCAATTCCTGGGCACAGTGCCTTGGAAGTCTGGGAAAGGGATCTGCACAGAACGCCAGGAAGCATCTGAGGCATGCGAGTGTAGAAACCTCCCTTGCTCCTCGTTCCAGCCCCTCCGGAGCTGGCGAGGGCTGCTGAACGCCCGTTACTCGCCGTTACCCCACTCGTACCTGGCAGCCCCCCTGCCCTTGTGAAATAGCCGCAAGCCACAGGGAACTGCAGCGATTCCAGAGGCCGCGTGCCCAGGAAGAATTGTGGTGTGGAATGAACTCCGTTCACTTGCCTTTCACTTTTCAAAGACTTTGAATGTGTTTTTAAATATCTCCTCTTGCAAGTCGCTGGCCTTCTACACATCCAAGATCCTCCTCGTTACTGGTGTGCATCTCTGCTTCCTTGCTTTGCCAGGGCTGGTTGCTTTCTCCAGTCCTTAGCAAGTCATTCGGTTCATTTAGAGTGGCTTTCACTTTTCAGTTCTCACGCTAGCCCAGAAGAGTGACATTTAGGTTGTGAACACAGGAGGTTAAAGCTTTAAATCACAGAATAAATTATAAATCGTTTGGTTGGGAGCATTCATCCTGTTAGCAGAGGCAATAAAACGATCTTTTTGCTAGCCCTAACCTTGAATTACCTACCACTGGCCCTGATTCTGTTCAGTTTTAGAACTCGGAATTTGCAATCAAGTCTTTTCTCTGTGGGGTCAGGTTCTTAATTAGATGCAGACGGGTGCTTTACAGCTCCTTGGGGTTTTAGGGATCTCCCTGCATGCAGCTGGAATGACTAATGCAGAGCTTACCTTGCAGGTTCAGTGCTTAAATACTGTGGTATCTAAGGTGTCTGTACTGGAAACTAACTTGAAACTGGTTTATTTTGGTTCTGGAAGTTGTTTCCATGCCACAGCAGCTGGTTCCCAGAAATCTGTGCACCAGATCAGCAAAGTTTTAAGTGCAAAACTGCTGACAGACTTCATGGCTCACGTTCTCAAAGGGTGTGCTGTTTCTGTAGCATGTCAGCCTAAAGGGTAAGCTCTTATTAGAGACTTTAATCCAGATCTTCGAGCTTGCTGTCATTATGGGTTGTCCTTCCAGCACTCAAAATCAACAGGGGAAATGTGATAACATTTCCCCAAACTAGATACCAGCCGATTTAGCTGTCAGCTTGACAACCTATAGCGCAGAAGGGTAAGCACGCTTGCTTTCCAGCCCTTCCCTTCTTCACGTAGGGTTTTTTTGGAAAGACACCGTGAAATATTTCTGGGACTTGGGCAGAAATGATTGTTTCAGTTTGACTTTGCTCTGCGCCTCCTCAAAGATGATCTTCTTACAAGTGTTGCTGCTCAGATAGGGGATGTGGAAAGCCCTCTTCAAAGCCAGAAGGCTTTACTAAGCTTATTTTTTTGGCTGGGCTTTTCCTGTTTTGAACTTGAACTTCACATGACTGTAGCGTAAGCAGAAAAACGGGGCGGGGGAAGTCAGTGGGGAAGATCAAGTTTAATTTTTTCTGATGTTTAATGTACTTGATAAAATGGCTAGCAAGATGGTTGTCTGTTGTACTTGCCGGTCTCTGGTTTTGATTGCAGCGGGACATCTGGAGCGCACATCTCGCCGCGCAGCTGGTTTTGCTTTGCTGCTCTGAAAATGGGTGCTTTTTTGCTTCGGTTTCTGCTGGAAGGAAAAGCTGCCCCCACCCAGCCCAGAGCCGGTTTCAGTTGAATGCGATCTCATTTGTCACTTCTCCAACTCAGGCCTAATATAGAGAAATGCTCGGTGTGGCTTTCCCCCACTTGGCCAAGATAAGATCTACTGCCGATTATGGAGCTGGGTTTCTATCAGGGTTCCACTTTGAATTCAGCTTGTTGGGTGTCTTCCCAGAAACACTTAGTGAAGTCTACAGATGATTAGTGCCCTATAAAAGGTTTTTATTACATGCCATCTCCTCCTTCCCTTTCTTGCAGTGCGTGCTGTATTTATGGAGTTTAAAGATAAATCATCCCAAAACATTGTTCCTCCTTCGAGGGAACCATGAGTGCAGGCACCTCACAGAATACTTCACCTTTAAGCAGGAATGTAAGTATCAGCAGCATAAGAAGGATTTAAAGATATTAACGTGTTGTGGCCAGGTGTGGGTCTTAATTTTTGTGCCTGCTAGGAGTGATACTGGTTAGCTCCGGAGCTGTAAAAACCTACTGTCTTTTTTTTTTTTTTTTCCTTTGTATGTAGCTCATCTATTTCAGCTCCTGCTAAAAAAAAAAAAAAGAAAAACACCCCAAAAACCACAAAACCAAAAAATACCACCAAAAAACCCCAGATATATAAGTCCTGTGAAGTACTGAGCGCATGTAGATGTGGCCCTCTGGTTAGGAAGGGTGAGCATGGATGGAAGAAACGCAAACGCATCTTCCCTGTCTCGCTGATGAGCCCGTTGCACGCACCCACCCCTCCCTGACTTTCAGACCCAGCAACATATAATTACTGCCAAATGACTTTCAGCTCCAGATTGTGCAGCTGGGATCAGTGATTACAATTGGAAACAAATAAAGGATTTGTTCCTCAGCGTTTGCACTAGGGAGAATCATTACCTTTAAGATAATTTTTTTTTTTTTTTTTTTTTTTTTTTTTTGTTGAGTTAAAGATGTTTTTGTGCAGCGTTTCCATATTTTTAAACCAAGGATGGTGAAAGGTCGGGGAATGACCGCTCTCCCCAGAGGGTGACGGTCACTCCTCGGAGCAATAAAAAAGGTATCCATCAGCAGCATGCAGCGCTCTGTTAGGGGATAGTTGCTCAGGGACCCGACCTCAAGAAATAGTTACAGGCAAGACACAAGTCCAAGCTGTAGTCCTTCAGCTCTGGATGCTGTTGGACCGGGGTAAGGCTGATAGGTACCTGGGATAATGACATCTGTTTACTCAGAAGTGAGTTGGAAAACACCAGCCAGTGCTCTGCTGGATACTGTAGTCATCAGGTGGTGGTAGAAGAGCTCCTGTTGAGCTGGGCTCAATCTGAACCTGAGAGCCAGAGGTGATGGGTTTTTTCCCCTCTGGAAAAAGAAGATACTGCCTTTCCACTTCCCGTATTGTAGCCTGCAGCTGAAAAAAACCTGTTAGTATCTCTGAAACAAAGTTGGAGGAAAGGTAAACTTTCCATCCATGTGCTTTTTTTTTTTTTTTTTTTTTTGCTTTAGGCAGAGGCAGGTTTTATAGCAGTAATGCAGCTTTCTGGAAGGCTGCGTTACATTACATACGTTACATTAATGGCTACATTAACATATCGCTGCCCTGCGAAGGGGCTGCGGATGCAAGCAGACGTGCTTGGCATGCGGTGGTCTCTGCTCCTGCTCTCTGTTCTAACGGGAAGCGTTGAGGAATATTTCTGAGCATACTTGGAGGCTTGCTGTAAAAGCTAAGCTGCTTTTGGAAAGGCCACGGTATCTCTGTTTAACGTATTGAAACATCCTCCTCGCCTCTGTTAAGATGGGGCATCCAGCGGAGATTGCGATCACTGGTAGCCCTGAGAAGGTCCTGTGTGAAGATTCATTTCGCTGCAGGCATCTCGGTCAAATTCTGAGTCAAAGCACTCAGCGTCCAGCTGAAAAGGCAGTTCCTATCTTAAATGATTGTGCAATATTGCTGTGCCAAATTAAACAGCTGCTGCATTTCCTAGTGTATAATGTGCCTAGCAGCTGAGGCTGGTAAGACTCTCTGGAGTCCAGAGGTGCGGTATGAACGCAGGAGAGTGATGGGCTGGCTTTATTCCTATTGCAGGTTCTCTATTGCAGTGGCAAGCACCTAGCCTCTTTGCTATGTTAATCTTACTGCAGGTGTTCTAGAAAATAGCTTGAAGGGAGATTAATATTCTTGGCCATGTCCAGATTACTGTGAAGCCTTTTTGTCTTCCCGTCCCACAAGCATCGTCTTAAGTCAGCATTTCCAGTCGTAATGGTGCAAAGTTGAAATTGGTGGGCCATGGATGTAGAGTTTCCATAACAGCTTAGGAGCTGGGTGCCTTGAACTTCCCTATCAGCACTTTGGCTGATCAAAGCTTTGCTTAATGCTTCTTACACCAAGTAGGTTTGGATGCATGACTCCCCGTTTTAAAAAAAAAAAAAAAAAAAAAAAAAAAAAAAAAAAAAAAAAAGAATAATACTAAAAAAGCTCCTCTTAACATCCTGAGCAGTCTTTGTTGTGTAAATGAGTAAATTAATTCAGTTCTTCCCTCTTTTCCTCCCCCTGCCCCCATCTTTCCAGGTCGAATCAAGTATTCGGAGCGAGTGTATGATGCGTGCATGGATACATTTGACTGTCTTCCTCTTGCTGCCCTCTTAAACCAGCAATTCCTGTGTGTTCATGGAGGACTGTCTCCAGAAATCACGTGTCTAGACGACATTAGGAAAGTAAGTAATCTCCGTGGTCTTTTCACGTAGCTTACAATTAATCATGTCGTTAATGGCTTGCTTGATGCCTGCACGGGGTTCCAGGGTGAGGCTCCTGTGCTCCGCGTGTCCACACCGTAGGTGTGCGTACGCTGCTGCAGCTTTCACCAGCGTTGTCCTGATTTTCTGTACCTTTTTCAGTTAGACAGGTTTAAGGAACCTCCAGCCTTTGGTCCAATGTGTGACCTGCTCTGGTCCGATCCATCAGAGGATTACGGCAATGAAAAAACACTGGAGCATTTCGCCCACAACACTGTTCGAGGCTGCTCCTATTTCTACAGGTATAGTGGTGTTTCAGGGGGCTGTGATGGAGCAGAGCTTCTTGTCTCCCCTTGCGCTAAGGTGTGGGGGGAGATTCTTCACGTTGCGCTCTGTGGGACTTTACAGTGTCCCTGGCTCTGAAAAACAAGTCTTCACTTGGCTCTAATGCACAAAAGCTTGTTTGTTTTTTCTTGTCCTGTAATGTTGAGCTCTCTTTGGATACGTTGCTTTATGAAATTGTGGTATCAGACAGCAGAGATGCTTCTTTTAGCTGGCAGGGTGCCTTTTGAGTGGTTTTCAGGCATTGGACAGTACCAGAAGCTCTAGGAAATAATCTTTTCCTGTCTCAAAGAGAAGCATTTGTGCTAACAGACCACTTGTAGCCCGGCTGGTAGGGAAGATTTGGCACCAGAGGTCTGTTTAACAGAATGCTTTGCAATTAATTTTGGAATGATGTAATATATACTGGCCTTGTTTGGGGATGCTGGACACAAACCAAATGGGTGCTGCAAGTGGCTGGTTCCTGAAACCAAGACCGTGCGTGCTGTCTGTTCTCCTTTGCTCTGTCCTGATGTACGCTTGCTTTTTATTTTCCAGTTATCCTGCAGTTTGTGAATTTTTGCAGAACAATAGTTTGTTATCTGTAATCCGAGCTCACGAAGCCCAGGACGCTGGGTAAGTGCTGCAGCCTGGCAGCTGAGCAGGCTCCGTCTGTGTTCCTGCTCTCCTTAGCAAGACGGGTGTGTTGAACACTTGACCTGTTTTTCAGGTACCGAATGTACAGGAAGAGCCAGACAACAGGCTTTCCTTCATTAATCACGATCTTCTCTGCACCAAATTACCTAGATGTCTATAACAACAAGGGTAAGGCTGGCAAGGCCAGGGCTCTGCTGCTGTTTGGATGTCAGCGCTGTCTTCACGTGCTTAGGAAATCCCTCTCCATCTTCCCTTGCCCACTCTGCCCTCTCCTCGAGCTGCATTCTCACGCATGAAATGAAAAAGAGCTTTGTGTGCTAAACTGATGGCAGCTGGGGAGCTGGGAGAGGCTGGGTTCTCTGACTTGGGAGACTTAATGTATTACTCTGGCAATTAGCTGTCAAGTTATAAAGCCTAGAATAATGCCTTCATTTCCAGCCACGTGACAGCTGAGCACTATTGATGAATGCTGCTGTTAAAAAAAAAAAAAAGCTGCAAGTATAGGCAAGCTTTTAATTTCCCCGTGCCCCTAAAACCATAGGAGTATGATGGGGAACTTTCCTCGGCTGTGGGGGATATTTTTTTTTTTTTTTTTTTTTTTTTTTACCCCTCACTTTGGGTCTCGGCTCTGTGTTCATCGCTTCTGATTTGGATAAATTTTAACGGCTTTGTTCAATTGACCTTCACTGTTAACAAGCTTTAGTGAAACAACGTAATGGGTAAACTGAAAAAATACTGCTTAAGCCTTCTGATTTTTGGAGAGCTCATAGTTTGATTCTGCATGAGTGCAACCCCTTGTTGGTGACGAGGCCTCATTAGCGCGGGTACAACTCCCAGAAATTGATAGCACCTATGGACGTGTCATCTTCTCTTTTTCTTTCCTAGCTGCTGTACTGAAATATGAAAACAATGTCATGAACATCAGGCAGTTCAACTGTTCCCCTCATCCGTACTGGCTTCCAAACTTCATGGATGTCTTCACATGGTCTTTGCCTTTTGTAGGGGAGAAGGGTAAGAGATATTTGGATTTCTGTTACGGGTTGCCCAGTGGCTGGTCACAGTACCCTGTGTGTTAGAAACCTGTCCCACAGGCTATTAAATGTGTTGGGAGAGTGTTGTAACTCATTAACACCAGGTAAAAGCAGTTCAGGTTCAAGGAGATCTGCGTATTCGTATTACTGGGTAAAGTTTTTTTGAAAACAATTGTGGATACTTCTTTTAGAAAGCCGTTACCCATAAAACGATCCTTTCTTGCTGCTTCTGCATTGCTGATGGAGCTGATCATGGGTGGTGTAGCCCCACCTCAGAATCTGGAGACATTTCTCTTGCTCTGGGTTTGCGACAGAGGAATTAAATTCTCCTGTTGGCTTGTGGCCCACCCAAAAGGGAAGCATTCACTTCAGTTTAAAGTCTTACTTCCTTCTGAAGGAGGCGAGGCAGCTTAAAATATGGCCAAGGCTTTGACACAACTTTTCAGCAAAAGGTTTTTTACATCTCCTGGTGAGTTGAAATTCCACCCCAGTGTTGTATGTTCGGAGTGTGGCATCAAGGTCTGAAGTGCCAAAGGGGTTTTTTGACTTTGAGGAACCAAAGGTTGAATTTCTCCCCGGATTTGACGTTCTCGGAGCCAGGTGGCCTCTGGTGTGGGTCAGGGTGGGGAGGTGGGACCTTCAGCAAGCTCAGGCTGTTCTGCCTGAATGTTGGCACCCCACTCCCCACGTCTGTTTCATCTGTGATGTGCTTGGACTGCATCCACCTCCTTGGCAGAAGGTGTAAAATATGTCGTCTGCTCTGGGTACTGCTGTGAGGTACCAGCAGTATGCAGCTAAAATTGTCTTTGGGCTTCCACTTCCAGAGTATAAATGACCTTGAAATCGTTTGCTTGTCCAGCTCGTCCTCCAAATACCTCTGCCTGCCAAGTGTGTGCACCAGGCCTCTCTAATCTTCCTGTCTGTACTTCTTACAGTCACAGAAATGCTCGTTAACATCCTCAACATATGCTCCGATGATGAGTTGATTTCAGATGGTGATGAGACATTGGAAGGTAAAAAAAAGCTGTTACGACCGAGCTGGTAACAGTTGGGGGGGAGGGGGGTGGTGGTGAAGGTGGGGAAGGTGTGTGATGCTAGCTCCAGAGTGATCAGCACTTGATTTATAGCTGGATGCCCAGCCCGGGGTCTCCAGTTCCTTTTTGGCCAACCCTTGTGCAGTTGTGGGTAGGAAACATGGTTGCTTTTTTGGGTTTTCTTTTCCTTTTTTTTTTTTTCTTTTTTTTTTTTCTCCCCCTTTGCTATTCAGTCACAGAGAAATTAAATTACATTCACTGCGACAGACGCTTCTTGCCAGCTACTCTGGAGAATGGTTTCCTGCTCCTTACAGAGACTGCTTCCCAAATGGTTATTTTCCGCCCCCCCCCCCCCCAGTTCAGAATTTTTCTGCACCAAAATGCCTACCCAGTTCTTCTCATCTGTTGCAGTGAACTCCTCTGTAAGGTGGCTTCTCATGTCACACATCTTCCCCCCCCCCCAAAAAAAAAAAAAAAAAAAAAAAAAGAAAAAGCAGAATGCGTTTTTTTGGCCCTGGTTTTAAGCTATGCACAAAAGGGACGAAAGAATTGCTGAGCTGATCTGCAGTTTCTATATGGGGTGGGGGGGGGGGAATCGCCTGAGAGCGAGCCGGTGTGACCTAGAGGCAGCTCGGGGGCAGCCGTGGGGCATGCAGTGAGAAGTGGGGCTCTGAGCATGCGTGGGGGGGTCCGGGGGGGCTGCCTGCCTGCGCAGATCAGCGTAGGGTGGAGGACAGTCAGTCACTGTTGCGGCACAACAAGGTGCCGCTGCTTCGGTCAACAGGTTGAGACTTTAACCCGCTTCTCCCATTGCATTTCGTTTTTGGTTGGTTTTTTTTTTTTTTTTTTTTTCTTTCTCCCTCCCATGAAAATTAAATTTGTTTCTTCTATCTCTGTCTTCATCTACTTGTTTCTTGGTGTCTCCTCTCCCTGAAGATCACTACATTTCAAGCTATCAGAAAGGTACCCAGCTAGAATTTGCTACAAGCTTAATTTTCACTGCCTGTGCCACCAGATTTCCTTGGAGTGGATTTGAATAGCTGACTAGTTGGGCAGTCTCTTCATCCCCTTTCAGTTTTAACATAAGCGCCATGTGTTTTTTAACCCTTCTGCGTTCCTCCAGGAACTTGAGAAACGGGGTCACGTTTCTATCTGACTTTTGAATGCAGCCACTTAGTGCATGGCTGAGCCATCGGTGCATGTTAGACCTCCGGTTTGGCTTGTACTGTCCTAATGTGTAGTTGGGCCATGTGAGGAATCTCAGCTGAGAGGAGATGTATTTGTTACCTCTTTGATTTTGATTTTTGTTTGTTTTCAGTTACCCTCCATGCTTTTTTCTCTCACGTTCGGTCTGTATAGCGGAAGGGGAGTTCACGTATCTCACTTTGTGTTTGTGTGGGGTCAAAGCAGAGTTGCAAGGCTCCGGCCAGCCGTTCACTGTGCGTGTTGGATGCCAAAGCTGATGCTTGCGTGACACTCCTCCCCGCGGCGAGCACAGCCCGGTGTTCTGCAGTGTTCATCAGCAGTCAGATTCGTCAGTGTTCTGCCTTGCAAAACTGTGTCTACATGGCTGAGTCATTTGTGTTACATCCTGTGTAGTGTGATCAAACCTGGTGAGCTTCGAACAAGACCTACCCGATCCGTTTCTTTTGGTGGTTCTACTCTCTTTAGACCTTTAAGCCCGTGTGTCATCTCGTTGGTGTTGCCCTTCTCACTGCCATCCTGACCGCCATCCTCTCAGCACTGTTTCTCTCAAGAGTGTAGCTGTGAATCTGTAAATCATGATTTCTTTTCCTGGAGTCAGGCAGGTGCTTCATATTGACATTACTTGTGCCTGGAAAGCAGGAAACCTTAAACATGCTGGCGTTTGTGGTTTTTTTTCTCTCCCTAAGGTGGGACAACAGTCCGTAAAGAGATCATCAGGAATAAGATTAGAGCCATTGGGAAGATGGCACGTGTCTTCTCCGTTCTTCGGTAAGGAAGCAGCGTACGGTTTGGGGTCTTGAGTTTCATTTGGGGTCTGGCTGATGAAGGTAAATTTGGTGCTGTATATAGGGCTACAGCTTGATACGTCCTCGCTAGGTAAAGAGGCGGTGGCCAGGGTGCACCAGGCAGGCAGAGTCCCGCTGGGGAACAGGAGTCTTACAAAACTTGCTCCAGAGGCTCGAGGTGGTGCTTTCTGTGTGCTTGGCCGTCTTCAGAAACCTTCATCTCGAGCCCTGGCCCCTTTGCCAGCAGAAGTGCTGCTGCTGAGGTATATTGAGCCCTTTCGGGATGCATTTGCTGGTGCCGCGGCTCTGATGCGTCGTGGCTGAGTAAGCAGAGCTCCTGTGTTTAGGAGGCAGGGCTGTGCTCGGCGCCCGGCAGGTCGGCTGCGTGCTGCCTGCGGTCAGCACAGGGCAGGCGGCCGGTGTTCATGCCGCTAACAGTCCGGCGTGGACCTAAATGACCATTGCGTTAATCTCTCGGTAACTAATTGTGTTGCCTCTTCTTTGCAGGGAGGAGAGCGAGAGCGTGCTGACTCTCAAGGGCCTGACTCCCACAGGTACACTGCCCCTGGGGGTGCTCTCAGGGGGGAGGCAGACCTTACAGACCGGTGAGTATGGATGGTCCTGTCCTCTGCTCTTCTATACCTGGTCCTCAGCTCCCCCGAAAACCATTCAGTCGGTCCCCACAGGCGTACTTCAGGGTGCCAGGGGGACCCGAGAGATGGTTCAGGCTCGCAGGGAGGAAGGATTCAGAAATAGGAGAAAGCAGAAATGTAGGTGGGGATGTGGAGAGCCTTCCAAGATGTCCCCGTATAGCCTCGAGGAGGGGAACACGAGGAAAAAAAAAAAAAAAGACAACAAACAGCACCCTTGCCTAAAGCATGTGTATTGCTTTATTGTATGTTTCTGCAATGCTTTTTATCGTTTATTTCCCTGTAACTCTGCATGATGAGCATCCTCTGCTTCACCTACCTGCTGCTGTGTGCTAGCATAACGGTAAACACGCCTGCTTGGTTGTTCTTCGTTAAACAAAACCCTTCCAATTCTGACCCTGTGAATCCCAAACAGGAAGCTTAGGTTTGGGTGAAGGAGGGACACGCAGGTTTGGGTGAAGGAGGGACATTCTTCCAGGCCTGTATGTTTCATATTAAGACTTCTCTCGGCCCCCTGGTTTTGATCTGGGTTTGGAGGTTTCTTTTCTGTGCTTGCTGGCAGATACTTTGCTCCCTCCCTCAGCAGCCAACTGGTCCGTCTTATTAGTGTGCTGAGAGCAGGGCTGAGCTAGCGATCTGTGTGCTTGAAACTCGCAGGGCAGGGAGATTGGCTGATGGTCAGGGAATGAGTTATCATAGTAACATGTGTCCCCAGAGGGAATCCTGTAATCTAGTGTTTTAATCCTTTCCTGACGCCAGCCTTTGAATGCTGGCATCTCACCAGCCTGCTTTCCCCTTCCTATCAGCGCTGGGTAATTTCCTGCAGGCTCAGAAGAGGGCATGTTCTGGGGTTGCCTTGCCTTGATTAAATAGTTCACAAGTGAGAAACGTGTAAATATTGCTGCCCGCTCCTTGCAGGGGGGAGCGTGTGCAGTGTCGCTCCCGAACCCATGGGTTTCTCTGCACGTAGAGGAGTAGGAATACTTTTTTTATTTATTTATTTCCTTTTTTTTTTTATAGCAACCATAATGGTTTCTGTCACCCCAGTTCTGCTGCAGGCATGGGAACAGAGCCTGAGTGGGAAGGTGGCTGGTACAGCTCGGCTCGAGCAGCCGGCTCGCTCACGGTGCCGCAGCTCTGCCCCTCTAGCTGACGGCGTGGGGAGCGGGCTGTGCTGCACCTTCCCCTCTCCAGGGGCTTCCCCCGAGGGGCTACCAGCCAGCTCCCCCCAGTAAAGAAGCCGAGATTTGTTTGGCTCCCTGAGACAGGACAAACAAGCCGGACCTTTGCTGCCGCCTCCTCCCGTGACCGCAGGCTTCCCACCCCCCTGCCCCTGGCACCCCGTGCTCCCCTCGGCCGCACCCCGCTTTTCGTGCCCTTCTCACGCTCCTTTCCCTGTCGTGCCCCCTTCTCTCACCCCTTCCCGTTTTGCACGTCCCGTCGCACCACGCCGTCTGCTCGCAGCAGCCTCCTGGCGAACATACAGGCTCTCCCTCAGCAGCCGTGCTGGGAGCCGCTCTGCTCGGCGGGGAGAAGAGGGGCTGCCCCCCTTTTGGGGTCCCCTGCACCCTGAAAGAGGAGACAGAGGGCCGCAGGTAGCGGTGGCGGGGCCTCTTCCCTCCCTGAGCCTCCTGCCAACCTTTGGCAGCATGGCTTGGCAAAATCAGCTGAAGAAAGTCACCGAATCTGGAGCAAAGATGTTCAGCCACAACTCCATTCCTTCTCCGTGGCCTTTGTATTGTGTCCAAAGCCGGGGGGGGGGGGGGGGGGCGAAGGCATTTTGAGGCTGAAAGCAGGGGATCTGTTCTAGGGAAGGGCCTCCTCCCAGATGTTGAGGCAGGGACTACCAAAACTTGGCCAGCTGCTGCAGCAGATTTAGGAAGGGGGACGCTGCTCAGCTTTATGGTGCCTTGTTGCTTGGTAACGCTTTTAGGAGGTGGAGCTGAAACCAAACTGGATTTGAAGCCTCAGCCTATATATTTTTATTTTTATTTCTTAGAATTCAAGGCATTGGGAGTGGAGCAGCCTAGTATCTGCTGCTACCTGCCCTCGCCCAGAGAGCAAACTGCCTGCCCCTCCGTTCCCCCCTGCTCCAAAATGTCATCACACCCCTCAGGGTCACTTCCCTTGCTTGACTCTGGTGGTTGAGGCTTTGCCTGGGGTGAATTCCACACAATTTACCTTCTGGAGGTGGCCAGGGTACCCTAGAACCCCCGAACTCGGAGCCAAAGGGGCCGTACGTGCGGGTGGAGACCCATGGCTCGGTCTGAGACTGTCACCGTCCTTGCCGTGGGGTGCCTGCGTGCCCGAGCCCTCCGGTGCATGCAGCAGAAAGCCGTCTCTGCTTCTCTCTTTCTTTCCATCGGATCGATCTGTGTGATGAGTCCAGCGAAACATGAGGAAAGGAGACTTCCCCGTGTCAGCGCTCAGCAGACGCGAAGCCCGAGGGAGTCCCCTTTCAGCCTTCCTCTCAAGCTCCTGTCACCTTTCCCTCCCCCCCCCCCTCCCCTTCTTGCCCGCTGTTTTGATTGATTACGGTTGTCTCCACTGGGGCTGGGAGGCTGTGGGCTCTGCGTTCGCAGCGATGATGTTAGATCACTCACTGTCACTCTTTTTTTTTTCTTTTTTTTTTTCTGTCTTCATTTTTGCATGCCACTGTTCTTCTGTATTGCAGCCACAGTAGAAGCGGTAGAGGCACGGGAAGGTATGGCTAGAATCCGGCGAGAGACTCAAATCATCTCTGTGTGTTCGTGCGCTAATTTTAAAGAGCTTTATCGGCCTTATGGAAGCTTTTTACTCTTGCATCACCAGAAGTGGGGGAGGATGGGCCCCTGCTGGGAACCAAAAAAATACAGTGGGCTGGTTCAAGTCTTATTTTAGCCTTAACGAGGCTATGGCTGAGTGCAAGACCTTCATTCTGAGAGCGCCCCGTCTCCGGGGCGGTTTGTGCTCTGGTGTCTCAAGACCTTGGTGTTGGGGTCTTGCGATCTGATCTGGGATGCCACGTGGCCGAGTTCATCCCCTGGGTGACTCAGTCCAGTGAAGGCTGCCAGCACGCTTGGTCAAAATCATCTAGGAAGTCGCGGATTGCGTGGCTCTGATGTAATCCTTGCCTTCCCCACAGGTGGGCCGAGGTGGTCCTGGTGCAGAGAAGCAATTTTCTCCCCGTAGTTTGTGTAGAAATGACAGATTTCTGAGGTTACTGGCTGGGAAGCTTTTCTCCTCGATGGCTCCATTCAACTCCTGATGAATGGGGCTGTACGTTTGTGTAGAGAACGTTTTGATTACCAAGGGAAGTTTGTTTGTAAACCAGCCAAGTCCTGGTAAAAAGATTTGGCACAAACACCCCCCCCTTTTTTTTTTTTCCTTGTCTTTTTTTTTTTTTCCCCTTAAATTATCTGTAATACAAAAAAGTTAAACATTCGCTCCGTATCATCACCGCAAGGATGATGTACTCGGCCTCGTAGTGATGAAACACTGTCCTTGGTGGGATTTCATCACTCCTGAGACTGCCTGTGTGTCTCCTGGTCATGCAAGAAGCCGTTGCGTTTGTGATCCGAGGACTAGCCGTTTCCCTCTCCTGGCGTTGCAGTCTGTGGTTTGTGTTGGAGTTAAAAGCCTTGTGGTGGTGTCTTTGTCGTGTTGGTTTGGTTTTGCCTTCTTTTTTTTTTTTTTTTTAATTATTATTACTATTTTTATTTTATTTTTAGTTTCGTGTTTTTCAGCTTTGAAAGTTTCCTGAGATTTCCCTGTTGGGGGGGTGGGGGAACACGACACTGAGCACTTGTCTGGTCTGCGCGTTCCTGCTGCTAAACCGTGTTCAAAGGGGAACCGTTAGGGAGCAGAGCAGGTCGCTGCGGTCGGGATCCTAGACTTTGCCACCAGGACCTGGCGCAGTTCAACTCCCCAGCTACACTGTGGTACCCACATGAGCTGGCGATGCCGAACCCCCTCCCCCGCAGACCCAGCTCGGGCTTCCCGTAGCCAGACACGTGCTTTCTGTCGCCCCGACTCTGTCCTGTACGTGTCTGGTGTGTGCTAAGGGGCTCCTGCCCGGGGGTCCGCGGCTCGGCCTGACTCTTTTCTTTCTCGGCCCTTCTCTCTGCAGCCATTCGTGGATTTTCGCCGCAGCACAAGATCCGCAGCTTCGAGGAAGCCCGAGGGCTGGATCGCATTAACGAACGCATGCCGCCGCGCAAGGATTCAATGCACTCAGACGGGCCGGTGAACTTGGTAACCTCAACAAACTCTGCAGACAAGAACGGCACGGGGAAGAAAGCCCAGTAACGGTCCGAGCGCCCAATCTGCACCACTAAAGGATCCAAAACTTAATGAATTTTATTTATTTATTATTGGGGTGGGGTGGGGGCAGGGGAGAAACCAACTTCACCTGGAGGCACGTTCATAATCCAGTTTGCATCCATTCTGTAAGAAAGGTGACCATTTTGTAATTTTTTTATTTATGTTCAATATATAAAAAAGTCCATCTTTTTTTAATTTAGAAACCAATCTAACTGCTAGCGCATATATGAAGTGTTGTGCTGTACAGCTGACCTCTCCTCCGCGAGAGCCAAACCTCTGCGGGGGGATTAAAAGAAACAAAACCAGTTCCAGGCAACTTGGGTCGTTGACTTTGGTACAATTCTAAGTTAGCCTGTGCTTTCAAAAGCAGGTCCTTTCGTTGAAGATGGGGTTGGGTTGGTTTTTCTTTTCACGACTGTCTTCTTCCCAGAGTTTGCTGTTGGTTTTTCTTCGTCTTCTTGCCTCCCCGCATCTGCTGCTTTAGCAACCGATTCCGTGGAAGGCACGTTGCGTGGTGCAGCTGGCCGGGATCCGTCCCTCTTCCAAGGTGACATCCAGATATTCGCAATGAGCTCGAAAGGACTCCAGTGTGTTATACCAATCACGGCACCTTTTCCTTCTGTAGTTTTTATTCCAGCGGAGCCCCGAGCAAAAAAAATAGCCCTTTAATAAGGACGGGAAAGGGGGGTGGGGAAGCGCTGCCCCTTGTCGTGGCTCTTCCCGAAGCTTCGGCCGTTCAGACTTGCTGCAGCCAGCTGGACGCCGGGGCTGCCCGTGCAGCAGAAATCCCTCTGGGAGTCCCTCGGATTCAGAGCAGAGGAATTCTCTCCGGTCCCTAGCGATTAGCAGGTCTTTGGGAAATTTGCAGGGCCTGAATTTTAAAGGAAAAGGGGGTGACATAAAACGAGCGGGCAGAAAGGCACGCACACCACCACCCCCCTTCGCCACCGCCATCGCATACTGCAGAGCCCGTGGCACGTTCCCCTGCGCCCGGCTCTGGATTCGGCCCTTGCTGATCAGTATTTGAGTGGTGGGCGTGCAAGGTGGTCTCCCCTAAGCCAGCATCGCCCCTCGGTCATCCAGCATGCGTCTTTCGGGGGGGTCTTCCACCTACTGCAGACAACTTGGGCTTATCCCGCTGCTGGTTACCTTGTTACAGCGGTGGCTATTCCTCCGACTCCAGAGGAGCCGTGGGCACGTCAGCCTTTCCCGGCAGCTGGAGGGGGTTTGCCAGCTTGTGATAAAGGATTTGGGGAAGGATGGGGTGACGGTGCTGCTTGTTTTTGTAGAGATGTGGCCGGTGGCGAGGCGGCTTTGCTAAAAAGCCCCAGGTTTTGGAAGCGCGTCCCTCCCTCGACGGCAGGGGAGGGAGGATGGTTTCCCCGTAGGTTGGCAGGTAGAAGAACCGAGCGGATCTGGCAGTAATTTTGGAAGGGTGCGCAGTGCTGGAGAGGATGGGGGATGTCCCGGTGACAGGAGGGTTGCCAGAGGACACCCTTTTCGCGGAGTCGAGGGGTTTGAGGCTTGGATCTGTTTAGCAGGGGCACGTTCTTTTGCTTAAACTTTGACCTGAAGCGAGCGTTGAAAAAGGATTTTGTGAGATTCCTGTTTGGTCGCTTCCCTTCCCCACGTGTCGCTTGAGCCGTGTCCTCTTCTGCCAGCGACTGCACAGAGTAGAAGCAGCAGCTTTCAGAAGCAGATCCCTTGCCAGTTTTTGCTGCTTTTCCAACTAACTATTGTGCTTTTTCTGAGCAAGGGCAGCAGGTGAGCGGGCTTAGCCTCTAATAAGGGATATTTGCCAACCCCTTCTCTGGATCTTGCTGTCTTCCCTTTGTGCTCCGGCCCGAAGCTGCGATTCCAGCGACAGAGGAAAACAGCAACTTTGCAGGAAGCTTTCAAATTGTCTTATAATCATACGTCACTTAATTCCATGCCAGCTATTTAGGAAACCGTATCTGTGAGCAGACCACTGGGTTTTCACAAGAGACTTTTGAGTCACATGCCTCCACTTTTTTTTTTCCCCCTTTTTTTTTTTTTTCCCTTTTTTACACGCCCACTGCTTTGCAAAAAGTGCGAGATGTTTTGAGCAAGCTTCTCTAACCCCATATGAGGCGTGGGGCCAATTGCCTTTGTCTGTGAGTATTTCTTCTGTTTTTTAACGGCATCCTTTCTGAAACACAGTGAGCCGATGTGTGGTATCTTCCTCTGAGAGCGCAAACCGTGCAAAGGTGCTGCCCGTGCATGTTTGGGCATATTGTTCTGACCCAGGCTGGGAATCTCACCCGAGCAGCAGTTTTAGTCGGGAGCTTTGGGACGGGTGCCGTGGGGGGATGCTCGTACCCCGAGCCTGGCAGCCAGGGGTGGGGGGGATTCAGCAGGGACCGTCCCTTTGCCGAGGGGGTTTTGCTTTGCTTGCGGTTTGTCCCCCAACCCTCTTGCGCTCAAACCCGTCTGGCCCTTGTGCTTTGTGGTTTGCCACCCTCGCAGAGCACGGCGGGGCTGATGGGGTGAGGAGCCGGGACACCCACCCCCCCTTCCCACCCATCCCTGGAGCTGGGTGTTGCCGAAAATGTCCCCGTGGGTGGTGGGACCGCAGCTTTGCAGCATCCTGGCCCAGGAGGGGCTGGTGCCCGTCGGGGAGGGCGGTTCATGGCTGGATGTTGGTGTCCCCCGGCGGGGAGCCTTGCCCAGGAGGCGTGTGGCAGCCGGCACGTATGGATTCCGTGCTGCCGGGGATCCGTGCTGCCGGGGATCCGAGGCGCAGGCTCCCCTTGCTGTAGCAACGCAGGTGCTGGTCCCCCCCTTCCCTTGATACACGAGATCCCGAGGGGGTGAGGGGCAGCGATGGGGCTCGTGGGTGCTAATTACCCCCTCGATTAACTAACGCGCATCCGTGCAAACCCCCTCCGCGCTGGCAGCCCTGCCAAGCGCAGCCCCCCGGCTGGCGCAGGAGCTGTGGGGAAGGCAGAGCTTTCCCCGGCGCTGAGCCGAGAGACCCCATCCCCTTTTCCCCAGCTTTTGGGGAAGAGAGTGATGACGAGCTTGGAGCAGAGGCCACCAGCCGCTGCCGAGGTCCCTCACTCATCCCGGCCGAGCGCCCTACCCCGATCCCCACCGCGGCAAAACAAAAAATGCCAGAAATACACAGATTTTCCCCCCCCCCCCCCCCTTCCTCCTCCTTCCCCCCTCTCCCCTTGCGAAGCCAGCGCCTCGGAGCTATGCATGTCTCAAGACCCCTCATCTCAGAGCTCCCACCCGTCCCTTTCCCTCTCCCCGGCTGCTCCCTGGAGCTTGGCAAACGGGACTCCGGGATCACAAGCCAAGGAGCACGGCCGGCCCCGGGGAAAGCCCGCAGGCTGGCCTCGCAGCCTGGGTTTTTTTGCATGTTATAGCAAGGTGCATGTAACAAGGAGGGGAGTCAGCAATGGGTCGGGTGGTGGGTTGAGTTCGAGCTTTATTTTTAATTTTTTTTTTTTTTTTTTTTTTTTGGCGTTGGGAGAACCTCTTGCTGCCCGTGCCAGCCCGGGAGCCGGTGGCGGCACTCGGGTGCGGATCCCACCTAGCTAGGTGCGGGGGCAGGGATGCGTGGAGGCCCACCGGCCTCTGCCAGGGAGGACCTGAAGCCCCACGGGACACGTGCTGGGTGCAGTGATGGTGATTTT
Organism: Falco rusticolus; assembly: GCF_015220075.1. Classification (NCBI taxonomy): domain Eukaryota; kingdom Metazoa; phylum Chordata; class Aves; order Falconiformes; family Falconidae; genus Falco; species Falco rusticolus. The sequence goes on along the minus strand of NC_051206.1, from coordinate 3,775,787 downwards.
AGGGTTCTCGATGCTGAAGGATCATACGCCCGTTGCCTGGAGACTGCCTCCTTTTTTTTTTTTTTTTTTCCTTGCTTTTTTTTTTTAGTTATGTTTAAAGGAGAAAAAAAAATGGTGAAAATGTTATTTATTGGCAGAAATTATTTAATATAATTTCTTTTTTTTTGTGAACAAGGAATGAATTTGTTAGAACTGTCTTAATGTAAATTGGAAGTCATCTTTAAGGCGGAAAAAAACCAAAAAAAAAGTTAAAAATTGACACAGTCACTCGGCTCTGCTGTGGTTTATTTTGGGGCGCACAGGGGTGCCTGGCTCCCGGGGCGAAGGGCAGGGCAAGGTGCCCCCCATGTCTGCTGCTTGGTTTTAGGGTTTCAGGGTCTGGTTTACAGCCACCGCCTCGCTCGGGGCCCCTCGCCAGGGCCAGGGCAGCGCCGGGACGGCGTCTCCCAGCCTCCCCGGCACGTTGGCACTTGTGAAGTCGCTCCCAGGCACTTTTGTTGGAGAGCTCTCGGCTCCCTCTCTTCGCCTCTCCATCCTTCCAGCCGCTGCCTGAGTAAATAACCCTCCTCCCCCTGCCTCCCCGGGTGCCAGGGCAGGAGATGGCTCCGGCACCGCTCCCTGCCCGGCCGCGGAGCTGTGGTGACCCGGCTCCCAGCTGTGGCTGCCATGTCTACCTTCTCCCTTGTGGCACCTCTGCCGTCGAGTTCAGCTCACCATGTGCGACACCTTTGCCATCTCCTGCCCTCGCCGCTGCCCCGCAGGCCTGGTGTGGTGGCCATCTCCGCTCCCAGCTGGCAGAAAGCAGCCCAGGGTGTGACGGTGAAGGGATGCTCCGGCTCTCCCATCCCTTCCCTGAGTGTTCCCCCCAAACGGTGGGGAGCCACCAGCCTGGCACCCAGCGTCGCTGCCCAGCCCTAGGCTCCGGGACCCTTGGCGTGAGCGAGGGGCTGCGCCCGCTGATCCCGGGAGCATCGCTGGGCCCGGCTGCGCGCTCCCGGCTGGCATCGCCGCGCTGAGCAAACAGGAAACACTCGCCTTTTGTTAATCCCGGCCCGAGCTGCGCGTTAAATATTTATCATTGAGCGGAGGAGGCTGGTGCTGGGAGCTGGGCGGGGGGAGGCAGCGACGGCGCCCGAGGCCGCTCACCCACCGAGGGGACGGTGAGTGGGGTCATTGCCGGGGGGGACCTGGCCCCCCAGGGTGGGCTGCAGCGGTGTGGGGTGGCTGGGGCTCCCAGCCCGCAGGGTTCCTTGCCAGTGGGTGCCATGACCTTCAGAGCTGTCACTGGGGGTGTGGTGGGCTGGAGGGGACTGTCACCCCCTTGGAGGGCAGGGATGGGGTTGGGGCTCCCCTCGCAGGGTTTAACCCTTTCCCTGGGTGCCCGTGGCTGTGCCCCCGCTGCCCTCTTTGCCCTTGTCACCCCGGTGGAACCAGCTCCGGTCCCCAAGTTGCTTCCTCCCTGCGGTATCCCCGGCTTGCACCAGTGACGGGAGGAGCGGCCGCATCCCCACGGCTCTCAGTGATGGGAGCCGCGTCCTCGGGGGCCGTGGCAGCGGGCAGCACCCCTGCCCTTGTCCCCTTTGTCCCCTGGGCACAGCATTCGGGCAGCCAGGGCTTGGTGCCACCGGCCCCTTCAATCCCAGCAGCGGCTTCTGGCAGGGGACTGGGTGGCTCGATGGGGACCAAGGGGTGGCTGGTGGCAAAGTCAGCATCCTCCCACGTGAGCTCCTGTGGGGACAGAGGCCTGAGCTCACGTGGGAGCGTGTGGGACAGAGGAAGGGCCGGGGCTGCCCGGTTCCGGGGCTGTCAGCAGTTTTGGGGAGCAGCAAGTAGGAAGCTGCTGGTGGAGGCTGGAACGTGGGCGCTGCCGGAGGGGATAAGGTGGGCTACGGGCACCCGCAGAGCGGGGCATGGCGCTGTCAGATGGGGGTCCCCAATGCCCAGATCTCTGGGGGTCGGAGGGTCACCCCTGGGAAAGCGGATGGCAGCGGGGATGGGGACTCCGCTTTCACCGTGTCCCCCCCGCTGGGACTCGGGGGGGCTGCGGGAGCACAGACCCCCGCTCCTCATCTCCACCGGGTGCTTCCCATCCTCCCCCAAAACCCCCCTCCAAGCCCCCGGCTCCATCCCGGCGGGGGGCTGGCGTGGGGCTCGCCCCATTCCGTAAGCGGGGGCCGGGTGTGCGGGAACGCGTGCGCGGGGCGTGGGATGAGTTCAGCCTCTTGGCTTCCCTCCCTGGATCCCAGCCCTGGAAATGTCACTGGAAACTCTGAATGGGCCGGCCCCGCTCCAGAGCGGGGAGCACTGGGGGGGCGAGCGCACCCCAGGGGGGCTGGGGCACGTGGGGACCCACTGCCGGGTGGGTGGCGGCTGCTGACCCAACTGGGGGATGCTCTTGGGGGGTTCTGGCCACCGGCCGCCCATAATGCGCTGAGCCCCCCCCCCCCCCCCTTCTCCTTCCCCCGGCAAAGTTTGCGCCGTGCATTTCTCCTCCCTGCTGCTACCACAGCTCCGTCCTGCTCGCCGAGGGGCTCCCCCGCCCCCCCCCCCGGCTGGCAGCACCCAGGAGGTAAGAGCTGGCTCGGGGGGCCAGCGAGGAGGGGGTGACCGATGGGGACCTGCTCCCGGGGGGGCAGGCTTTGGGGGACAGTCCGTGGGAGCAGGATGGGGCTGAGCCCTGGGGGGCCGCGGGACGGCGGTGTGCTGGGAATGGAGCGGCTGTGGTTGGGGTGCCCGGGGGGGGGGGGGAAGCCTGCACCCCCCTTTCTGTGCCCTGGGGCAAGCTGTTCCCAGGGCCTCAGTTTCCTCAGGGTGGTGATAACCGTTAATTACAGCCTGGCACTGTCAGGACCAAGGAGCTGAGGGGTCCCCAGCCCCATCTGCCCCATGCATGTGGCACGCAGAGCACCGTGCCGGGCTAGCAGCCCCCCAGCAGCACTGTTGGCCCAATTTGAGAAGGGGTCTGCGCCGTGCTGGGCTCTGGCAGCAAGTCGTGCAAGTCCCATGGGCAATGCCCGGCGGGGCTGGAGATGCTGGGGGATAAGCACGGACACCGGTGTCCCCCAAAGGTTCCCAGGGCTGCTCCTCCCCCACTGATGCAGCCCCCCCATCTCCCCGCAACGGTGTCAGGGGCCGTTACGGGGGTCCCGTGCCCCCCAGCTGCCCCCTGCCCCCAGCTGCAGCCCTGGCATGGGGTGCAGTGGTGAGTCATGGCTCATCACGCTGCCGGCGGGGTGGTGCTGGGCTCGGCCGCACATTCCCTCTTCCCTCCTTCCCTCTCCCTCCCTGTTTGCGCTGCAGGGTGGGGAAATACTTCTGCCTCTTCGTGTTGCTCAGCCCCGGGGAGCTCGGCCCTGGCGGCTCTCCCGGTGTGGCACTGCCCAGCGCTGCCATGTGCCCGGGCAGGAGGGCACCGGCTGCATCCCACCATGCCGGGCCGGGATGCTGGGACGATGGGCAGATGGCTCAGCCATCGCCCTGTCCCACCCAGGGGGGCTGGATCCACCTGGAATGGGGAAAGGGGCCGGGTGGTCCGGATTAGGCCGTGGCGGGGTTGAGGCTGCGTGGAGAAGCCGTGCCAGGGCTGTTTCTGGCCAGGAACAGCCATATCCCCCCTGCCCCACCAGGATCCTACAGCTGGGGACGGTGCCACGGTGGCTGTCACCCTGCCACAGTGTCCCCTGCGCCTCTAAGTAACAGAGGACAGTCCCTGGCGGTGGGGATGGGGGTGCCCCGGAGCCCCCCAGCTCTCTGGCGAAGCCCGGTGAGATGAAGGTGCATCCCGCAGATGGGGATGGGACCCGCCGTGAGCGCAGCCCCTTTCCCCGCAGGGCACGGGCAGCCCCTGAGCACCGTCCGGGCAACCCACGGCCATGGCGGGCCAGCTCCTGCCCCCCGATGCTGGCCAGGCTCTGGGCACGGAGGACGTGCCCCCCTTCCACCCACCACTGCAGGTGCCCCCACAGCCGACGGCAACACGGGTGAGTGGGGCCAGGGGCTGCTGCCGTGTGCCGGGGGGGTCTGGGGAGCTGCTCCACCTCCATCCCTTGGCCGCCGCCACATCGTCCCCGCGCCAGCCCCCTCCTTGTGCCGCAGGTGCCCGTCATCCGCCACCGTGGCTCCAACACACTGAATTTCGACTTCCACGACCCGGAGACCCGTGGCACGGCCGAGCGTGGGCAGCCAGCCCCCAGGAGCTCAGGTACCTGCCCCGAGCATCCCCTGGGGACATCCCCAGGGGGCATCCCCGGGGGGCATCCCCACGGCGCTGGGCAGAGGGCAAGGGCTCACCCTCGCCCGCCTCACCCCCAGCGAGCGACTGGTACCAGACCTGGCCGGCCAAGGAGGCGAAGGCACCCAGCACCTCCGTGCCCACCAGCCCCACGCCCGGCCCTGGAGCTGCCCCTGCCTGTGCCCGGCCACCAGGCTGGTCGGCCACCTGGACCAAGGACAGCAAGCGGCGGGAGAGGCGCTGGGTGAAGTACGACGGCATCGGGCCGGTGGATGAGACAGGGATGCCCATCGCCTCGCGCTCTGTGAGTCGAGGGCACGGGGCTGGGTGTCCCCCCCCCTCCCCACCGTGTCACCCCCTCACCACCCCACCGTGTCCCTGCAGAGCGTTGACCGACCCCGCGACTGGTACCGCAGCATGTTCCGGCAGATCCACCGCAAGCTGCCAGGTGAGTCCCGCTGCCACGACACGGCACGGCGTGGCACGGCACCCACTCACCTCCTCCTCCATCCCCACAGAGCTGGACTGGGACACCCATCGCTGCCCCACAGGTAGGCTCGGTCCCTCACCCCACCAGGGTGCCTCCATCCCTCCCAGAGCTGCGGAGGAAAGGAAACTCCCCAGCATGCCCAACGGGGTGGACTGGTGAGTGCAGCACTTCAGTGGTGCCCAGTGGGGTGCCCGTGGGGTGGGGGGCTGCAGGGGGCTGAGCTCCTCCTGCTCCCCACAGGACCAGCTGGGGTGACACCGGTGCCATCGCAGAGCCCGGCAGCATTTTTGACTACGAACCGGGGAAATCCTCAGTGCTGGAGCAGCCGTGGCAGGTAGGCACCCCCAGCAGCCCCGGCGCGGAGGGGGCTGGGGGGCACCGCGGTGTGTGCGCCCCTAACCAGCCCCTTGCCCTTCCCAGCCCCCGGCAGCGGTGCCACCGGCGCGGGCTCAGTCCATCGAGGTAAGCTGCCCGCGGCGGGTGGGGGGCAAGGGGGTGGCAGCGGGGGTCCCTGTGCCCGCGCCGCTGGGATGGGGGGGGTGGGCAGTGCCAGCCTTGCTGCCACAGCCGCGTCCTGCCCGCGCAGGTGCTGCTGGAGCGGGAGCTGGAGCAGCTCAGCGAGGAGCTGGAGAAGGACATGAAGGCCATGGAGACACGCCGGCACCCCCGCCAGGTACCCCGCGGCCCCTGCCCGCCCCCGCCAGCCTGCACCCCTCATGCCTCCCTGGGCTGGGTGACCCTGAAGGGACCTACAGGGCTGACGGTGTGTGCATCCAGCTGTGCACACATCCAGCTGGGCACACATCCAGCTGCGGGCGCGGCCTTTGGGCACGGCTTGAACGTGCGCGGGGCAGGACGCATGCATAGCTGGATGGGTGCACATCTGGATGCACGCAGGGCTGGTTGCAGGCAGGGCTGGATTCATGCACGGCTGGATGTGTGCACGGCTGGCTGGATGCTGCACATCTGGATGCATGCACGGCTGGATGAGTGCACGGCTGGATGCACGCACAGCTGGATGTGTGCATGGCTGGATGTGTGCATGGCTGGCTGGATGCTGCACATCTGGATGTGTGCACGGCTGGCTGGATGCTGCACATCTGGGTGCATCCACGGCTGGATATGTGCACGGCTGGCTGGATGCTGCACATCTGGATGCACGCAGGGCTGGATGCGTGCCCAGCTGGCCGGTGGCGTGTGGCCGTGGCCGTGGCGTGGCCATGACCGTGACCGTGGCCGTGGGACGCTAGGACCCTGTCTGGCCTCGCCGTCCATCCAGCGGTTATTGGCCTGCACAGCCGGGAGCTGGACTCCCTCGCTTCCCGCCGAGGCTCAGCCTCTTGGATGATTAATTTTTCTCTCCCACCCCCTCCCGCTCCTCTCCGGCAGAGCTCGGCGGCTGCTCCCACCGCTCGCTCCCCTGCTCCGGCCTCCCCGGCGGCTCGGTGAGTAGAGCCGGCTGCTCCCTGCACCCCAGCCCCCCAAATCCCACCGCCCCGGCACCCCACTCGAGGCGAGGGACAGCGGCGAGACGGAGCCCCACGGCAGGGGGATGGTGGGAGGGATCGTCCCTCCAGCGTCCCGGCTCCCATGGCGGGGTGGGGGTCCCCACGCGTCCCCCACGGAGGCCCCCGTGGCACTGCTGGCCCCCTCCACGTCCTGCCACGGGTGGGGGACCCTGGCGCCGGGCTGGCTGCCCAGTGGGTGGGACGGGGACAAACTGGGACTGACCCTTTCCCCCGTCCAGCCCGTGCCGGGACACCATGTCCCAGGGTTTGGCTCGGTCCCAGGGGAGGTGACGGCACTTGGATTCTCAGCGCTGTGTCCCTATGTCCCCGCTGTCACCGGCACAGGGAGGGGATACCTGTGCCGGCGGGTGACCCCAGGATGGGGTGGGCACCCCAGGACATCCCCACGGCCCCGTGTCCTGCCCCGGCAGCGGGTGGAAACCAAACAAACAAGGGCTCCGCTTCTTGTAGGACCTACCGTAACCCCCCAGGGGTGCACATGGGGGATGGAGGGCTGGCTGCCCCCCTGCCTGCCCCCCTCTCCGGGCTGGGGGGGCGGAATTTGGGCTCTTTAAGTGCCCCCAGGAGCGGAGTTATCCATTAGCCAGGCGGCCCTCCTCGGTGCTCGCCTGCTCCTCGCTTCCTGCTCCGCAGCAGCCGGGACGTGCCGCTGGCAAACTTTGGACCCGTCTTGCCTGGCTGCCTCTGAGACGAGACGCTAGAGAGGCACCGCGGGGGCCCCCCACATCCTGCTCCTGGGGGACCCCCACACCCTGCTCCTGGGGGACCCCGGGGTCCTGCCCCCCAAGGGCAGCGGGGTCGGGAGCATGGAGGGTGCATGGCAGCGGGGCTGGATGTGGGGCTCAGCCCTGCCCTGAGCCACCGTCACCCCGCAGGAGCCCCCTGTCACCCCACCGGCTGCAGAGCCCCCCCGGCACCCACTGCCTGCCCGCCAGCCCCGGCATGGAGCGGGGTGGCCTGGGGCTGGCCAGTGACCGGAGCCGTGCCGCCCCCGGCAGAGGTGAGCCCCCACACCCGAGCCGTGCCGTGCCATGGGGCACCCCGTGCACCCGCCGGCCGGTGACACCCCCCTCTTTGCAGACACCCTGAGGCCAGGGACCCTCCCCAGCCTGTCCGACATGGGGGACCCCCCCGAAGCTGTCAGGAGGGAGGAGAAGAAGGTGAGGCTGGGACGGTGCCATCCCATACGGGCTGGGGGATGGCTGGGCTGGGGGAGCCCCCCTGTGACCCTCCTCTCCCTCCCCAGATGAAAGCCGCTCGCCTCAAGTTCAACTTCCAGGCTGAGTCACCCAAGTAAGTGGTGGGACTTCTGGGGGTCCCTGCCATGCCACCGGTCCCAGGAGCCCTGGGATGTGGGGTGGCCATGGCAGCCAGGCTGGGGGGGGGGGGGTCGGTGCCCCCCAGGACCGGTGCGAGCAGTGTCCCTGAGCACCAGTGCTTGCAGGGAGCTGACGCTGCAGAAGGGGGACATCGTGTACATCCATAAGGAGGTGGACAGGAACTGGCTGGAGGGCGAGCACCACGGCCGCGTGGGCATCTTCCCCTCCAACTACGTGGAGGTGAGCCTGAGGGATGGAGAAGGGGCAGCCGGGCTCGGAGAGCCTGGTGCTGACCCTCACCCATATCCCCCCACCAGATCCTGCCCCCCACGGAGGTGCCCAAGCCCATCAAGGCACCCACCATCCAGGTGTTGGAGTACGGCGAGGCCCTGGCGCTCTACAACTTCCGAGGGGAGCTGCCCGTCGAGCTCTCATTCCGCAAGGTAACCACCGTGCCGTGCCATGCCATGCCATGCCGTGCTGTGCCGTGCCGTGCCGAGCCGTGCCATGCCATGCCATGCCATGCCGTGCCATGCCATGCCGTGCTGTGCCGTGCCGTGCCGAGCCGTGCCGTGCCGTGCCATGCCATGCCGTGCCATGCCATGCCGTGCTGTGCCGTGCCGTGCTGTGCCGTGCCGTGCCGTGCCATGCCGTGCCGTGCCATGCTGTGCCCTGCCATGCCGTGCTGTGCCGTGCCGTGCCGTGCCGTGCCGTGCCATGCCATGCCGTGCCGTGCCGTGCCGTGCCGTGCCATGCCGTGCCATGCCATGCCGTGCTGTGCCGTGCCGTGCCGTGCCATGCCGTGCCGTGCCGAGCCGTGCCGTGCTAACACATCCTCTCATCCCATCGGCAGGCCGAGCGGATCTGCCTGGTGCGGCGGGTGGATGAGAACTGGTACGAGGGGCGTATCTCCGGCACCAGCCGTCAGGGCATCTTCCCCGCCACCTACGTGCAGGTGCTGAAGGAGCCACGGGTGAAAGCCACCACCGAGGACTTCCCACCCTCGTCTGCCTCCCCCAGCCCCCGGCCCCCGGCTGGCTCCCCATCCCTGCAGCGCTCGCCCGGTCCCCGGGGCCCCCCACTTTCCACCGGCTCCCCCCGGGCAGCAGAACGGGGTCCCGGTGAGGCTGGTGGGTGCCCGTCCTCACCCCGCTACCTTGGCTTTGCCTTCCCCCCTTCCCCAAAGCTGCCCCGCACCGGCACCCTGAGCCCCTCACCGGCCCCCACCGGTCCCCTGCACCCTGCGGCCACCCATCCCCAGGAGCCCTGGTGCTCAGCCTGGTCCCCCGAGCAGGTGAGTGACCCCCCCCACAGCCCCCAGCCTCAGCACCGTGTCCCAGCACCTCTGGGGATGTGGGTGCTGCCCTATAACGCTGCACCCATCCTCTCCCCCCTGCAGTGCGCAGCCCCGAGGGCACCCACCAGCATCCGCCCTGAGCCCGCCCCGTCCTACAACGGCTCTGAAATCCAGTGGACCCCGTAAGTATGGCCAGGAGCGGCACCGTGGCACGGTGTCCCCACGCGGGACCCGTGGTGACATGGGCTCTGCCCACGCTGTGTCCTGCAGGTACCGGGCGCTCTACCAGTACCGGCCCCAAAACGCTGACGAGCTGGAGCTGCTGGAGGGGGACCGGGTGGATGTCATGCAGCAGTGCGACGATGGCTGGTTCGTAGGTACGTGGCCACCAGGCTGGGGACAAGAATGGGGACAGGTTGCCACCATGGCCCCTCACCACCTCTCCTTGCCTTTATCCCCCCAGGTGTGTCCAGGAGGACGCAAAAATTTGGCACTTTCCCTGGCAATTACGTGGCACCAGTGTGACCCACGGCGCTGAGAAGAGGAGCCCGGAGGGAGGTGTGGGGCGGGGGGCTGCCCCCTGTCCCACCTCGGCCACCCTGCATCCCTGCCGTGTCCCCTCCACGTCCCCCTATGGGGACAAAGTGCCTCCAGCTCCCTCCCGCCCCTATGGGGCTGCCTCTAACAGGGACCAATCCCCCCTGCGTGGGGGTCTCCCCCACCCCAGTGCCTTAACCCGACCCCTCCTCACGGCTGCCCGGTGCCTTGTCACCCACCACGCTGGTGGCCACCCCTCTGCCATGGTCTCCAGGTGGTGCTGGGGGGGTCCTGGCCGGTGCCGTGTCCCGAGATGCTGGTGCAGGACCCACGTTTGCTTCTTGTCCATCATTAAAGTTCAGCTCAGCCCGAGCCAAAGCCCAGCCTGGTAGTGCCGGGGTGGGGGGCAGCTGGTGGGACGGTGCCCATGGGGAGATATGGGGTGGGGGGCACAGGACATGGCGTGGGGCGGCACAGTGGGGCTGGGGTGGCCCTGCTGGTGTTGGGATGCTGCGTGGTGGTGACACTGTGGGGCTGCAGTGCCGTGCAGGGTTACAGCGCTGCGGGGGGCTGCAGGGGTGGGGGGCTGCATGGGGACATGTGGGGCAGCAATGGTGCCGGGGGGCTGCATGGGGACATGTGGGGATTTGCAGTGGTGCATGTGAGGTTGCAAAGGGACACGTGGGGCTGCAAGGGAGCATGTGGGGCTGCAACAGTGCCAATGGGGGGGGTGGGTGCAAAGTGGGGTGTGGGGCTGCAGCGGTGCCTGTGGGGGGCTGCAAGGGGTGCAAGGGGGCATGTGGGGCTGCAGCGGGGCATGTAGGGGTTTGCAGTGCTGCAGGTGAGGTTGTAATGGGACATGTGGGGCCACAGCAGTGCCCATGGGAGGTTGCAAGGGGGCATGCAGGACTGCACAGGGCTACCAGGGCGCATGGGGCCAAAGCTGCACACACAGCAATGCTGTGCAGGGCGTGATGCTGTGCGGGGTGTGATGCTGTGCGGGGTGTGATGCTGTGCAGGGCAGTGATGCTGTGCAGGGCAGTGATGCTGTGCGGGGCAGTGATGCTGTGCGGGGTGTGATGCTGTGCAGGGCAGTGATGCTGTGCGGGGCAGTGATGCTGTGTGGGGCAGTGATGCTGTGTGGGGCAGTGATGCTGTGCAGGGTGTGATGCTGTGCGGGGTGTGATGCTGTGCAGGGCAGTGATGCTGTGTGGGGCAGTGATGCTGTGCGGGGCAGCGATGCTGTGCGGGGCAGTGATACTGTGCGGGGTCTGATACTGTGCGGGGCAGTGATGCTGTGCGGGGCAGTGATGCTGTGCGGGGTGTGATGCTGTGCGGGGCAGTGATACTGTGCGGGGTCTGATACTGTGCGGGGCAGTGATGCTGTGCGGGGTGTGATGCTGTGCGGGGTCTGATACTGTGCGGGGCAGCGATGCTGTGCGGGGTGTGATGCTGTGCGGGGTCTGATACTGTGCGGGGCAGCGATGCTGTGCGGGGTGTGATGTCCCGGGGGGGCTACGTGGTGCCGTGGGGCATCCCCCCGGCCCGGCCCCGTTTCCCGGCCCTCCCGCCGCCCCGGGCCGTGCCGTGCCGAGCCTGCCCCGCTCCGTGCGCCCCGTCGGGGCGGCCGTGCCCGCAGACGGCGCTGCGGAGCTGCCGCCCGGCCCGGCCCGGCCCCGTCGGGCTCCGCCGGCCCCTTCCGAGGGGGAGGCGCCGGGGCCGGGGCCACGCTCGGCTCCGCCGCCCCACGGGGCCGCCCGGCTCGGCCGCCCGCCGGTGAGTGCGCCCGGGGGGGGTGCGGGGGGCACGGAGCGGGCCGGGGGGGGGGGCTGACCCGGGATGCCGCCGGTGCGGGGGGGGCATCCCTCGGGGATGCAACCCCGGGGGTCCCAGTACTGCTCCACCGGGCAGGGGAACGGGAGGGAGCGGGCAGCGTGTCCCGCGAGTGTGTCCCCATGGCCCCCCATGGCCCCGTGTCCCCTGGCATCGCCTGTCACCCGCCGTCACGCCTCGTGGGGTGCCAGGCGGCACTGCCAGCCGCCACTGCCACAACAGCATCGCTGCGTGCCAGGCGGAGCAGGGACCGAGGTGGGGTGCAGGGAGCGAGGCGGGGGGCAGGGGCTGCAGGAGGGGGAGGGCTGTTGGGGGGGCTCTGGGGGTCGTGTTCAGCCGGCTGTCGGGGTCCTCAGCATGGCAGAGCTCGCTGCCCAGGGATGCTGAGCGGGCTGGCGGTGGGGAGGGGGTTTGGGGTTTGCGCCGGGTGCGGTGAAGCCCAGCCCAGGAAATTCTTCCAGGCAGCCTCTCAAGCCCCTCTTTGTGCGCTTGGGATTTTTAAAATGCCTTCCCCGGCGGTTGCGGGCAGGGTGCTGAGCTCCTGCAGCCACCCTGGGGCTGAGCCGGCAGCATCTGGCCCGGCTGCGGCGGGACTGGATGGGGCTGGAGTGGTGCAGAGCAGCTGGGCAGGGGGCAGGGATGCAAGACGTGACATTTAGGGGAGGGGGCTGCCCCTTCCTATAGATCCCATCGAAGCCAAGGGCTGCCGCGCTCACCGGGGTGCCACGGGGACCCCGTGCTACCCCGGGGACCCTCAGCATCCTTCACCCGCATGGCTTTGCCGCAGGACAAGGGGCTTGGGGTGGGGGCTCTTGCAGCCGTGCCGCGTGCCCGGACCCCCGCCGCGGTGAGCAGCAGGATCCGTCCCTCGCCGGCCACTGGCTGCCCCCACAGCCGCGGCCTCTCCAAACCCCACTGGCTTGGCCTTGCCACGCCGCGCCGCGGTGCCGGCCTCGCTGCCAGGGCTGAGCCGCTTTCCTGCCTTGCACAAGGCCGGGGGGCAGCGGGGTGACCTCGTCTGCCCCATCCCGCCGCAGCCGGGACCACCTCATCCCTGGTGGGGGGGCAGCAGGGGAGGAAGCCACCAGCCTTCGCCGGGGGCACCAGGGGCAGCAAGAGGAAGCGGCGGTGGCTGCCAGCACCCTGCGACGGCACGAGGACGCGGGTCCCCTCCCCGGAAGGAAGGCGCTGCCGGTCTCCATCAGTCCCGTGCTGGGGACCCTCGGGGTGCAGGGCTGGGGGCTGGTGGGGTGCAGTGGGGACGGGGGGAGGCCGCCGGTGGGTGGAGGAAGGAGAGGGCTCTCCTCCGCCTCGTCCCCTCGTCCCCCTGAGGTTTGCTGACACCACGGCTGCCTGCCCGCCCAGAGCCACCCGCTGCCATGCCAGTGACGGTGACCTTGGCCGGCCCGGCCCCTTGGGGCTTCCGCATCACCGGGGGAAGAGACTTTGGGAAGCCCATCGCCGTCTCCAAGGTAAGAGCCCCCCACACACTTTGGGAAGCCCATCACCCTCTCCAGGGTAAGAGCCCCCCACATGCCCCCTGGCCCCAGGGAGGGCTGCGGGACGCCGGGCGGGCGCCGTAGCCTGCTTCAGGGAGCCAATCCTGTTTACTGTCCTTGAGGGATCCTGCTCCGTGGGAACGGCCCCACGGCAGGCGACGGTGCCTGCGCGGGGGCTCACGCTGCCCCTGGGCTGGGCAGGGCTGGGCCGGGTTTCCGACTGTTGTTACCGTGGCCATGGTCCCCCCCTTGCTGGTGCACGCCCCAACAGAGGGTCTGGCATTGTTTTGGCAGGGCCGTGAGGACCCCGGTGGGTGGGAGCATCCCGTGGGGTGGGATCTGGGGACTGGCATGGAGCTGGCTGCGCCCAACCGTGTGCCGGGACCTTGGCCATGGTGATGCACGAGGGCTGCATGAGGGGATGCTGCACCGCTTCCCTCCGGTGTGCACGGGGTGGAGGGGTGGCTGGGGAGGGGGCTCACTGCTCCAGTACCTCCCAAATAACACCGGGGCTGTCCCCATGTCCCCTTCTCTGTGGAGGTGACGGAGCACGGGAAGGCGGCTGCGGGTGGCCTCCGGCTGGGGGACATCATCGTCAGCATCAACGGGGAGAGCGCAGCCGAGATGCTCAACGTGGAGGCGCAGAATAAGATCAAGCAGAGCCCTGGGCAGCTCCAGCTGCAGGTGGAGAGGTGGGTGCTGTGACGGCCGGGGTGGCAGCCCCACTGTCCCCATGCGGGCTGGGGTCCCCAGCCAGGCCTGTGCCGGTTGTTTTTCCCTTCCAGCAACTCTTGGGGTTGTGCCATCCCCCCAGGAGCATGTCTTGGCTCTGTAATTAGAGAGTCAGGCGGTAACGAGGCCAGGCAGCCCTGGCAGCCGTTACCTGGCTGACTGGTCCCAGTTGGGGGCCTGGAGCTGCTGCCTCTTGCCACCTCCCCGGGGGGCTGCAGGGAACGGTCACGCCTGGGTGCACGGGGGCTGCGTGTTCCTGGGGCTGACGCAGGACCCCCAACCTCCCTTGGTTCCCAGGTCCCCGATGCCACCTCCCAGCCACACGAACGGGGACACCTCACCGGAGAGGCTGGCCGCACGCTTTCAGGTGAGCCCCGGGCAGCCCCCGCACACCCTGGACCCCCACCCAGGGCTGGTTTCAGCCGCTGGCATCTCCCTCCCTCCCCAGGATGGGCTGCGGATGCAGGAGGAGAGCCAGGGCACCCTGAGAGCCTCCTACTCCAGCCCAGCATCCCTCAGCCGCCCGCTCAGACGCAGCAGGTAAGGCCGGACCCAGCTGCGTGTGGGGCTGAGGGGGTGGGCAGGGGTCTGGGCATGGCCAGGGACTCTGCTGATGGGCTCCATCCTCTCCCTCCAGCTCACAGCCCCTGGAGGAGGAGTTCGCCTGTCCCAGCCTCTGCCAGGTGAGCAGGGAGCTGGGGGGCTGTGTGGGGTCAGGCAGAGATGCTGGGGGGTGCACTGTCACCCTCTGCAACCCAAACTGTCACCTTTGCACCCCCCAGAGTCACCTTTTGCAACCCAAACCGTCACCCTTTGCAGCCCCATTGCCACATCATCACCCAGCCCCACTCTGCCTGGGGGACCGCGTCAGTGCCGGTGCCGCCGGGACCCCCCCGCCGCGCTGGCAGGCACCCCTGCACCCCGCGGGCACCGGCACACCTGGCCGGGGATGGTTTTGCTCGCTCCTACCCGGCGCCTTTTGGCAACGGCGCCAGCCTGGGGAGGCCAAACCAGTTTGGGGAGGCAAGGCCCTGCGCCCGCGAGCCCGCGGCACTGGGGTGTTGGCAGGGCTGGGACCCACGGCTCGGTGCACCCCCAGCAGCACCCACCGCGCTGAGATGCCCGAGGAGCGGGACCGGGATGCTTGGGAGGTGGGATGTCTCCCCCACCACCCGGAGGGGTCCTGGGATGCCTATGGCCACCCCATCCCTCCCCGCCGCGGTTTTGGGCGGCTGCTGCCCCCCCCCCCGCAGGGCAGCCGCTGGCTCCGGGGTTGATGTCTCCCTCCTCTCCTCCCTCCCCGCTTTCTTTTTTCTTTTTTCGTGTTTTTCAAGCCCAAATTGGGAAGCGCGGTGGGAGCAAGGCCCTTCCCAGCTGCCTTTGGCCGCGGCCCCGGCCACCCCTTGGCTCCTCCAGCCGCCCGCTCCCTCCTTCCTCCCCAGCCCAATTCTTTGCTTCGGTGCCAGCCCCAGGGGGGGTCCCTCCCTGCCCCAAAGACCTCCGCCGCGGGGCTGGGGCTGTGCGGGATGCCGTGCCCAAAGCCCCCTGCCCCAGGGGGCGGCGGAGGGGTGGGCTGCCCTTGACCGGCGCTTTCCATCCCACCCCAGGCGGGCTGGCGCTGGGTGCCGGCGGGGCCAAGGCCAAGGCCAAGGCGCCTGGCTCCACCCGTGCCTAATTTTAGCTCGTCCCTCGCCTGCTCGTGGCCCCGCAGGACCCCGCTGCTGTACTTGCTCCCTCTCCGCGGGGTCTGGGCAGGGGGGTCCTCGTCCCCGTCCCCGGTTTGCATCTGCGTGGCTGCTGCTCCCGGGAACATCGGCTTCCACTTAGCCGGGTTTCGCCCTTCCTGCCTCGCCAGGGCTGCTAAGCAGGAGCAGATGCTGGAGAGGGGACGGGCGCAGGCGCAGGGTTACTGGGGTGGGGAGCAGTGGGGGTGCTGCCCCTGCCCCTCCGCGGGGTCCCGCTGGTCCCAGCTTGGGAGGAGAAGCAGCGGCCCCCGTGCCGAGCCGTGGAGCATCCCTGCATCCCTCCTGGGAGCAAGGTGGGGGGCCCACCCCTCTTGAAAAAAGCCCCCACGCCAGGTCCGGGTGTCCCCAGGGTGCCGGGGAGGAGCGGGAGGGTCTGCAGGCACCCTTCCCTTCGAGCCGCCATGCTTGCCCCCCGGCCTTGGGACGTGCTGGGGGGCTGCTGTGGCATCCCCCCACCCAGCCCCAGCCCCCCGCACCCCTCCAGCATCTCTCTCCCCTTGCCAGAAGCGAGGAAGCCTGAGCCACCAGAACAGCCCCCCGGGGTCGGTCCTGCCTGTACCCCCCTGCCCACTCTCACCGGGGCTTGGGGTCCCCCCGACCCCCTGGGAGACATGCAGGGAGCAGCACCGCTCTGGGCCCTCTCCCAGCCCCTGCAACAGGTATGGAGCGGGCTCAGGGCTCGGGGTGGGGGGACACAGAAGCAGGGAAGCCCCCAGCCCCGTGCACCCATCCTGGTGTGGCGGCCCCGCACCCAAGGGTGCACGCTGGGTGCTGTTTTGCCGTGCAAAGGGTTAACCCACCCGCGAGGCGTGGGAGGGCCGGGCAGGCTGGGGCAGCTCCCCAGGGTGGAGAGAGCAGGTGGTGGGGTGCAGCCCCACGAACCCAAGCGTCTGGGGGCTGGGATCCCCCCCCTCTCCCTTGCATCCCCCCACCCCGGGGTGCTGTCCCCCAGCCTGGGTTCGGAGCCGGCCATGCGGCGCTTGGAGGAGGATTCCGAGGTCTACAAGATGCTGCAGGAGAACCGGGAGCTGCGGGCGGCCCCACGGCAGTCCAGCACCTTCCTCATGCTGCAGGAGGCCCTGGAGGACGAGGGCAGAGGTGAGGGGGGTACTGGGGGACATGGGGGGGGGTCTGGCCAGGGGGGTGGCGGGATCCTGATGGCCTCGTCTCCCCGCAGCTGGACTTACAGCCCCTTTTCCCAGCCGGCTCTCACCCAGCACCCGCAAGCCCGTGGCCGGTGTCCAGAAGCTGCACGTCTGCGAGAAGTGCGGCAGCACCATCGCGTGAGTGGGGCTGGGGGCTGGGGGGGGCCTGGGCAGGATTGGTCCCTGCCATCACGCCCAGCAGGGAGTAAACGGGCCTGATCCTGGGGGGACACAGGGTGCCCCGCTGATGTCCCCCTCCCTGTGGATCTCAGGGGGGGACACGGGGTGCCCCCCACCCTGTGGATCCTGGATGGGACACAGGGTGCCCCGCTGATGCCCCCCTCCCTGTGGATCTTGAGGGGGACACGGGGTGCCCCGCTGATGCCCCCATCCCTGTGGACCCTGGGGGGGACACGGGGTGCCCCGCTGATGCCCCCCTCCCTGTCTTGCCCAGGACGCAGGCAGTGCGGATCCAGGACGGCCGCTACCGGCACCCATCCTGCTACGCCTGTGCCGACTGTGGTCTCAACTTGAAGATGCGGGGTCACTTCTGGGTGGGCGATGAGCTGTACTGCGAGAAGCACGCCCGCCTGCGCTACCAGGGCACTCTGGGGGGGCCCGCCACCCCCCCTGTATCCCCCCACTCCTGAACCCCAGGCACTGGCACATTGCAATGGGGACCTCGCCGCCCGCATCCCCCCATGTCCCAGGGGGGCAGCATGCACCCCGTCCCCCTCCCCAGAATGCCCCCCCAGCCCCGCTGCTTTGGTAGCGTGGGGGTCTGTGGGAGGGGAGGCATTGGGCTGGGGCTGTGGGCATCACCAGGCTGTGGATGGATGGGGGGGGGGACACACACACTGCAGCCGCCCACCTTTGCCCTTGCTGTGTCAGTGTGTGTGATGAGCTGGGTTGGTTCTCAGCCTGCGCTGCAGCGGTTGCACATGCCTGGGGACACAGCAGGGACACGGGGCGGGTGGGGGGGGGGGCACAGGGACGCCATCGCACTTAGGTACCGGAGAGGGGGCTGGCACCGCTTTGTACACTGACTGCAAAGAGCTTCTCTGAGATATTAAACCAGATCTCTATATAAATATAATATATATTTGCTCCGCTCCCATGTCTGGTCTGTGCGGGGCTGGGGGAGGGCAGGCAGCCCGTGCCCTCCCTGGGGGCTGGGGGCAAGTGGGCTTCCCCCCCAGCCCCAGGGTGCAGGACCCCCCAGCCCTCCTGCATGCGCCCCTAGCAGCAGTGGGGAGCTGGAAGCAACCCCCCCAGCCCGGGGGGAGGCTCCAGGGCTTGGCAGGGTGCAAAGGGGCTGCAAAAGGTGCAAAAGGGCAGGGTGCAAAGGACCCCACGCAGGGGTCCGGTGCCCTGGTGATGCACAGGGATGGGTGCCAGCTGCTCCCGAGGTTCCCCGTGGGGCTGGAATGTCCCCTCCCTGCTCCGGGTGTCCCTGGGAGGTGTCAGGGATTTATTGCAGGTTGTTGGCCAGGGCCTTTGTCCTGCTGAGGCCCAGGTGGGCTCTTATCACCGCTCCCCACCCTGCGTGCCTGCCTGCACGGAGAAGGGCTTTGCGGTTATCTGGGCTTTGCAGTTATCGGCAACTCCTCGCCGAGTCTGGGGGAGAACCAGCCCCTTCCCACGTCCCCCCGGCAGCAGGGTCAGGCAGCATCCCTGCTCCCCTCGCTGTCCACACTGGGCACGGTGGCATCCCTGCTCTGCTGCCCCATGGGTGCTCGGGGTGCGCCGCAGCCCCCGTGTACCCTGAGCTCTCACCATCCAGGCACCGAATCCCCCGGGAGGGCTCAGCCCCCGGCCCAGGCACCCACCAGGGGGTCCCTCAGCCCCCAGCCCCTATCAGGTAGGGGTCAGGCAGGCCGAGAGCCCCCGGCCTGCAATCCCTCCGCGCTGTCGGCACACGGTGGCTGGACTGAAGCATCCCCAGGGCAGGAGGGATGGAGGTGGTCCAGCCTGGCAGCGTGCCCGCAGGGGAAAAAAAAAAAAAAAAAAAAAAGAATAATAAATGCTTCTCCCTCGAGAATGGGGGGCGGGAGCCACCACCCTGGGCTAACACAGCCCCGGGCTGGGCTTGGGGGCAAAGGTGTTGCCTGGGTAGGGGGCGGCCCCCCCCCCCGCCCCGCCCCGGGGCTGAGCCGCCCCTCGGAGCTGCCCTATAAAGCGGCGGAGGAGCAGCGGGGCCGCTGCCGTCGCCCTGCCCTGCCCCTGGTGCAGCCCTGCCTCCCTCCCCGGGTCAGCCACCCCCCGTTCAGCTCCCCCCCGGTGCAGCCCTGCCCGCCCCCGGGGCGTCCTGCCCGGGGATGCTGCGCCGCCGGGGAGTCTTCAGCGTGGAGCCGCTCTGCGGCCGCGGTGAGTCGGTGGTCCCCGGGGCTATGGGGGACCCCCCACCATGTAGCTGGGGGGGGGGGGGGCGTTGTCCCTGGGGTCTGGGCTGGATTTGGGGTCCTCTGGTGCCCCCAGCCTGTGATGCTCGTGCTGGAGGAGATCCTCAGGGATTCCCTGATTTGTGTTGTCTGTGCTGGAGGGGGAGCCCTGGCACCCCCCAGTTTGTGTTGTATGTGCTGGAGGGGGACCCTGGGGGTCCCTGGTACCCCTGTTGGTGGTGTCTGTGCTGGAGGGGGACCCTGCTACCCCTGTTGGTGGTGTCTGTGCTGGAGGGGGACCCTGCTACCCCTGTTGGTGGTGTCTGTGCTGGAGGGGGAGCCCTGGCACCCCCCAATTTGTGTTGTCTGTGCTGGAGGGGGACCCTGGGGGTCCCTGGTACCCCAGTTTGTGTTGTCTGTGCTGGAGGGGGAGCCCTGGCACCCCCCAGTTTGTGTTGTCTGTGCTGGAGGGGGACCCTGGGGGTCCCTGGTACCCCAGTTTGTGGCGTCTGTGCTGGAGGGGGAGCCCTGGCACCCCCCAGTTTGTGTTGTCTGTGCTGGAGGGGGACCCTGCTACCCCTGTTGGTGGTGTCTGTGCTGCAGGGGGGGTCCCTGGCACCCCCGAATTCACGCTGTATGTGCTGGAGGGGAGCCCTGGGAGTTCCTGGTATCCTCCACTTCATGCTGTCTGTGCTGGAGGGGGACCCTGGGGGTCCCTGGTACCCCAGTTTGTGGCGTCTGTGCTGGAGGGGGAGCCCTGGCACCCCCCAGTTTGTGTTGTCTGTGCTGGAGGGGGACCCTGCTACCCCTGTTGGTGGTGTCTGTGCTGCAGGGGGGGTCCCTGGCACCCCCGAATTCACGCTGTATGTGCTGGAGGGGAGCCCTGGGAGTTCCTGGTATCCTCCACTTCATGCTGTCTGTGCTGGAGGGGGACCCTGGGGGTCCCTGGTACCCCAGTTTGTGGCGTCTGTGCTGGAGGGGGAGCCCTGGCACCCCCCAGTTTGTGTTGTCTGTGCTGGAGGGGGACCCTGCTACCCCTGTTGGTGGTGTCTGTGCTGCAGGGGGGGTCCCTGGCACCCCCGAATTCACGCTGTATGTGCTGGAGGGGAGCCCTGGGAGTTCCTGGTATCCTCCACTTCATGCTGTCTGTGCTGGAGGGGGACCCTGGGGGTCCCTGGTGCCCATAGTTTTTGCCCCTCTTGCTGGGAGGGGCCCAGGGTGCTGGCTGTGCTGGGAATTCAAACTAGGTTTTGCCTTCTAGTGTTTGGGCTGGTGGGGCTGAGCCTGCAGCAGGGCTGAGCCCCCTGGGACCCGTGTGCTGTGCGGGGGTCCCAGGAACCCATTCCCCAGTGCTATGTGCCCCCCGCCCAGGCTGTGCTGGGAGCCCCCTCCAGCAGCAAAGCTGGGGGGTGTGGGGGGTGCTGGGGGCCTGAGCTGGAGCTGCAGGCTCAGGGGGGGACTCCCACGGAGGCGGTTTGAGTTCTCACGGTGATGGGGACCCCCCTGCCCTGCCCTTTGTCACCCAGTGGGGCTCTGAGCCTTGGTGAAATCCCTGCGGTGGCGAGGCAAGCGTGGTGGCCCGGGGGCAAGCAGCCCCTCAGCACGGCACGTGGGGCCACCCAGTGCAGCCGGTGGCCTTGGGGCACGTGGGCTCCCGTGGCCATGGGGCGCGTGGGCTGCGGGCTGCGGCAGCCGGCCGTGCTGGGGCGGAGGGGCTGCCCCACGGCATTGCTGGCATTCATGTGGCCGCTGAACGGCTGGATTGTCCGCCAGCTGGCCACGACCTCCTGGTGCTGGCCGCTGTGCCGCGTGGGCACCGGTGTCACCAGCCCACGAGGGATGCGCGGCGAGCGGCTGCAGGATGTGCGGATGCGCAGGGGTAGGAATGTGGGACCACCGGGGACCCTTGGCTGGTGAATCCCACCCCTGAGCGGGCTTTCCCGAAAGCGGTGGGATTCATCCAGCACCTGGTTGCCTGCTGGCACCCAAATAACCCTCTCGCCTTCCCAGTTGGGGCGGGAAGGGAGCCCTTAACCACCGGTCCAGCCAGTATCGCCGATCCCAAATCCTGAAAGGAACCAGTTGGGAACCAGTCCGGTAATGAGGTGCCTCTGGATACGGGGCCCGTCGCCGGCTGGGGTGGCTATAAAAGGGAGCGCTGGGACGCGCGCCCGGCAGTCGGCTCCAGCTTTCGGCGATGTGGGGTGGCTCCCGAGCTGTCTGGAAAAGGAGGTTCAGCTGCTGTGAGTGCATGTGGCAGGGGGGACCCCCAAGTAGGGGCTCGCCGGGGGCGGGTGGGCAGCTCTGCACCCTGAGCTGGGTGTCCCAGAGGTGCCGAAGCTTCGCGCCTCGCTGAGCCCTGGCTGGGAAGCGGGGGCGAGTGGTCTGCACAAGGAGGGCCAAGACCCCCGCCCATGGGCTGCGATCCCACCGGGAGCTGCAGGGTGATGGTGGTCCCATCCTGGTGGTGACGCTCCCCTGGCTGCAGGGATGAGCGTGAGGAGCTGGTGGTCCCATCCTGCAGCCATCCCATGGCGGGGGGAGGACGGGTGACACGCTGCCGTGTCCTGGGTGGGCTGGCACCCAGCCGGAGTGTGGCGAGGGGAGGGCAGCGCTAGTGAGCCCCAGGTTGGGGTGAGGGTCGTTGTTGCTCCCCCTGGGCCACCTGGGAGCGGGGGGGGGGGGGCTGGGGGCGGGGCGTGCTTCTGGGGCGCAGTGACACACGCTGCTGTCCTACGAGCATCCCCTGCTGCGGGGACCCTCCGGAGAGGGGTCCTGGGCAAGGGGCGCTGTAACCCCTCATGGCAGCAGGGAGGGCAGCCTTTTGGGGGGCTGGAGAGGCTGGGAGGGGTGGTGGTCCTGGGCATGCAGGGGTGGTGAGCACCCCATCCTGCCTTTGCCTGGGGACCCCCACCCGACACCCCCCCGGCTCTCCTTTGCCCCACAGATGGTCCCTGGGAGACAGCGGAGAGCTGCGTGGTGCGCACCTCCGCCAGCGTGTACCGCCGGCTGCAGGAGAGCCCCCGGCAGCCCCCGGTGGGGATGAGCGCCTGGGGACCCCCCGTGCCGCCCCCCCAGTCCCCCGGCAGACCCCCGGCGGGCGGGCGTCTCCTGGAGTCGGAGGACTCCGGCGTGGAGATGGCCAGCAATGACCACTCGCCCTCCACTCCCCTGGGCTCTGAGAGCAGCTTCTCCCTTGATGGCTTCCCCCGGGAGAAGACCCCCCTTGGAGAGGAGCGGGGCACCGAGCCCCCCCGCCCCCCCCGCAGCCGCTCGGCCAGCAAGAAGCTGGTGCAGGCGGTGCAGCGCAGCAGGAGGCAGCGGGCACCCGGCCGCTGCCCACGCCAGCTCGGCCGGCGTGGGATGGACCTAGGGATAGAACCGGCGCGGGACCCCCGGGAGCCAGAGAAACCCACCATGGAAGACCCTGAGGGAGCGGTGCGTGGCGGGGAGCGAGCGGCTGGGGGGGCTCGTTGGCTGGTAGCCTTCAAACAGCCGTTTGCCCGCAGGCCGTGCCGGGGCAGGGGCTGCGGTACCTGGAGCACGTCTGCCAGATGCTGGAGCGCCTGGCCCGGCTGCAGCAGGACAACCGGCTCCTCCGGCAGCAGGCGACCGATGGCCGGCACGCCCGCCCTGACACCACGGTGAGGGCCGGGAGGATGGGGGGGCGGGGCGGGATACGGACACGGGGAAGGTGGTGGTGGGGGTCCCAGCTCAAACCGTGCCTCTCCTCACCCACAGCCCACCCAGGAGCTGCCAGGGCGGGATGCGGCTGCGTGGAGGGGTGAGGGGTTCCGGCCGCGCTCCTGCTCGGACAGCCAAGCGCCAGGTGAGTGGGGTGGGAGGTGGGGGGAGGGGGCTGTGCCCAGCCAGACCCCCACACTGCCTTTGTGTCCCCCTCCCCACACAGCACCCGACGCCGGGCTGTGCCGGAGGACGTGGGGGCACTCTGCCAGCTCCCCCAGCCTGCTGGACCCCCCCGAGAGCAGGGCGTGCGCCCCGGCACCTGACAAGGTATGGGCTGGGGGGCGGTGGGGTGAGGTGGGGGGCCACCCACGGACACCCCCCCCCCTCACCGACTGTCTCCCCAGCAGGACGGCCGCTCGCACTGGGGCCGGGTGAAGGTGCTGCTCACCCGCCTGACCCGCCGCTCGCTGCGGGGCGGTCGATGCAGGTAGGGCTGGCGGGGGAGGGGGGGTCCTGCTCCGGCCGCCCCTGGATGGAGGAGCTGCATCACACCTACTGCATCACACCCCACTGTATGACGTCACGCCCACCCGGGGCCGGTCCCCGGCCCGGCACCCCCCCACTCTTCTTTATTTTTAATTTCCCCCCCCTCAAATAAAACCTTTTCACTGCCAAAGAGGTGGCTCTGTGCGAGGTGATGTGCCGTTGCACAGTGATGTTGGCCCTCGGGGCGGGGGGGTGGGACGGGCTCCAGGGGGATCCTACTGCTTCAGGGAGTGGGGTGGGGGGTGATAAGGCTTGTCCAGACCCCCCTGCTCCCCACAGAGCTGCCACCGCGGGTGGGTGGGGAGGGGGCACCAGGGATCCCCACCGGAGCTGGGGGATGCTCCCAGTTGCATGGCAGGTGGGGAAGGAGCAGCGGGGTGCTCCTTGGGGTGGGCAGCAGCTGGTGAGGGTGTTGGGGGGGGGGGGGGGGGGACACGACATGGAGCTCGGGGGTGGTCTTCCAGCTCTGGTGAGGAGGGGGCCAGGCCGGGGGATGCTGTGCTGTGGTGCTGGTGGAGCCACTCATTGTGCCGTCGGGTCTGTGCGGCGAAGGCCCATGTACCGCAGGTGGGGAAGATGCTGGTGAAAGCTGCCAGGTGCCCTCCCACCAGGTACCCCATTATCCCCTCTGTCCCCCCCCTTTTTCCTGGTCATTTCCTACCGTGACTTGTTGGATTTTTCCCTCCCCAGCCCGGGCCATCCCTGTCAGCATCCTTGGAGCCCGGCTGCGCCACCCTCCTGCATCCCACTGCTCCTTCCCGGGGGACGCGAGTGCTCATCCATAATGCGGGGCTGGAGGGGTGGCAGGGGGTCTCTGGCGGTGACCCCAGGGAAGGATGGAACCTCTCCCCACCACCCCTGGCCACTCACCTGAGCCACCCGGGGTGAGGACCCAGTGACTCGGGTGGATGGCAATGACGGGGATGTGTCCCTCAGATGATGTGGGCATCTGGGCAGCCCCCTCCCCTGCTGCCCTGTACCACCTGTGCCTTTTGCAGGTGCTCTGGCCACACAGTGATATTTTTTTTTTGGGGGGTGGAGGGGGATATTTATGGTCGGACAGGATCCCCCTGGTTTCTGGAAGTCTGGGGGCAGCCAGCGCGGTGCTCCCACACCACATGTGTGGGGACTGCTTTTGGGTGAGCCCCAGTGCTCTCGGTGCAGTTCCCTGCCTTCAGCCCCTTCGGCAACACCAGGAAGATGGTACAGCAGCATCTGGCTGCCCCGCAGCTTCTCCCACCTCTGCCTGGGCTGGCTGGCTGCTGTCCCCTTCGCCGGTGGCACCTCAACCGCTTCCTGGTGGCTGGCCCCGAAGAGGATGCTGAGGCCGCTCTGGATGATGCCGATTCTGCTTTTGGGGCCGAGGTGAGCAGGAGGGAGGTCTGCTCTCAGCGCCCCCAGATCACCTGGCGCAAGGGAAGGCTCCCGAGCACCCGCCAAAGGAAACAGAGGTGCGGACCCAGGTGTGTGCTGGTCTTGGCATTCCCAGCAAGGGTTAATTCACCCCATTTTGGGGGAAAGCCCTTCCGTTTGGCAGTATGCTGTTATCTGCGCTTACTGCTGGACTGGTGTGGGATGGCATCTGCCACACCTGGCTGTTTCTTGTCCCCAAAGGCAAAAGGGACTTTAGGGAGGAAAGGGGACAGCCGGGATGCTGCGACCGGGCTGACCGCCTGCCTCCGCCTGGTCCCTCCTGGGGGTGGAAGAGGATGAAGCTGTGCTTCTCAGTGGGGCATGGTCCCCATCACGGGACAGCCTGTGACACCCCGACGCTGACCCCACGGTCCTGGCGTGCAAGGCCACTCATGTGGCACAGGCTGAGCCGCACCAGGAGGCAAGTGCCACCAGCTGGGGCACCTCTGAGCGGTGGCATCCCTCCCCTCTGCTTCTTGGAGCTCTGAGCGCTGATGCACTTCCCTCGGTACCGTTTCAGAAATCCAGGCTGAGAGCACGCCACATTGTAGAGTTAATTTTGCCTTTCTGCGAGCTCTCCCTATTAACGTTGGGACCTTGTGGGTGGTGCGAGCAACCAGTAATTATCCACTTCTGCTATGTAAGATGGAGTCCTCCTCCCCAGCCCGGTGCGGAGAGCACGCAGCGTGCGTCCCTGCCGGCGTGCAGACCCAGCCCTGGCAAAGGGCTGCTTGTTCAGGAGCAGGTTTCTGGATGACAGCAGAGTTTGCACCACCAGGAACGCTCAGGTTAAGTTTCCATCGGTAAAACCCAGCTCTTGAGTGCAGGGACAGCAGGAGGAGCTGATGGCACAGAGCAGGAGCCAGGCTTTGAGCAGCTCTGGGGCTGCAGGGCGTAAGGATGCACTGGATGCAGGAGGCAGGTTGTTGGGGATGAGGTGGCAGGGGAGGGCTGGCAGCCCTGCGCAGGGTGACACAGCGATGCAGATGAGGCCACGAGGGAAGCCAGGTGGATTTCGGAGAGCTGAGGTGGGGTTTAATCCAGCCAACTGCCCCCCCCAGGGCACTGCAGACCACCCCTGCGAGGCTGCCAAGGACCTCTGCCCACTCAGGAGCCGGCGCAGGGTCTGCCAGGGCTCAGCTCCCCACACGTCGCCCATGGAAGAGCGTGGCCCTCGCTCGGGCTCCTTGCATGGCAGTTATATATAGCATCCCTGCTCTGGGTAACCGTGGCAACTGATTTTATTTTGCTTAAACCTGGCCCGGCATGTGATGCGGTTGGGAAGGAACAGCTGAGGGGAGATGAAGTTCTCCGTGCCGGGTGCTGGGGGAGAAGGCTTGGCTCGGTCCCAGCAGTGACTGCATGGGATCTGGGTGTGGGCTGGGCAGGGGATGCTCTCAGGCTGGGGTCTCACACTGTGTCCCTGCAAATGGTCCCACTGAGGACAGTCACCAGCCTTTCCAGGACCTGTCGGGGCTCTGGTCCTGCTCCCTTCACTCCTGTCTTCGCAGCCAGCAGCAGGAAGGTGTTACGGGGGTCCAGCTCCTTGCTTTCTGCTGGACAACCTGGGGCATGCCTGACTGTTCCGTGCTGGGGGTCCAATTTGCCAGTTCAGGCACCAGTGGGAGGTGGTGGTGGTTTTCCTGCCAGGCACCTGGGGCTGCGTGCCCTTCCCTGGAGGAGTGGGAAGCCTTGTGCCAGCCCAAGGCAGAGGAGGGACCCTCGTTGCCTCCATCACCAGCAGCAATGCCCATGATGGTGAGGCCTTGCTGTGGTGCTGAGCGTGGCGATGCCGGGTGCCGTCCAGCTCGGATATCCCAAAAGGTGCCTTTCATTTCTGCAGGTGCTTGGACAGGGCTGTGTTTTGGAGAAGGTGAGGTCCTGCTCTGGGTGACCGCTCCCAGCACTTTCTCTTCCTGCTCCCACGTAAACCAGGCAGTTTTTAGCAGGTGGTGGAGGCCCCGGAGCAGCACAGAGCTGCCCCAGGCACCACCAAGCTACTGCCGGAGCCTGAAGCCCCTGCGGCCCATCTCCATGGAGCCAGGCAGGCTGTCTGCTCCAACATCTCCCCCTTTACCCTGCTGGAGTGCAGGAGGCGGTGGAGCAGCTCTCCTCTGAGGTAGGCTTGGCACAGCACGGGCAGGCAGGTCCCTGGTGCCCCTCTCCCTCCCCGATGTGGCTGTGATGGTGGCCGAGTTCTTCCAGGAGATGCTGCAAGCACTACAAGGGGCTCCTGGTCTTTCTGGAGAAGAGCTGCTGGAGATCAGGAACCTGGAGCCAAGAAAGGGCTGCCAGGATGGTGAAAGAAAAGGCTGAGCAGATGTAGGTACGTAGCTGGGGGGAACCCAATGTCCCTGGTGCGATCCCGCTCGTCCTGGGAACTCTTAAGCACAGCCTGCATCCTGCTCCACGGTGCTGGTGCCTTGGGGAGGTTGGCTTCTCCTATCCCTAATGCGCACGTCCGTGTTTCAGCAGCCAAGGCTCCGGACCCAAGCGCTGTCCTGCCCCTGGATGCTCTCCTGGCCTTCATGTACTTCGATTTTAAATTTCTGTGGCTGCTTGCACCAAAGGGAAGAGGAGCTCTTTGGTAAGCGTGGGGATGATGCCCTCAGGGTGAAGCTTGTGCCGCTGGAGATCCTGCGGTGGGTGACAAATCGTTCTTGTTCCAGGAAACCTCTCTGTTGCTTCCTGCCCTGGCCCACATCTCCCGCACTGTCACGGTGCTGAACCTGGGGAAGCTGCTGGAGAAAGCAGAGCAGCCAACTCGTATCTGGAGAGCAAAATCCACATGCTGGAGGTGAAGCTGGGTAAGCCGGGGTGGGATGTGCAGGGATGCAGGGTGCCATCTTTGCAATCTGCTGCTGACGCCCTCTCCTCTCTTCTAGGCTAATGACTCTTAGATGAGGAACAGGCCTCCAGCAGGAGACAGTAAAGCCTTCGCCTGCCTGGATGTCACAAAGTGGGGTGGTAGATGGTGGCAGGGTCCCCTCAAGCCTCTTCTGTCCCAGCCCTCTCCTTGTGGAGGTGGACAGGCAGAGCCACGGCAGCCGTAGGGATGCGCAGGGTTTGCTCTGATCGATCGGTTGCCTGTGTTCGACGCAAAGCTCTTACGTAGCGAGTCTCGTGCATGTCGGTGACAGGGCACGGGCCACCTCGCTGCTCGGAGCTGGACACACAGGCAAGGGACAGATAGTCTTGTTTAGGATGGAGGGTCCCAAACGGGGGGGCTCGCTGTGCCACAGGCTGCCCAGCGGCTCAGAGTGGTCCCTGGATGCTGCCACGCCTGTAGCAGGTCCCTTTGCCGCAGTTACTGGCTCCGGGCTGTGCCAGCCCTGTAACCGCTCTCCAGCCCTTTATCCCACGCAGCAGCGACTCATCCCAGGACACGGAGGGCAGCAGCGTGAGCTCCTGCAGCCTCACCATGTACCGAAAGCCACCAGCTCGGGATCAAATTCCCTGTCTTTGACTGTAAAACTGTTACTTCTTGTGCTTTGCTGCAGCTGCTTCCTTTCTGCCTCTCCTCGGGGGCTGTTCAATCCCTCTTTTTTTTTTTTTTTTTTTCTTCTCTTTCCCACCCTCTCCAGCCCTGTAATACCTTTCTTAAAACCACCCCGGTTCCGCTGCAGCGGGAGGCCAGGCAGCCCACGGGGGGGGCAGCCCCGGGTCGCTCCCCCCCCCCCCCCCCCCGGTGGCAGTGGCTGGCAGGCGGCGGCAGAGGGCGGCAGCAGCTCGGTGCTGGCACCGCGGACCCCGGGACACGCACCCCCGGCCCTGCTCTGCCAAAAACTTTTATTACAGAAGAACAGTGGAGCCCCCTGCCCCACCCCCTCCCGGCAAAGGCATAGTACAGCCCCCAGACCCCGCTTTTCCCTGGGTTTGCTCCAGCCTGGGTTGCATTTCCCTTTCGCATCCCCCTGGGGTTAGGGTTAGGGGGACTTTGCACTGTTCCTGCTTAAAATGGAGTGGATCCAGAGCACGGCATCACTCAATGCTCAGCACGGCAAGCGCAGCCCTTTCATCATCCTCTCCACATGCCTCAAAAAATGGAATTCGAATGCTTTTACCCTCCCCCCGGGGGGCTACTGGCTCCTAAGGCACAAAATGAACAGCCCAGCAGGAGTGGCCCCATCCTCCTGCTGGAAAGGTAAGGAGCCAGGGCCTGATCCGGAGCTGAGGTGGGGAGGGGGAGTGCTGAGCCAACACACCTCTGATGGTGTGGCATCGAGCTGGGGCCTGGGAAGGGCCAGCAGCATCCAGCCCACTCCCCATTCCAGCTGAGCGGGACGGCTCCCTTCCCGGCTCTGCTGCAAGCCCCTATTTAAGGCAATACCTGGCTGCAGGGGGGGGGGCACAGGAGGGCTCCCTTCCCCCTGGCCCCAGGCAACACCTTGTCCCAGCAGCAGGGCAAAGCCACGGGGGCAAAGGGAGCAGCCAGCAGTTAAAGCCCCCCCCCCCCCCCCACCTGCCCTTCCCCCAAGTCCATCCCTGGGAGGGAGGAGGTGGGGAGCAGCCGAGCTGGGGGCGGGGTGGTGGTGGTGGAATTTCCCAGTCCCTTCCCCATCACCAGCATCTGCTCAGTCATCGGCCACGATGGACAAAGCCCGCAGCTCGCTCAGCTTGGCATCGTTCTCCCTCTCCCGCTGCTCATCACTCAAGCCGGGCCGGTCGATCTGCGCCGTCAGGTCCCCGAAGATCTTGTGCATCTCCGTGTAGTAGACAACCTGTTGGGGGGTGGGGTGAAGAAAGATAGGGGGGCAAGTGGGGCAGGGGCTGGGGGAGGGGGTCTCCTCCCCATTCCGCTGTGGGAGCCAAGAGGTGCGGCACTGCCCGAGCCAGCCCCTTGCCTTAGCATTTCTGTTTCTAAAATAGCTTCCTCCCATGTGTTAATACCACCCCCTTGGATTATTACAACTCAACACATTTTAATAACATGCTGCCCTTCTCTGCTCGCTTCCCATCTGGGGAGCTGCACACACGGGGCTGCCACCAGCACCCAGCACCGCCGTGCAGCCGCCAGCCCTGTGCCACAGCCGGGCTGTCCCCTGCCTGTCACCCGTCCCAGCGGCACCGGGACGAGCCGCCTGCCCACGCTGCCTGGCTCTGCAACAGGTCCCTGCTCGCCGGGCAGGGGCAGGGCGAGCATGGCGGGCATCACGCCTGGCAGCACCATACCCTGCATGAAGCAGGGGGAGGGGTGTTTTAATAATGTGCTAATTAGCACCGCCAATTAACTCCGCAGCGAGCAGCGCTTCCCCCGGAGCGGGAGCCAGTGGGTCAGCGCAGGCAGATGGCACCGAGCTGCCTGCTCGGGCACAGGCCCTTGCCGAAGGAAAGCCGCGGTGCCCGGTGGGCACTGGCAGCGAGCCCCTGCCTGCGGGAGCCCCCCGGCGCTGCCGGCAGGGTGGCAGAGGCAGACCCCCACCTCGAAGGGCTGCTGGGCCCTGCAGGAGTAGCCCGATGGGGATGCCTGGCCTGGGCAGCCCCCAGCTCTGGGGGGGAGGGATGGGGAAGCGCTGGCTGCCGGTGCCAGCGTTGCCCCCATTTCGCAGAGGGGCACAGGCGAGGCCCGGTGGGCACCCGGGGCCGGCCCCAGCATCTCCAGCAGCGCCAGTGCAGAGATATGCACAGTCTCCATGGAGACCGGCTCCCCTAATCCTGCTCAAAATGATGCTTATTTTGGGCAGGGCTGAGGGGAGATGCTGGGGACCCACATGCCTTTGTCAGCTGCCTGCATCCCCCCCACCCTGCCACCCTTCCCTGGGTCCATCTGTACCAGGGTGCGGCGGGGGCTGCTCCACAGCCGGGTCTCCCCACGCAGTGGGCGCTGGGTGATTCAGCATCAGTGCTCATTTACACAGTGACTAACAAAACTCACTCCATGGCGGCGGGGCCGAGCAGGCAGATATGCGGGCAAGAGCCCCCACCCCGGCCCTGCTGCAGCCCCCGCCTCAACAAATCACAGCCCTGCAGCCAGGTCACCCCAAAGCATCCACCCCCACCGGTTGCAGCCCCCAGTCCCACGCAAGCAAGAGATGCTGCCCCGAGCTGAAAACACCCGCCGCCACCGTAGTCCCTCGGCAATGCCTTGGGTGAGCATGGATCCCGGCCGGAGGGCTGCAAAGCTGGGCGCCGCAGCTCTGGAACAGCCCTCCGTGTCCCTCATCCCCAGCCCAGCATCAGATGGGCTCGGTTCAGTCACATATGGCCATGCAGCATTGCCAATTCCGGCACAGAAAAGGCGCCGGCACGTTGAAACGAATCTCCCCGGGGTGGCAGGGCCGGAGGCAGCTGCATGCAGCCGGGAGAGCTGCCGCCCCCCCCGGAGATTGCCCCCCAAGCCCTGGCCACGCCAGCATCCACCTCGTATTGAACAGGCAAAGCATAGCAAACGTTTTGGTCGCTGCCCCCCCCCTCCCCGCTACCGCCCACGTGCCACAGCCAGTGAGCCCTTCCTGCGGGAGACACCAGGTCCCTGGGGCCCAGCAGGTCTCCTTGGGGATGCTCTTCTCCCCCAGTAGGACCCAGTGCCTAACCAGTAGGCAGTCATCCCGGCCGTCAGCATGCGTCGCCATCCGAGCCTCCTGTGCTTGATCAATGTGATCCCACAGGCACTGATCCCCTGATGTTTTTCTCCCGTTGAAATACGGGTGAAAACCATCACCGCCTCTATGGAGAGAGGAGGGGGTCTCTGGGGAGGGGAGGCACCCCAAACCTCTGGGCATTGACAGCTCCAGCAGCGGGGGACCCTGCCACACAGCAGGCAGCTCGCCCTGAGGCTGCCACCGCGGTACCTGCTGCCGGCAGCCCTGTGCCTGCCTGCAGCTCAGTACTTTTCCAGCTATGGATACCATATGCTCCATCCCCATCCCATCAAATCCCATCTCCAACTTGCCTTTGAGATCGAGCCAAGGGCCCCGGGTCCACCTGTCTTGAACTAATTTTGTTTCGGGACACCGTGTTCTCCTGATTTTCTATAGGTCGCGTTTACAATGCCACAGCCGGGCAGCGGCAGTTTGTGTTTGTGTCAGCCCTACACAAAACAAAAGCCCGGGGTCGCTGCCAGGGCCAGACTGCAGAGCCTCACCCCAGCCCACAGTGCTGCCCCACGCAGTCCCACCTGGCAAGCCCCATCTTTTTGCCCATTTCATTAAAAAAAAACCAAACAAACAAACCACAAAAGTATCATGTTTTCTAGCTGCAAAATAAAGCGCAAGGCGGGAAGGAAGTGTTGTTCACGTGCTCGCACCGGCAACAGAGCTCCAAATCTCCCCCTTTCATCTTCATGTGACCACTTCAAAGTCCCCAGCCAGGGAAATATTTGCCTCCGTTGGCTTGGCCCAGGCACGTGGGTGGACAGAAGTATTTGGTGTTGAATGTTACAGCCCCTGCGAGCTCGGGGCATGTCATGCTGTCAGGAGACACCCGGCACCAGGGCCCGCGGCCAAGCTGTGCCATGGGAACCCAGCCACCCGGCGAGAAGGTCTTGGAGGGTCTCGTTGGGTCAAAGCCATAAACCTGCTGCTCCAGAGCTGGTTTGAAGCAGGGTCCTTCCTTTGCCACGGCACGGCTTGTTCCCAGAGAGGCGGACGGTCCATTCACAGCTTCTCATGCTGGCTGGTGCCACTTGTCACACACTTGTCTCACTTTTAAACCCCCTGCTTTCTCCAGGCCCCCCAAAAGGGAAAACTATATAGTTTTGCACCCAGGGCCACCTTCAAATGGCAGGTTCGACCCGGAGACAAGCAACAGCAGAGTCAAAGCCCCAGCCATGGTGCCAGCTGCTGGCAAGGACAGAGCCAACCCCAGCCTCCCAGTCTGCCTCTTGCCTTGAGGGATGCAGGCTGGAGCCCCATCAGCCAACCATCGCTCCTAGAGGTACCCGCAGAAGGGGCTGAAAATAGAAATTCCATTGAGTAACACGAAACCCCTGAGATGTTAAATAAGCTCAATGAGGCACGGAGGGAGAGATAACCCGGGAAGCAGCGTCGGGATGAATGGGGCTGGCTGGGGGCGTCAGCAGAGCCCGTCACTGTTCACATGCCTCCCATCTCCGGCTCAGACCTGGGATGTGGGGATGGGGATGCTCCCGGCATCACCGCAGCAGCCCCCCGGCTGCCCCCCCGCCCTTGCCCAGGTCCCTGCAGGTGAGCAGCCGCTGCGGTGGTGAGTCAGGGCTCCTGGGTGCTATTCCTGGCTTGCCACTGACTCATTAAGTTACCTTGGGCAAGTCGCTTCCCTTCCCTTTTTTATTTCAGCCACCTGCGATGGGGGAAACACTGCACAGCCCCCAGACGAGAGCTCCTGAAAGGGGGGAACATGGCCTGAGCCCAGCCTTGGCACAAATGAGTCGTTAGGGGAGTGCCGAGCTCTCCTCCCAGCAGCGGAGATGCCGCTGTACCGGTGCATCCCTCCCCGGGGGTGGAAGGATGCAGCCAGTGCTGGGAAAGAGGGATGCGGCTCCCATCTAAGGTTGGCGGGGAGGGCGGGATGTGACATGCTTTAGCATCCATCTGGGACCAGCTTTAGTCTAGCCTACGAGAGATGCATCAGCTTTGTTATGACGCTGCCTCTTGGGTATTAAACACGAGATTTTGCTCGCTTTTCCTAACAAAAATCCTCACCTCACCTGAAGGGCAGACGGCCAAGGAACAAAATAGAGGATTCCCCAAGGAAGAAGAGGGTACAAACGGGGAGCCTTGCAAACAGGCCCAGCAACAGCGCCCTGCCGCTCCCTGCTCGCATCTCCCGAGCACATCGCTCCCCCCGAGCTCGGGAGCCAGCTGGCAGCCGGGAGCCAGCACGAGCGAGGCGAGGGACATCGTGGCCAAGGACAGAGGGGCAAAGCCACTCTCTAAGGAAACTGCCAGCGGATCACAAACGCCCAGACAGGGCAGGCGGCATTTGGGTTTCAAGGTCTCATCCAAACAACCCACCCACCCACAGCGAGCGGCCGGAGAGGGTTTGCAGGGGGAAGGGCAAGCGAGATTTTTGTGGTGGCTCCAGAGAGTCTGCTTATTTCGGCTGGAACAGGGAGCCCCGCGCGCCCGATTGCTAAGGGAACAGCAAGAACAGCATCCCCAGCACCCACCCAGCCGGCGGCAGGGTGCATCAGCACCATCTGGTAGGTGAATCAGCCTGCAGACAACTTGCTGGCAGCTCTGCGGAGAACCCCCCCCACCCCCCCCCGAACACCACCCCAAGTCGGAGGTGAGATGAAACACGTGCTCTTTGCACCTCCTTGCAGCCACCCTGCCGCACCTGTGTCACTGCAGCAGCTCCCTTCCAAAAAACACCATAGGAAAACGCCCACACCAGGAGCAGCACGTGGTTTCGCCCACCTCCTGGCACTGGACCACCCCGTGATCCAGGGCACGAAGTATGCCTGAGATGCCAGAAGTTCAAAGCTAGATTAGATCCCAATAACGCTCTTCTCCAGCCTAAAGAAAAGGGCGAGAGAAGGAAGATGGAGGAGGAGCGGCAGCAAGCCACGGAAGGAAGCTGGAGGATGGAAATTAAAGCAGGCTGTGGTTTATTTAGGCCACCCCTTCCTGCAAATCCTTGGTGTGGAGATCACACAGCAGCCTCCTCTATCTCTGCCAGAGCACACGGGTTCTGGTTACCAAGAGCCAGAAAAGCCCCTTCAGAGGAGCCGTGAGCATCTCACCATCTCAAACGAGAGCCAACCCTGAGCTCAGGACGCAAAGAGACCACGTACCCAGAGGAATAAAGCCATCAAATACCAGTGGCGAAGGTATAAGCAGGGCTTGCGCTGCATTACACACACAACCTTGTGGGACAGGACATCACACATGTACCAGCAGTGTCCCTGATATGAGGCGGATCCATATAAA
This sequence comes from Falco rusticolus, assembly GCF_015220075.1. Taxonomy (NCBI): domain Eukaryota; kingdom Metazoa; phylum Chordata; class Aves; order Falconiformes; family Falconidae; genus Falco; species Falco rusticolus. The sequence continues at coordinate 3,741,552 of NC_051206.1, read as the reverse complement.
CCAGCAAAAACTCACGGCCAGTTGCCCTTTCTATCTGCCAGCCAGCACCACATCACCGAAGGTACCAGTACGTGCCAACCTGCTCTTCTGCCAGGACAAGGTCCTGCCCAGCGTCCCACCCGCCCCCACACTGCTCCCCATGCCCTCTCACCGCTCTGTAACAAAACTGCTGGAGGTATGGCATTTGGGTGGAGGATTGCTGTGTGTTACCTGCGTGTTGTCACTTGGCTCGAGAGGTACCTTGCCTTAAGAGCAATCCACACCCAGGTGGGACCCCAGAAGCTCCCTTCTGCCCTTCTGTCCCACCAAAGGGACACCTGGCTGACAGGGGACAGCACCTCACCTGCGCCCGGACTAGCGACTCAAAGCTGGGTTTGAAGTAATCGATGCGGCTGCTATAAAACTTCGGCATTTCCTCCAGGAGCTGCTTGTTTTTGGCTTCAAAGTCCTCCTTCACTGGCCTCAGCTCTTCACGGGCCTGGGAAAACAGAGAGGATGGGGAGTCAGACATCTGGGAAAATGTCCTTCCTTTGGGCAGACCTGCAGAGAGGCCCCCCAGGCCAGCAGGCTGCTCTGCTTTGACCCAAGGACAACCAGCAACCTGCTAACAGAGCCTGGTGGGACCCAAGTGACCAGCTAATAGAACCTGGTGGGACCCAAGTGACCACTAATGGAACCTGGTGGGACCCATGTGATCATCCAACGGAGCCTGGTGGGACCCAAGTGACCACCTAACGGAGCCTGGTGGGACCCAAGTGACCACTAATAGAACCTGGTGGGACCCATGTGATCGTCCAATGGAGCCTGGTGGGACCCAAGTGACCACCTAACGGAGCCTGGTGGGACCCAAGTGACCACTAACAGAGCCTGGTGGGACCCAAGTGACCATCCAATGGAGCCTGGTGGGACCAAAGCTCTGACCCTGGTAAGCCATGGGGCACCTAGAGAGGCTGCTGCAGAGATCATGAGCCAGCCACTCTTCTCCCCTTCAGAAGAACATGGACAAAAATCAGCCCCAAAGCTCAGTCAGGCTGGAGAACATCCCCAGCCACATCCGTGTCCCCTCGCCCTGCGATTCCCAAGAGCATCGCCAGAGGATCCTGCCCCCACCGTCGTTGTCGCCCGTGACCTTCAGCTCAGCGTGTCCAACTGGCTTCTTTAAACAGAAGCGTGGGGAGAAAGGGAAATGTCTCTGAGATGGTGTGGAAAAGGGCAGGAGGGGGTGGGCTGTGAAATATTAGACCGGTTCAAGTCTGCCACTTAATCCCGGTGCCATTCCGATGGGAGGGGGGTGCGGGAGAAAGCCGTCGAGCCGAGCCCAGCCGCGGCGCCGGTCCTGCTCCCTGGGACAGCACGCCGGAGGGATGGCATGGACAAAGCTCCGGGCTGGCAGAGCCTTAAATCATATCAGGCTTAAGTAGGTCTGAGAGGCAAATGAGCAAATTCATCATCTGCCACGAAACAAGGAGCGTTTAAACTCCTGGGGTGGAGCTCACATGGGGCACCAAACAGCAGAATACTTTGAGCAAACAGCTCTGAAGGGAAGATGCAAATTTGCAGCTCAATAAAAATACCTGGATGAGATTATGCTATTATTTCCCATCAAATCTGCGGACCTCTCGGACGCCCCAGGTTCAGGACTGCTTAAGGCTCCTGCAGGTTTTAAGCTCAGTTAGTTAAGATCTTTTTTTTTTTGGGGGGGAGGACTTAGATCACACAGAAGTTCATTAAGGGAAGAAAAATTAAATAACTAAAACCGGCTTAATCACCACGACAAAAGCATTCACATTTTTCCAGCCACAGCTTTAGTTACTGAGGCTAAGCAATGTAAGCTGCTTACTATTAAATCGGAGGTCTCTTTTGTTAAGGCTGATAGGGCTATTCTTTAACACAAAACTTAATTTTTGTGGGGAAAGTCATCAGAAAAATACATGTTCTTTGACGCCGAAAAAGTCAACTGTTCCTTCGAGGATCAAGCAACATTCTGCAGGAGTGACAGATTTGGGGGAGAAATGCTGGTGAAGATTTAATGTAAGAAAAAAAATAATAATAATCATGATTTTGCTAAAATTCGGGAGAGAGAAAAGAATCTGGCAAAGCTTCCTGTTAACCAATTACTGCAATTTTCCAAGACTAATTTTTGTAACAGGTGGCAAACACAAAGCCTCAAAACGCTCTGATCTTCCCCCTCTTCCCACCCAGCTGCTTGCTCGGACACGGAGGTCAGGGGGAAATCCCCTACGCATCGACTTCAGCGCTGGCCGCTCCTCCGAGCATCCCCAGCTCCCATGGCTTTTATTCCATTTTATTTTGGAAAACTGGCTCTCTCCCTTCACTGAGTGCTCTAACTCACATTTCTGTTAGCAAGCACCCTACGCGGCAATTTTGCATCAATAAAAGTCATGCTCCCAAAATGTTATATTCCACGGGGGCTTGGCATGGATGTCAAGCACCAAGAGAAAAGCTCTTCCCAAGTTTTCCTGGTGACCCTACTTGAGTTCTGGGGCCACGAGCATCTCAGTACCTGGTGCAGCTTGGCAAGGACGGGTCCAGTCCTCTCCTTCTCCTCGTATTTCTCCACCTTGGACTGCAGGCGCTTGTAGTCCTGCAGCGTTTGCTCCCGTCTCTTTACTGCCATGTTCAGGCTGGGGAACACACTGCTGAACCTGGTGAAAGGATGGGAAGGACATTAGATTGGGATATCTTGGTCGGATGCAGCATCCAAGGCAACTTCCCAGCCAAAAAGTTCCCAGATAATTCAGGATTCAGACCAAAAACACCCAGGGGTTTAAACAAAGCCCGTTCCAAAGAGAAAAGCTTTTGCTGCAATCTTCCAGGAGACTGGAAGAAATGATTAAGTTTATATATAAAGATTTGCAAAGCCTTGCCAGGGTACAGTGTTTGAGAGGACAGCGAGAAGCACATGCTTGTTGGGTTTTTTTGTGAAGGTCAATTCATGTGTCGAAGGGTGTGTTTTTAAATAATAATAATAGTAATAAAAAATGAGCCAATTTTGCAAAGCCTGCTAAAAGTACTTTGAAGGTCCCAACCTGCTTCTGACTTCTCCTTCCAGCCCTTATGCTTTTACCATTAGTTCTTTATTTTTAACAGTTTTCCCCCTCTCTTCCAGCTGCTGTGTTCAAGAACACGGAGAGCTGCCTTATCTGGGATGGGGACGGAAGCTGCTGCAGAAAACAAAGCTGTTAACTCCACCGTGCAAAGCAAAGAGAGAAAAATAAACAATTTCCCCCCATATATAGTCAGCTAATGTGGTATTTCCCCAACACCGTGTCTGGAAACGGAATGAGCCGGCAGGAGTTGAATCAAAAAGTCCAGGAAAAATATATATGAAGTGCAAAATAAATATTAACTGCAGCGACTTTTGCTTTTCCAAACGATTCCTAGGGTCACAAACCTCAGCCTGCTGTACAGCAAGGCTTGCCCAGCTGAAGAGGAGCTCTGTACCCCACACAGAAGGATTAACAGCAGCCAACAATTAGCCAGGCTACGGGAAGATTCATATTATTAAAATGTGTTACAAATTGAGGAAACATGAACATCTGACGGTGAAGACAAGAGAGAATATTTTTGAACATGACAGAAGAGGGAGAGCCAGAAACTGGAGCATTGCTCGTCTCCCAAATTTCAGTAAATCAAATTATACTGGCAGGGACTGCGCTGGTGCTGGGCTGTGGGTTCATATGAAATGGGTCATGCTACCTCTGGATATATTAATTTAATCTCCACACATTACAGGGTCATTCTGGGGGGCCAAGGCCAGGAACCAGTCGTGAAAAAGATGTATCTAAACAGCCTGGTGATGATTTTTACTTCTGAGAGGCAAGCGAAGAGCTTTCTGATCTCTTTAAATTGAAGAGAAAAAACCCAACCCTAACCCTATAATCCAGGCCGGGGGGCACATTAGCAAAAAGAAAACCAGAAATCTCACTTTACGACTCTAATTTGCTTTGGATGTAATCAGATGCAGGGCTAACGCAGAGCCATTGGGGTTCAAACAAAACCACGGGCGTTCGCAGCCCTGCACAGCCACTCCATCCCCTATTAAAATCTCATTTTCCGCTGCTGCGCTCACCCCGGAGGGTGCTAATGTGCCAGACCGGCGGGTGCAGAGGCAAAGCTTTTGTCCCTGAGCCTTTTTTTCAACCAGTTTGCAAAGGGCAAACGCCAGAAGCGAGGGAGAAGGGTTTGTTTTAGTACGAATTTATGTTCAGGCGTTTGTGTTCAAGCATCCCCCACCGAACCAGTGACGCGTTCCTGCAACGCCGCCGGCTGAGGATAACCAGGGCCAGCCCGCGCGCGGCCAGCAAAGCTCTCATGGGCTCACCCGATGCTATTCTCCCTCCGACCCAGACTATCGCGAGAGACTGTCGCAGCTGGGGCCGTGGCACGAGGAGCGACCTGCAAAAGTCATCAGGGAGCTCACCCAGCGTCACCCTGCCGCCCAGCTGCCCGCGCGCGGATCAGATGCTGCTGCCCTGACATTGCTTTTTATGGTAACCTTCACACACGGCTCCCCGTTATATTGAAATGCCGCGGTGGCTTACACGTCCTGGCCGCGTTGGGCTCCAAGCAGGGACTCACCATCTCCTGGGCTATGGCTGGCTGCTAAAATATCTCCTCCCTCTCCATAAGGGCCAAAAATATGCCGTGAGAGGGCTAGGGAAATAGGGATGGGCAGTAAGGACTGCACGGAGGAGGGGAAGGGGTACCCGGGTGGAGAGGTCTCCTCGGTGTAACAACACAAGCGTTCTTTGGCAACAGAGCACGCTTAACGGCAGCAGCTTGAGGTTGCAGCTTCTGCAGAAATTTCTCCCAATTATTAACGAGTTGGCAATGGAAAGGATGGATCCCACCAGGCCAGAGGCTCTCGGCTTTATCTTTGTCCTATATCCCCGAGAGGGGGAGGTTTGGCAATGGCACACAACCTCATACCTCTGTGCATCGCATCCAAGAAGCGAGCTGCAGCTCACTCGGGCTGATGGGGGCGAACACGCTGCTCCTCCACAACCTGCCTCCGAGCCTGGGAAACATGCAAGGAGGTGGCCTGGGGCTGGGAAATCCTCCTTCCCCTGGTCTGCAGGGAGGCTGTGCACCAAACGCTGAGCTGCGGCCATCCCTCCGGGGCTGCCAAGCCACCAGCGTGGCCTGGATGTGGCCAGCACTGCCCGCGCATCCATCAGCTCTTGGAAAAGGCTTATCAAGAAGATGCCTCAAAAAAGCCGAGCCTTGTGTCGGTACCCAACACCAGCTTTGAAACGGTGCTTTTCTGATGGTCCGGCTTTCGAGTCCTTTCTCTTACACACTCCCTCACGCTCGGCACTTCCACGGTGCTCGTACATTAAAAGAGCCACGAGACACCAGAGAATTAGCACGCAGCCATTTACATCTTACAAACTCGCTACCGCAGGGGAAAAGCGAACCCTTTAGCTCAGAAATATAGCAAGAGCGAATGCAGAAGACGATCAGCGAGACAGTTTCCATTTACTTTGAAGTTAAAGCTGGTTTTAAAAAGGAAAAAAGGCTGGATTTTTATCCCCCCCCCCCCCTTTTTTTTTGTTCCCAGTACCAACTCAGTGCAATTTCGCAGCCCATAATGGAAGGACACTGTACTCCAGCAGCGCTTTAAAAAAATATCTACAGCGCTGGATCTGAAGAGGCTGTTACTGTGTAGGCACAGCAACTACTGTCTCACAAGGACTTTTAATGCATAGATTATACGCTGCATTTCAGAGGGGGAAGGGGGGTGGCTCAGCTCCACAAGCTGCCATTAACACAACGCATCACTCCCGCTCCTGGATCCAAAGCCGGGCTGGCCTGGGGAACTGGAAAGGAACATCAGCATTAAGTGATGGGTTGCTGAGGGATGTGCCCAGGGGGCTCAAACCACCCTCCTGAAATGCTTGAGGGGGTTTTAAGGGCTGTGAGCAGCAAAGTTGAAACCTGCTTGAGTGCTGGAGTTTCTCCTGAGCAGCCACAGCTGAGTAGCGAGGTGGCATGGGGATTTCTAAGTCTAAACCCCGCGTGGCAGCTGAGGTTGCTTCGGTGCCGTGGTCCTTCACCGCTGGCACCACCAGGAAAGACTTGGCCAGCTGTGGCTCCTCCAGACGCCACCAGCGTGCCCAACCCAGCTCTCCCAGTGCCAACCAAGCTCTCCCCATGCAGACTGAGCTCTCCTCGTGAGTCACCTGGTTTAATTTTCATGCAGGATTAGCTCAGCTCAAGCAGGGAAGGATGCTCCTTCCTTCTTGGACTGATCTGGATTGAGGCGAAGCTGCCTCTGGCACCTGAAGGAATTACTCCGCCTGAATTCCCTGTTAACCCAGCAGCTCTGAAACTCCCCGGGAGTTCAGAAGCGGGTTTCTCGCCCATGCTGCAGTCCTGCCCGGCTTTTTCTCCCCTGTATACACGGAAACACGATCTCAAGTCAAGTGCCAGGGGTGGTAAACACTCATGAAGGGTGATAGAGAGATACGGGCTCCCGCCACTGCCAAGTTATTCTGATGACTTAATAAATTGCTGCATTTCACATGTCACCCCAGTGTCTTTGCAAATATCTCATGCATGTTATTTACAAATGCTCCTCATGGAAAGCCTGGCAGAAAGGCCGTCTACAGAGGCTCCAGAAGCTGCTGCCATCCACAAACACATCCCTCAGCTTCCCAAGCCCTGCCAGAACAACCCCACAAGGATCTCAAGTCTTTTCCAAAGCCTTTGGCTAAGCATTGCAAACCCTCCTGGCAGCCGCGGCGCCAGCAGACAAGGGACAAGGACCATCATCAGTGCCACAGGTGGTGAGCAACATCCAAAGAACATCAGGCACTCTGGATGTCTGAACAACGAAACCCAGAACGACAGCACTTTAGAAAGACCAGGGAAGCCCCACAAGCAAACCTGGGTCATTTTACCCATGGTGGAACGGGGACAACGATCTCTCCTGCTACAAAGTGCTGCAAGAAGTGCGGGTGAAAAGCCCTGTAGCTGGTGCGGGTATTTGTTGATAAGGCCAGCACCATCCTTCCTCATACGCTCCACCCAGACCCTGATTTTCTAGGGGATGAGAGGGTCTGACAGCCGTAACCGCTCACAAATCCCCAGGACCGCCCTCTGTTACTCGAGACTTACTTTTTTTTTTTTTTTAATACAAAGCAAAGAAAACTGAAGCCGACTTAAAAGAAAACGTGGTGGGTACGGTGCTAAAAACACAGAGTGGGAGCGAAGGTAAAACATCAGCACAGGGCATTAGAGCCCCCGCCACAAAAGCAGCTTGCAGAATAAGCTGCTGTTGTTCCCTGTCACTTTTTAGGCAAGGCTGCTGAGCAGGGATTACAGTACAGGCGGCTTAAGAGGAGCAGGTGAGGGGAGATACACAGGGATAACTAAAAGAAAATACAAATTACTATCTCCCCGCTGCTGGGCGGGGGAGAGGGGGAATGTACTGGTGAACTCCTCTTAGGATGACAGTTTAGCCTTGGAAAAAACCCATAAATCGCTGGATTCTCTGAATTATAAATCATGTTGCCACCTCGTCTCCGCTCCAGCCTCCCTTCAGCTTCCCGTAATTAAAGGACAGAGCTGGAGAGACACTGCCACGGAGGATAAAAGTGCCACCAGGATTCCCGCCGCCGCCGGATTCATTCGCTAGTCAGCCCAGCTGACAAGTCTGGTGCCTTGAAGATTGAAAACTTCTCTCCCTCTCCAGTGGGAGGCTGCCGGCAAACCCGGTGAGCAGCTTGTGGCAGGGATGCACAAAGAGTGGGACCATCCCATCACTTCCCTGCCTGCAGCAAGGTCCCCGAGCATCCCACCTCTTCCTCTCCCTCTCCATCCCCGATGTATCCCCAGTGCTCACCCTGCGGCTTCCTCCAGTCCCCATTTTTAGCGTCAGCAACGTGAAAGAGGTGCTAGGGCTTCAGCTCAGGGAAAAATAATAGTAAAACCTTTATTTCTCCCTGTTTGCCAGTGTCTTGACCGCTCTCATTGGCAGCCCCGTGAGCTGGACTAGGCTGGCATGCACATGCGCTCTTCCCTATGGTATTTTAAGGACAAGCGGTTGGATAACGAAAGCAAAAGGAAGAGGACAGGATCTACAGCTGGCACCGGACAGGGGAAAAAGGAAGAACAGAGCTGGGGAGCATCAGACGCAAAAGAAAGTGACGGTGGATGAGATGAGGAGGAAGTTTGGAGAGGCCCGAGGATGGCTCAGCACGAGGCCAAAGCATCTGGGCTATGTTGGGGGATGCCTGCCATTCCTCAGCCCGTGCCCACACGTCCGTCGTGGGCCCGTCCACCCACCAGGAAGGGGGAAATTAAAACCAGCCCTTCCGACCAGAGCGAAAAGGAACAGAAATGAAGATGACGGTACAAAAAAGCAGCGAGCTGGGGATTAGGCTGAGAGCCCCGCGCGGCGGGAGGGGGCCAGGCAGCCATGTGGCTAGCTTTGTGCACGAAATCCTCATTAGGGGCTCGTTAAGGACATGAAAGCGGCTTTTCCTGCTTCCGGTCCCGGGTACCCCTGGGGCTGCTGGTGGCCGGTTATCTGCTTCGGCTGCCGGCGAGGAAATGCAGCTCCAGGGTTCATGTTAATGGCAGGGGTGTGGGAAGAAGACGACGACGACCCCCCCTCCCATGCTCGGTGGATGCCAAGCACCGGTTGCTATCGCTGGCAGATATTTGCAGACATCCAGCTCTAATTGAATTTCTACATCAATCTGCTGCGAACGGCTCTTGGGATTGTACCTCTGGGACCTCCCGTTGCGCTGACACCCAGCCCGGGCTGATGGCACCCAGCCTGGGTTGATGGCACCCAGGTGGCAATGCCCACTGCGTCCCCCCTGCCACAGCCTCTCCCCATCCCGCAGCAGCTCCTCGGCTTCGGCTACAGGAGCAGGACCGTGCTCCAAGCCAAGGGGATGGTACCGTACCGGGGTGACCACGACAGCCCGATGCCCAGGGAGGTTCAGACAGCTGGAGTTTGTTAAACTGAGACCCTGCGGCACTGAAAATCGGTTCCAAACGTAAAAAGCATTAAAGCCCGTGAATCTCCAAACCACCTGGCTAATTTAAGCTGCTTCCTTCCTTAAATACTGACACGCAATACGTTAATACTAGGATGACAGTACAGAGTCTATCACCGATCCCCAATCCAGCCAATACACCTCGCTGCTCACCCAAGCCGGAGTGAAGAACTGGAAGAGTGAAGTAAAAACCAGCTGTTTTACTTCCCCCTTGCCCCAAATTCACTGATGTGGTGTGAATTTATGCAGGCATCTCCCAAAGAGGAGAGCAGATCCCTCCCGACCTTTCCCAGCCACCCCAGTTCCCTGCCCAACCCAAACGCTGAAATATGCAATATTCTCACCAGAGCTTTGCTCCTTCCCTGAAGTTAAATGAGTGATTCCCAGCCAAGGGCTTCTTGGGGCTCAAAAAGCAAAACTCTGAATAACCCTACATCCCCAGAAGCAGAAGGATTTAAACAATACGAGCCTCCACCCCCCTCTAAATCTACTACTGCTTTCTTCTCCATGGTTCAACAAATTCTACAGTATTTGTCGGAAACCTACTATCCCTGGACAACTGAATGGAGATTTTACTGCACATGTGCCTCTGATTACGATATATTACCACTAATGATAATTGCCTGGATTATACTTATCTGTTTCTTTGGCTAATAAACCATAAAAGACCACCAGTGAAGATGTAATAAAGTGCAGCTGTTGTAGCAAAAGCCTTTTTCTAGGTCAAAGCAAGTTTGGGAGAGGCTAGGGAGGACTGTCTCTGCGAGGGGAAGCAATACCTAACTGGAAATAAGAAGAGCTCCTCAAGGCAGCTTTCATTAATCTGAAACTTTTATCCTAGAAATGTTGCTGGGGTTTATCTGCCAGCAGGACAAGGGGAGGTGCAAGCTCTGCATTTCTCTCCTGCATCTCATCAGCTTCAAAATGGACCCTTGGGCTCCTTAGAAATGTTCCTGGCTGCACGACTCGGCCATGCACGTACCTACGTTCGCGGAGAGTCGGAGAGAACGAAAGGAACATTTTTTCGCTCAGCATGGAGATGCAGCCTCTCCGAGCATGAAACATAAGCTGTTTAAGAGCACGCAGCAACTGTTTGCAGGTGCCAAAGGGCAGGAAGGGGGAAAAAAAAAAATACCATATTCAAGTCCAATGGAAATTTAGGAAGTTGGAGAGAATTGCCAAGACTGGAAAGCAGCCAGGATGCTGAAGTAAACACCCTTACATTTCGCTAAGGACCAGACAGATAACCAGCGAGTTCAGCGTTACACCTTGTGAGCTGAAACCTCTTGGCGAAAGTGCTCCCGGGCACCGCACCTGCACCAGGGAGGAACAAACCAACGGCCCCTGTGTCCTGTAAGACTCCACTATTCCCCCAATATTTCCCTACGGCAGGAATAATACAACGGGATCTCGCCCAGCTGCCTCCAACCTGAAGCAAGAGGAAAGGGGACTTTCCCCTTCTGCACCATTCGTGCTACGGCAGCATCTAGAGCACCCTGAGCCAAACGCTGCACGAATGCAGAATAAAGCATCAGCAAAGTGGAAATGGTTTTATGATCTCAAATTAACAGCCCCATACACTGCCCGGGGTTTAAAACACGAAGCAGGGTTTGCCGGGAAAGGTATTATCCTTCATCAACTAGCACAAGTTGGGGAGGAAAAAAACCACCACGAAGATTTCAGAGACACAAGCCCTTCTTCCAATTTTAACAGAATGCTGGAAGAAAAAGTTAATGTATCTTTCATGAGGACAATCTAGATAATAAGCAACACAATTCCACAGAACAAGCCTGGGATTTTTTTCTTTCTTTCTTTCTTTCTTTCTTTCTTTTTCTTTCTCTCTCTTTTTTTTTTTTCCCCTAAATAATCAAGAATTTCTGGTTGTAGATAGATGACCAAGGTGAAACTTGAGTCACCAAACATCCCCCGAATAGAAACACACTGTAACCTCATGTGCTAAGCGGTATATGAGATTTTACTTTCAGATTTGGGCAGAAAACAACAACTTAAAAAAACCCAAACCACCCTGTGTCAAACCTAAACTAAAATTGTTATTCAGCAATTTGCAACACTTACTGTCATATTAAAGTAATTTTATTTTATTTTCGCTCGCTTGCTCTGTTCTTGTAAGAAAACAGCAAATCTCAGGATTTCAGAAGACATTTGGTATCGCAACTGAAGCACTCCTTAAATGTTTCGGGGGTACAGCCTGCGACACTGGTTACGGCTGCTAATGCTGGTGGGAAGGGTGCAGACGGAGGGGACTTGCACCAGGTGAGACCCAGGGGACAAAATTGCCGCGGTGCCGAGGCATGACTGGTACTGATGCACCGTACGGCACCAGTTAGCAAGGAACGGGGAGGGGGGGGGGGGGGAACCAGAAATCTGCTACCAGAACAGCACTGTCAACAGCTCCAGCTCTCGCTCTCTGATAAGGATTTCATTCCAAGCTGTGCAATCTGTGGACGGGCACAGTTCAGAGCCAGGTCCGGCTCCAAACCTCCCCTCCCGGTGACAGGGTGGCTCTCGGTGTGACTCGGCAGCGGGCTCCCCTCCACGTGCACCCCAGGCTGGCCCTTCAGGCCACGCGTGGTCTGAAGCTTTTCCTGCAGAGGTTTGCAAGCCTTTCCCCAGAACCTGAGACATCCCATCCTGGGTCAGTTATCAGTTACGGGTCTTTTTCTGCCCGTACTTTGCACCTGCTCACTGCCCAGCTAAGACAGCTCTGCAACGTCTCTTTCTTTCCTGCACAGATGTATGATTTATAAACATGAAAGAACTTTCACTGAAAGCAAGCTTTTGTTCAAACAAGCGAACGCTCACCGCCCTGGGCTGGATGGCACTGTCCGTGCCTGCTGCAGAGCTCCCCAGCTCCCCAGCCGATTTTTCTCCAGCTGTAGCAATGCGTTGGTAGTAACCAACACATGAGTGGAGGGAAGTTGAAGGTTTTAATGCATTCCACATTACTCATCTCTGGTGTTCTTGAAAGTCCAGAGGAAGGCATCTGGCAGGGTGAGACACAAAAGGGCTTCACCCTTGTCACAGAATGGGAGTATGGACTCAGCCAGACCATCCCACCTTTCCATGCCCCAGCTGTAAAGCAAGGAGGATGTGATTTTGTCACAGGGATGTGAACTATCACCTCTTTAGAAGGGTTGGTTTCTAACCCCACAACCACTCTTTCCATGATACACAGCCCTGCAGTACACAATTATGACAAACACTCGATATGGCTCATAAGACAATGTTGGTACTTACTTTTTCAAAGGCTCTATAACTGTCTTTTGGATCTGATTCACCTGTCGAAAGCAAAAGGAATGATTATATGTCAGGCTTGTTGAAAAAGCCCGTTTGCACAATGATACATTTGTACAGTGCCTACCATAGGATGGCAGGAGCTTCAACCACAACACCCTTTAACCAAAAAATAGAAAATTCATCCCATGTGCTCGAGGTGAGCTGAAATCCCCAGTACAACCAGAGTCAGAAGAAGAGTAAGGTTATAGAGAAACTCACGTGGGAAGCATCTTGGAGACGATGACAAAAAGAGAAGGACACCCTGGTCTCCCCTTCTTCAGCCAAACCCACACTCACCTTCTCCTGGTTGAAAGAGTCCATCCTCTTCATCGCTGTGTCGAAGGCCATGACCATCTCCAGAAAGCCGGGCTCCTGCTCACACAGGGGGTTAGACAGCAGGTCGGAAGAGATTTTGACGGCCGACTTGGACATGGCTGTGGGAAACAGGAGCATGCAAAGGAAAGCAGAGAGGGTCACATCTCAGCGGCTGCCTGGTGGGACAGCCACACAACCCCGGGTGGGCACCTGCATCTACAAAGGGCAAAAATCAGGGACTTCAGCCACCAAGGCAGGGGGTTTAGCACAACTTTCCAGGAAGATATTCACTGGTAGTTGAGTGAAAAGAAAGGAAGAGCCATCAATTCATTCACAGAGAACTGTTTTTATCTGTTAAGTCTGAACCACTCTGATGTATGGCTTGTGATGTTGCCAGAAATAATACCAGACTAACAAAAGCACTGTTCTCTTAAAAAAAATGTAGATGGGATTTTTATACGTCTTTTCTTGACAGACTATTAAGTGTCACTCTCAGTCCCACTACAGCTCTTCCACAATGAGGAAAAAAAATCACAGTCCATTAAGTCTTTCAAATGGCTTCACAAAAATATATATTTGAAGTGGATTTAGTGCTGGTGGAAAAGGACCAGACTGACAGGACTAGAAGACGAGGTTTCTCTTTCAATCTCAAAATAGGCACTACACAAGAAGCAGAGACACAAGCTGGCTAAGCACTTTTTCTGCCCGTGGAGATGAACCCCAGAAGCCAGGGGAAAATGTAAAGGCTGAAGTCTCTTCAGACCCTGAGACTGCCACAAGAAGTCCAGAAACACCACGTCACACTCTCACGGGCTTCAGTTCCTCCCTCGCTGAGCACTTCTGCTTGTTTTCCATCAGACATCTCTCTTCCTATCCAAACACTTTGTCTTCAAAGGGAAAATTAAATCCCTATGACAGGACTGCTAAAAAAGAGCAAGAAAATAGCTAAGGTACAGAATGGAAAAAAAGATTTATAAAAAGGCAAGCATCAATATAAATGGGAATAAAGGAGAAAAAAAAAGTCACGGGTACTTAAAAAAAAAAAAAATGTTCTTTTTCGTCAGCACTGTTGCTGGAAGTTATTCCAGTTTAAGATCAGAAAGCCAGATGCTTGAGCCGTGCTACAGATGAGCTTTGGAAAGACTCCTACTGTACTCATTCAGATAGTAAAAGTTAAAGTCATCTGAATAATGGGGCTTAAGATCATAAATCAAGGGGTTAAACATTCTGATTTAAAGGTTACACACAATTATACAGAGAGCTCAGAAGCTAAATAGCTGGGAAGCTCAATGCAGAACTACAGAATAACAAAGCTACCGTATCCATCTATTATCCAAACATTAAGGGTTTAGGCATTTAAACCTTTAAACAGATGGGATATAATCCATATGTGTGACCACATCTGAGGAAGGATTTGTGCCAAAACGGGACGGAGTTAAGAATGGCAGAACTCCTTCAGCTGGAAGAAAAATTAGTTTCCCTTCATCGGGAGAGAACTGTAAGCGTACTGTAGCGAGGGGAGCTGCTGTGAGCACCGGGGTCACACCGGGAGGCCAGAACCCGGCGGGGGCGGGGGGGTCAGGCACATTGGGCCAGATTTTGGGCCAGACAGTTCCCCTGCACCACTGACCTCACCTGTACGGCTCCGAAAAAGCAGCCGTGGGGGGCTGGGTGTCCCCACTGCTGTGCGGGGAGCCGGGACCCCTGGAGGGCATCTCCGGGTGCCACCTCTTCAATCCAAACTCAACAGGCACATTGCTGACATGGGATGGGAGAGGAGAGCATCGCCTGCCCCTCGGGGTGGGCTTCGGGAGGGTCTGTTAAGGTGCTTTGCTCATGAAGCACGTGAGACGCGACTGCAATTAAAGGAGGCACTTTTAGAGAGGCACTGCTTGTTTGAATCGCGATACACAAGTAGTGGAGAACAGTTTGGCTCTCTAGAGCCACGGTGATCCAGTGGGTTACCTGCGCCTCATTTCAAAAGAAAAGCTTTTCTCTCCGATTAAAGAACATCCTCCTGCTTCTCAAGATCCTATTTTGTTTGGAAAGAGGGTGGGGAAGGAGGTTAACGACCTTCAGCCACAGTACAGAGAGTGCTGCTAATAACCCATACCCTGTTCCCAGCCACGCTGCTGCAGCTGGCAGAGCAGCGGCCGAGCCTCACAGGAACATTTTCATCCAGACGGAGGAATCGGTCTCGTTCTGAGTCTTTTTTGGCAGAAGGTGGAGACTCAAGCCACCAGGTCCAGTTTGCTAGGGAGTGTTTGCAGGCAGCGAGTAAGCAGCCCCCTCAGCACAGAGGTACACTGGAAGAAATAAAGACGCTCAGGAGGACACAACGAGGCTGCTGCGCTGCCATCCTCATCGGATACGGGGGCCGGGTGTTGGCTGAGCGAGGACGGCCATCTCCTCGTGGCAAAGGGCACTGCCAGGTGAGGAAAGCAGTCCTCAGCACTCAATCAGATCTACCTCCTTTGCCTTCACCCATCCCTCACCACGCCACATTCAAAATCTTCCCTTACACTCATGATTTCATGCCTTTAAATGAGAAATCAGATCTTACTGGATCTGGCCAAGGCTCATTTGTGACTCTGCCATGTAGCAGAACGGAAAAAGAAAGTCCTCCCACAGCTCCTCTGGGACTTGAAATGCTCCATATAAACAACGCCCACTGCAAGGGAGGGGAGGGGAATCCTTAACAAGGAAAAACTTACCAAGGATCCCTGACAATGACCAGAGTCCCCAGAAAGGGCATTTTTCACCCTGGAAAGGAGTCCTGGCAGCGCTGGTTACTGGTGCCTTTCCCACCACTCGCCCTGTGCAAGCACACGTACGTGCCAGCACTGTGCTGGGAAGGGTGGGAGCGCGCGGGCAGGAGCTGGGATCCATGTTTACGTCTGGCAATATCCGAGCGCGCACACACACATACACCCAGGTGAAGGTCTGTATCATGGGAAGCCCAGCGTTTGCCAGCCCCTCGCTGGCAAAGCAGCCAGTGGGGCTCCATCCCACTCCCCTGCCCCTCTGCGAACCCAGCTCCCACGAGATGAGTGTTGGACCAGTCCAGCCCACACCTGTTTGCGCTGGTGCATCTGCCTTGGCTCCGGAGCTGTGGGGGCCCGGTACAAATAGGGACTACTCCAAACCACATGCTGAGAAAAGCCATCTGTGTTTAAAACAGCTCTTTGCTGCATGTTTCTGCAGGCTGCCCTGCTCGGTTTAATAACCGGCATCCACCGAATCCACTTCTCCCAGCTGCCCTCCACCAGACTGCTCCATCTCCTCTCTCCCATCTTGGGTTTAAAAGCCTGCCGTGCAGGCAGCAGCGGGCAGCTGCGGCGGTACACGCAGAGATGACTTGTTTATTGCTTCCTACATCGCCCACTGCCACGAGGTCAAGCCAAAGCAAGCAGCCACCGAGGGAACAAGCAGGGTTATTCCTGAATGAGAGCTGCTAGGTCAGCAGTTCGGACGCAAAACACACGCAGCGATGCCTACGTGGTGCTCTGCAGACCCCCCAAAGCCTCGTCCCACCTTCCTTTGGCTTCAGCCAGCGTAAGATGCCTTTGACTGAAGTAGGTGACTATGCTTGACACAATAGGCTCAGCTGGAGACTGCTCCTGCCTGTCTAACGTGAGAACTGGCATAATTGCTCCTATTTTTCAGCTGCAGAAACCGAGGCAAAGAAAACCAAGTGACTTGTCCAAGGCCACACAGCAAGCCGCCACTCAAGAGACAGGGACCAAGCCCGTAACATACTTTCTGTTCCCTTGGTTGAGATACTGCTCGGCAGCCCTCATGCAGATGGCCTTGTAACTAAGCAAACTGAGTGGGACTGAGATCTAGATTTGTTTTCCAGACTTGTCACAGATTACTCATGTGATCTTGAGAAAGTCACTTCATCTCTTTGTGGCCAAGTTCACAGTCTATGTATCCTACAGTCACATACCCAAGTCTGCATCTGTGCTTTTCTTCATATCCTTCTGAAGTTTTTTGGTCTGATCTTCCAATCTGAAAGATGGGAGAACAAGGCAAAGTCTGAATCTTGGAAAGAAACAAACTGAAGTGTATCATACGTGCAACAAATCATTTACGGGCTGAATATGCTGGCTTCTGTTGTGAGTTAAAAATATCCAGGCAAGGCTCTATGAAGTTCAGTGCTGCTCAACCTTTTCTGGTTGTTTTCAGATGGTTTTCAACTTTTTCAAGTTGGTGATCTCTTATTCAAAGTCACATATTTCCTTAAGTCCTCACACTTGCCACAAATGGTAAAGCCAAATGCTTCCAGATGATAAGTGTGAGCTTATGTGACACAGTCAGTATGGTAAAACCAGTATTTGTCCTCAGAGGTGTTGAGCTGTTCGGCGACCCCACAGTTTTCTAGCAATTTTACACTTTTTACTTCAGAGTTGCCGTAATCTGCAAACCTCAACCCCACTGCAAATACTTCTTAGGCCACCTTTGAACACCCAGCCACCAGGGAAACTCTGAAGAATTAGAAATTACAGGGCAGTGAGTGATTTGCTGGGAAGAGCATAACTGGCTAAAATTTCCTGGGAAGATGCAATGAGAGGGCACAACAGAGAAGTATGCTACTGTTCCTGTTTTACCGGTGTGGTTGATACTTACTGCTGAAGCTTTCCATATTCCCTTTCAAAGTCCCTCTCCACCTGCGGAAAGACGAGATGGAAATCAGCTCAAAGGTACCGCAGCAGAGCCTGGAGTGGCAACGACCTGGGCAGGGAAACCTGTCCTCGGGAAATGCCTACGTGAACCCTGGGAAGCATAATGGGAGTTACACTTCAAAAGTAAATGAAATCTTGGTTGGTTTTGGGGTTTTTTTTCCTCCAGACTCTCTTAGAGCAAAAGACAGTGCCACCAACTGCGTCAGCTCATTCCAAGGATGTGCTCCAGCACATGAATTGGAAGCTGACGGAGTAAATGGGAATGCCTTAAAAGCAGAGAGATCGCAACTTAGCACGCACCGACACAGGCGCCCACAGTCAGCTCGGTGCTGGCAGGGGACGAGCCCACTTTCCCTTCCCGAGGCATGATCGTCCCAGGAGCTGAGAGGAGCCGCTTCTCCTCCAGCAGCACGCCGCAGAGGTGCCCTGCGGTGGCTCTGCCCGTGGCTGGCTGCCAGACCCCCACCCAGCCGCTCTCTCCTTCCCCATCCCTCAGCAGGATGGGTCTCCTCCCCGCAGCCCCCTCAAGCCATTGCTGAGCCCTCCCGTCTCCGTATTATTTGCCCCCTCCATAGGCTCCTTCTCCCTGCAACAGTTCCCTCCGATGAAATCCTTCAGCTGGAGCAGCGGTCCGAGTGGACTGCGACACCTCGCCAAGGGAGGAGAAACCTGTGCTGGCGAAGAGCGCAGAGCTCAAGAACAACCTTCTCTTGGTGCTACATCAATGACTGCTTCCTCCTACTTGCTATCTGGCAGCAAATCTCCAGCGATACAAGATATTTTAAGGAACTTTCTTTCCATGCTGACTGTTTTAACACACGCTTAAACATTCATTCCACACCTCGTCGACCAAATAAGCAAATGGATTTCAATTGACCAGCCAAGAGTAAATACATGCGCTTTTGTTGTCATGGGATCAAAACTGGGTTCATTTCTGTTGTCAAGCTACTCCGCTATTAAGGAAATGCTAAGTGTTGCAAGCAGCCAGGACTAGAAGGATCCAAAGGTTTGTTCCAAATCTTCATGCTGTCCTCGGGATTTCAAACCCAGGCTTGATGTAACAGTGTTATGTGAAACCAGAACACTTAATAAAGACACTTGCTTTTCAATCAAAACTGCTATTAAAAGACCAGTATTTTAAGACGGAGCCCAGTAATCCCAGTTTTCTTGAAACCTCTTTTTTTAAATATCTTTCTGGTCTCTGCTTTCAGATAGACTTGAACTACACAGTGACACGACCAGCCCGATCTGAAGGCAGCCGGTGCCCGGCGCAGCAAGTGTGCCCCATCCCCAACGGACAGCTGTCCACACCATCAGCTCCCACCATCCGGGGGATGCATGCTGGCTCTCCCTGCTGATGAAAAACCTCCACCCAGCTCCAGCTCCCTTTTGTGCTGCTAAAAATGGTCGCTGAAGAACAGGCATGGAGCAGTGTGGGGGCAGCTCACACGACTTCTGCCTGGTTCACAGTTCTGCAGAAATCCGCAGCAGCTGGTGCCTGGAGGTCAGGTAACCAGCACGTAGTAAAAATCACCCTCAGTTTCTATGGCTGTTCCGGCTGCTAAAATAACCAGGGAGTATTGCGCTCTATTTATATGCCTTATGTGTGAATTGTTTTGGTTGCAAACCAGAGAGGGTCAGGCACGACTCAAAAATATGTCCTTTGAAGGCTGGTGGTATCCTTCCCCTGGCACGGAGCTCCAGCCCTGTCCGCAGGAGACTGTTGGGAAGTCTCTCCCTGTTTTGGAGGCTCTTCCTCGTGTCTGCTCAGCAATCAGTTCCTCCAAGAACCAAAGGTTTTGGCCACAAAATGAAACCACCTGCAAAAATTAACAGTATCGGCCCCTTGCGTTTTGCTGTTAGATTCCCCCGTTACTGTGCAATGAGCGGGGGTGAGCAAAAGGCGTCGCTGCCTGACGGATACGAAGGCAGGCAAAACTTCCTCCCCTGCAACCCTCCAGGTGATGTGACCCCCCCAAAAAATTTCCCAGGGCTTCCAAGCTTCCCTGAAAACACCCAACCCAGTTTGCCTGTGCGCTTTCTACAAACGATCGAGGTGAATCTACAAGGCGGCACTTCAGCTGCCCGGCCTGACTCACATCTCCAGTGCCATCTATGCAGAGACAGCTGCCCAAGGATTGCTCTTATTTTTCACGCCCACAGTAGCAACTGGCTACCAGTCATCACAGTCTGCAGGCTGATGTAGCCCTCCCAGTCATCGCTGCTCTCCTTTGCATCGCAGGAGCCCAGCGGTACCACGCAGGCAGCAAGGAGCAGGGCTCCCCACGCACGAGGCAGGCGAGACCTGCTCTCACGTGCTCCCACCGTGCAGATTCGCAGGCAGCAAGCGATCGGCGGATCCGAGGC
The DNA here is from genome assembly GCF_015220075.1 of Falco rusticolus. Lineage (NCBI taxonomy): Eukaryota > Metazoa > Chordata > Aves > Falconiformes > Falconidae > Falco > Falco rusticolus. Next base: position 3,721,853 of record NC_051206.1, on the reverse strand, counting down.
ATGCAAGGAGGACAAGCTGACAGCAAGCCAAGTACATTTTGCAGAGTACACAGTAATTCCCGCTCCCGGTAGCTATCATCAATGGCCACACATACCCGACACTTACGGCAAAAGGCTATGGATTGGATTATCACGTTAAGAGTAACGAGAACAAGAAGTACAGGCAAGAAAATTACAATATCCTAAAGGGAAGTTTCCGTAATATTAAAATAATCCCACTTCTCTGCAGCCTCTTTCTGAAAAAACCCCAAATCAAAACGAGTTTCTGTACTGAACGCTTTTTCTTCTAGGCATACAGGCTAGTTAATGCAAGATCGCTCATCTCTGGGTTTTTATTTAAATCTACATAAAGAACGATGAGTTCTTAAAAGCATTGAAATAAAACGACGTTCTTCTTTTTCACCCAGTTATTTTTGTTTGCAAACACCGGGCCTTCCACCTGCGATAACATCCCTCCTGCTTTAAGGGCAGTATCATAATCGACACCATGGTTACGAGGCAACAAAGCAAGACCAAAGCCAATACTACAAAGAGATGGAAATAAGGAACTGTGATGAACCTTCTTATTCCCCTGAGGTTAATTTCTTTTCCTGGAGGAGGAGGACTAGCTGATTTCTACATGTTCCAGTGGTCTCAGCTTCTTCGTGGGTCTTGGGAAAAAGAGGAAAGCTTATGCTTCCTCCTCCCTCCTCTCAAAAAAAAAAAAAAAAAAAAAAAAAAAAAGAAACCCATACAATTAGGCCAGAAATTGTGCTATAACCTGGAACTTCTGCTGAGCTTTTGCCATCCCATCAAGCAAGAGGAGAATTGGAGGCAAGCGATGTGGGTGAATATTCGCTCTGCGTCTGACAGCAGAGCTCCTGCGCCACGGAGTGCAGGTGTATCTGGGCCTTCACCACCCAGCAAGCTCTCCAAATCCCCACCTCGCGAGAAAGCTTCCGAGAAAGGCTGCTTGGGTGGCATGCTGAAAATGAAAAAGGATGCACCTCCGAGCCGCAGAGACCAGTTACATCCTGCTAAAGATGGAAGGAAGAGCACGCAAATGAGTAAAAAATTATTTAGCTGGTGTCACTTGAGTTCACCCCACCACTTCTGTGACATTTACTCCATTATTCTGGGATTTCCAGCTCACTGGTGGAGCCTAATGGAAAGGTGCTGACGGCCGGCAGCTGCAGTGGAATCCTCCTGCTCATGGAGCTCCTCCATCCGACATCCCTGGGGAAGGCAGAGCTGCTGGGATGAGTCAAGGAAGGGAGGCTTGGCAGGCGTGCGGGCCCACAGCTCAGGTCTGCGCTCCCTGCCAAGCTGACTCACCCAAGGTTAGCCAGCAAGGAGGAGGAAGGCGAGAGCCATCTGAGTCAGCCCAGGCCAGCGTGCAGCTGGGGGAGGGAGGGAAGGGGTAAAACCTGGGTGATGAGAAGGGGTTGTGCACTGGGTTGCCCCATCCCAAGGGCTGGCTGACTCCCCCAGCTGTTGACTTGGCTCCATGCTCCATGGGGATGCACGGCTGGCTCTTCTTCCCCGCTACCTGCCGGCTCAGATAACCCAAGCCCCGGTGAAGAGCAGGGTACAACCTCGGGGTGACGCAGATGAACTTCAGCAAGCTGGAGCTGCAAGAGAGCTTGGAAGACAGCTATAGCTCTGGTTCCAGCATAACCTCTGCTCGCACCGAAGTTGTCCTGGGGGGGAGAAGAACATCTCCGCCAGAAGAGGCTTCATCACTGCATCAGATTTGAGCAATAAACATTCTGCAGAGAGATATAATTCTAACAGGTTTAACTCCTATCACTGGGCATTAGTTTAATTGGGCTGTATTACTGTGTCCTCTGTGGCTCCGCTGACAGCAGGTCCTCTCTGAGCATTAGATCCTCCCACCCGGCTCCTGGCCTCTCGGCAAGCCCGGTGACAGCTGCTCTTTTCAGGGGAGAGATTATGCTGTCTGGAATTGGATTTGCCCAGGTTAAGGTGGAAACAAAGCAGAGGCATGTCTGGGGGGTGGGAGATCACTTCAGTTCACCAGCCAATATTTTCTACGGGGGTTTCCTTCTACCTGAAGAGCTAAACTGCGGCTGACACTGCCCTGCTTCAAAGGCTCAGCAGCGAGTGGGCATAGGGAGTCATGACTAATTCCCACTGCAGCCTGGACAAATTGCTCTTCAGTACTGCTGCCGCCCCAGATTTGACACCAGCCCCAGCATCGTTTCATCAAGAAAAGAAAAAAGGCTCGCTGGCGAGCTACGGGATTCTCCCCTCTCCTGCGCTCCAGTTACATGCCTCACGGAGAGCCAAAGTTAGATCCGAACAAATGCGCTTTTTTTTTCTCTCCCCCCCCTCCTCTTTTGTGGTCCAATCTCTGTGAGTGGGAGATCCTCTACCCACAACCACTTCCCTTCTGATCGGCTTGGGATGCAGCCCTGGAGATGCCACACCTTCCCACTTCCTGCAGCGGGCTCCAGAGCCCAACATCTGGAATATCACAGACCTTGGCTGCTACGGCTGTTCCCAAAAGCCCGCACAGATGGAGCGCCTCAGCCTGCAACTGGGAGGTAAAGTTAGGGGCCTCGAGCTCGCTAAAGCTACAAAGCAGTCCCATCACTTCCACACCACGACGCTGAACGCCTCGCTCCCAGGGGAGATCCGTGGTTTCCTGTCGTTTGTTCTTCTTTGAAGAGCTGCACTTTACACTTACTGTGAGGTTGCAAAGCTTTGGGCTTCCTGTTTTCTGCTTTCCACGTATCTGCTGCCTGCCTGGAGAGTATCGCCATCATTAACACAAGGCAAGTGGAAGCCATTTAAAAAGCAGCATCCAACTCTGAGCTACCGAGTCGTTGACACAAAAACTTGTTGTTCTTCTTGGGGGAGCTGAGGAAGATAGGGAAGGAAGGAAGGAAGGAAAGGGAAAAGGCCTGGAAACACTCATGCTGCTGAATGAACCTCTGCCTGCCGGATATTCTGAGCTGTTCTATTTAATACACACACACACACACACACATATATATATATATATATAAGCAATGCCTGCCAACTGCCTCAGAACAGCACATACCAGCAGCTCAGGGGAAGGCAAGCTCTCAGAGGTGCAACCGTTCATCTGCATGGAGCCCGAGCTCCTGCTGCAGCTCAGGGACGGCTGATTTCAGCAGCAATGGAGCACGGCACAGGGGAACAAGGTCTCTCCGACAAACCCCTTGCAACAGCAAACACAGCAGAAGCAGAGGGAAACCAGCAAGCGCTGGCAAGAGAAAAAAAATATAGTCAGCTCAGATGTGAGAATGGGTGGGATGGAGACGACCAAGAAAGCCGGCCAAGACACCCAAAGCTGCAGAGCAGTTGGTTCTTGTGACAGCCTGGAAGGACATCGGTGTTGGAAACACCAGGAAAGTGGACGGGAGGCAAAAATCCCATGAAGAGAGGCAACGTGGGGGCTCCTGAAATGAACTGGAAGAGGTGTGAAGACCTGAGGCTGGGGGGCTGCCTCCCCCGGGGGACCGCAGACGGCAGCAGGTCATCAGCCCCTGGAAAAAGGGCAGCTGAAGAGATGCAAAAACCATTGAGGAATTTTATCAGCCCTTGCCTTCATCGCCTGCCTGGCTTAAATTTTATACTGACAGTTTGGAGCTGTTACAGAAAATTGCTGCTCTATGACAGCAGACAACTACCAAACCCTTTAAAATAAAATATGACAATCAAGCCATCAAGGGAGTGGCAGAATTAGCCCTCTGCCTCCAGGGGAAAATGTCATGTCCCAAGGAGAAACTGCCCCGTAAACACAAATGCCCACGCATCCTGAGGAATTAGCCGTGATGAGTGTCCCAGAGAGGAAGGATCAGAGATGTTAGTCTGTTCAAGGGATTAGGTCACCAATGCCGTTATAAAGACAAGGTCTCCACCGCGCTCGCTGTCGGGGCTCTTATTTTAGAGCAGGTATGCAGGTTAGTTTTCAGGGACAGCTACTGTGAGGTCCCACAGCTTTTTTTGCACAGGACAAATGCAAAGACAATCTGCTTAAGAAAGGAAAATACCACAGCCAGCTGCAAGCAACAGCACTTGGGATAGGAGTCTCAAATACATGAGAATACAAAATGCTTTTTTAATTTGCTTTTAAAGCAAATGCTGTGCAGCACAAATTAATTCACGCCCGAGCACTAAGCATCTCAGCTTATAAGCCTTTCTTTGGAAACAGTTATATTCAGCGATCTGAACCACTCCTCCTCCTCCATCTGCTCAGAAAGGATGAACAAACAAGCCATTGCTGAAAGAAGGAAGGAAGGAAGGAAGCCCGTTCAGCCATCTCCGAGGAAAACTGTGCCAGACCAAAAGAGCTCTTCCCCTCACCCCACTCCCCCCCCCCCCCAAAAAAAAAAGAAAAAAAAAAAAAAAAAAAAGAAACAGATCCCAAACCAAAATACTCTCCCTGGTTGGGGCTCCCCCTCACTCCTCGCACGAGGAACCAAGCGCTGGTCACACGCGGCAACAGGTTCTGCTCGCTCACATCTCCCTCCCACGCGCGCGCACACGCACACGCTCGCAAAATGGGACGAGTCAAAGTGCCGGCTTGACTCATCAGCCACATGATCAAAGGCTGGATCTAAAAAGGGGGAACTGGTTTACTCACTGTCTTGGGTACAATCTGTTTCTTGGGCTGCCCGATCTTGAACGGTATCCTGGAAAAGAGAGAAGAGGGAAGGTGTAAGCAAGCGATGCTGGCCTCAAGCAGCCCGGCCCCGCGCGTCTCGTCCTCGATGATGGGGTTTGGGGTGAGCAGGGCTTCTTCCTGGGGCCACAGCACCCCTTTCCGTGCAGCATGCTCCCCCTCCGAGAGCCAGTGTCTCCTGCGAGGTCAGCACCTCCATCGCCGGCTGCAGCACATCCCTTTCCCCACCCTCCCGCCATCCCGGGAAGGCAAATAAATGCAAGGGATGCTCCAGGCATTCCTGGGCAAAATGAACTGCTGAAGAGCATTGCTATGTTTAAAACCAATTCTGAAGGGGAGGGAAGAAAAAAAAATAAAAAAACCCAAACCCTGTAAATATTTAGAAAGAGGATATTAAAAAAAGTAACAACCCAAGTGTCTGGAGCTGTGAGCTGCTTCAAAGGATTTCTCTGATACAACAGCTGTAGGAGCAGCTCACCTGCCAGCAGAACAGCCTTCATTCTTAAAATCTTTAATATGGTTGCTAGTCAAATCTGGGTTACCTGAATGATTTTTCCCCACGCGAGCTAGCTCAAAGGTGAAGAGTACTCAAAATAAATTACACAACACATGTAAAGATGGCTGGGTCAGATGGTTACAGCCACGCAGCCCTCCTGAAAATAATTGAATTTCTTTCACCTATCAGTATAATGAAAATCCAGGAATTCAATTGCTGTTTTCAATGTATTTGATTAAGTTAAAGAGGTGCTGCTTGGTTAAAGCGTCTCATCCAAAATCTCTCAACGTTTTCTGCATCATGCTGTTTTAACTAAAAAGCAAAAATTGGTCTCATCGTGAAACGCAAGTATCTTTTCACAGAGATGCCTCAACTAGAGCATGCCTGAGGCTTGGCAGCATCAGCATCCCATCCCAAATCCACCCCAGGCGCTTCTTGGGAAGGTGCCCAAGTCCCCTCCTGGACCAGTCCAAATTCTCATGCTGCTACCAAAAGTCTAAGCTAGTAAGACGTGGTTTAGGACTCTGGCTTGGCCACTGGTCACGCTGCCCCCCAGGCTGGCTTTTCTCACCGCCGGGCAGCACACACATGCCTGGTTCTCCGTTAGCTTCTCACCAGCTTTACTTAGAAGTTCCTCCCCACCAGTGCTGCTACAACACTGCTCGACCAGACAACTGGAACCCCAGAAAATATTTTTATTAGCATAACATGCTGTAAAACCCAGCTATGAGCAATGCCACACGACAGGGGAAAGCGCTCACGACGAAGTGACACGTCATCCATGCGGACAAACCAAAACCAAGATTATCCGACAACCTGATCCCTCCCGTCATCGCTTCTGCCCATCTTTGCCGCTGTTTTCAAACCAACAGTGTAATTAGCCACCGGTAATAAACAGGGGTTACAACCCCTGTGTACCTCCCGAGTGGCTCAGGGAGCACAAGCCAACCTGAGTCACCAGGTTTAAATTTAAGTTTTTCTGGAGAACTTCCTGTTTATGGTTCTCCAGTGGGACCAGTATAATTTTAGGTTGTTAACCCTTTCCAGCTCCTGCAGCAGGCCCGGCAGCCGTGAATCACACTTCTTTTATAAACAAACACTCGTCTGGTGTATAATTACCCTGTCAATAACTGGGTGTGTGGTGCCTTACAGGAAGAAAGCAAAAAAATAAGGATTTTTTTTTCTTTGTGTTTTCCTACATGGGTCAAATATAAACTAAAATGAGGCGCCTCCCTTACTCTCGCAGGCACAAGCTGTCCCATCTGCAGCCAGGTGCCATCACTCGATGTTTTTGGAAGTGATGGCATCAGCCTATCTCGGTGGAAGGAGGAAAAAAAGATGTGGTCTTTACCCAGGGGAGCCAGTTATCCCAAGAAAAACCAGTTTGCCCGACGAGCCCTGGCAGCTGCTGGGCAATCTCCAGGAGCACGGCAGCAAGTGCAGGGTTCAAGTTGGAGCTGGGCTGGTTCCTAGCGGGAAAGCACAATTAAAAGGGTGATTAAAGCATTACCTGCATACAACCTTCCCTTCTCCCTTGCCTGGCCAATACGGGTTATTTAGAGAAGCAATCCCAATCCCTGTCTGCTGGCAAGCTGGGTTACAGCGAGGCAATTCTGGTAGTGGGGAACCAGTAGTAGTGAATCGGCATCGGTTGGGTACCACTGAGCTGGCAGCGCTGGCAACAGCTGAGGGAAAGGCAGCAGGGAGGACAGGGGCTCCCTGCACCCCAGAGGGGAAGGGAAAAAAACCAAACCAAACCCCAGCTACTTTCTTCCAGAACAAAAGAAAGTCACTGGAGCGCTTCACAACACTGCAAATACACTTTGAAGCAGTAAATATCTCTATTAGCATCGTGATGCCAGTTGGCTAATTATGTCTGTCTCGGTAAAACCTCTTAAAAATAACCCCACACAAGTAATGTCTATTCACCAATTACTTTTTTTTTTTTTCTTCTTTTTTCTGTTTTACAATTTGAGATAATCTTCCTCCTGGTTGCTGAATCTTTGCCTTTTAATATGGGATGCATAAGAAGGAACAAAAGCTGTAGGAAAGAAAAAAAAGATCCATATCTTAGCTTTTAAAACAAACAGATCCACCCCATGTCTCAAAACACAACAGCAAGCTGCTGCTGGCACTGAGACTTTTTGCCTCTCCGTGAGTCGCCATCCCAGCCTGCAAAACAGGGAGACAACACAGCGCGTTACAACCATATGCTTAAAAATTAAGAGCCGCTGGGTGTTTTATTCTGTTTAGGAAATGTACGACAGGCGTCACGCAAAGAAACGGGAAAGAGATGGGTCAGTTTTACTGCCACGGATTACCAGCCTGGCATGGTTATCACCGTTACGTCAAGAGCTGAGCACGGGTCTATGTAGACCAAAGGAAAACCAGAATCGGTACATTTTTCTGATATCTCATTTCTGCTGAGCGAGAGAAAGCTGGGGTTGTGTTTGGGGTGTGAAATCCCTTGAAATCCTGTTCCTGAAGAGCGCGAGCGAGCTGAGTCACAGCCAGAGCCTTCCCACCCCGGTCCCCCCCTGCGCCACAGGGCTGGGGAGCATCCTGGCCCCTGGCCCAGGCCAGCAACCCCCCCAGGGAGGTCACCAGGACTTTGGGAAAGCAGTGGGGTTCAGCTGGGAGGGAGGAGGGCGAAGCACTGCAGGGAGGGGGTGGGAAGAGCTTAAAGTAGGAAAAAAAGTGTGGGTGGAGAGAATCCTGCAAGCTTCTACTCGGGGATGCTCAGGAACCCCAGGGAGGGGAAGGTGGGAGAAGCTGTGGCTAATTTTCTCTGAAGTTTCCCCAGCAATGTCATATATTTACTTGGCTTTTCCATGTGCAAACCCAGGGCCACACACCAAAGCAGCTAATTCTCCTCTGGATGCACAGGAGAGTTGCAAACAAACCTCGCAGGCAGGGGGGGAATACAGCTCAATGAGGTCTGCAGGGAGCTGGAGTTTAAAACATGTAGCTCCCCCTCCCACTCTCCGCCAGTCCCCTGAAACGAAGGCACGCAGGAATTGCCAGCGTGAATCAGACTAAATCATTGCTAATTTAGGGAGGCGATGGTCCTTTTGCTGCATTGGACCGAGCAGGACATCAAACCTTGGCACCAGCCCTGGCCCGGAGCAGGCGGCGGGGAGGCTGGGGAGCCCAGCTGGCGATCAAATAAATAAGGGGTGGTGGATGTGACCCTTTCCCCCGTGGCACCTTTCATCCGAACATCGCTTTGCAACCCCTAATCAGGCCCCAGAAGACCCCCTGCAGATAAGCAAGGGATAAACACGCAGCATTTTCACCCACAGCTGATAAGCCCCCCCAAAACCAGGGGCTGGGGAGAGAAGGAAGGGTGGACAGAGGGTGGACAAGCAGCAGGTGAGGGAAGGGGCAGGGAGAACCAACGCCGGGGCGATGTGCGCGCTCGCATCGTGTTTTGGAGGTTAATTACCCAGACACTTAGGAAAAATGACGCCAAGTCTCTGGCAACCGCGCACCACCAAAATCAGTATTTCTGCCACGGCTTTTGCCAGGGACCCGCAGGTCTTGCTGTGGTATGAACCAGTGGTAACAACCAGTTTTTATCGGTACCACCACCGTCAGACTGTCAACTAAACTCATGTTTTGTGAAAAGTGCCCACTTCCCGTGGAAAGTTTCAGGGCTTTTTTTTCTTTTTTCTTCTCTCTCTCCCTCTCATCGAAACCCCAAGCGCCAGCAAGCCAGTGCAGCCTGGATTTCTGCCAGAGCTTTTCACTTTTTGAATTTCCACCAAAAATCCCAATTCTTTGACCGGAAAGAAACCTCTCTCTGCATGCAGCCAGGAGGACGATACCCAGCCTCCTGCGCAGCGAGGGGTGACCCCAACCCACCAAGGCCAGTCGTCCCAAAGATTTTGGCATGCGGCATGCCGAGGGCTTCTGCTAAACCACCCATTTACACTTGATCCTCCGTGAAGCCAAAAACTGGCCCTGAGCTACCCCAGAAACTCCCCCTGTGACAGCCAGAGGCCCTTCCCCTCATCTGGGGTTTTCTGAGCTCCTGCTCTGGAAGAGGACTCCGGGTTCAGGTGTAATTGCAGCCAGGAGACCTGCCCGTTCATGGGACTAACTGCTATCCAGGAGAGATCAAAGCGCTCCTGCAAACATCAAGAGGAAGGTCGGAAACATCCGAGGAAGGATGCGAATGTGGAGATAACAACTTTCACTTTCTCATTGCCATTATCAAGTGAGTTTGAGCAAGGATCTCCGTGCTGGCCACTTCTCCTCCCCATGCCTTCTGCACTAAGGTAAGCATCACTACAAGACATCGGTGTTAGGGAAGGAACTTTCTGTGATGCGGGAAAGTCAGAGAACCCTGCAAGTTCAAGGGCAGCTGCGACCATCATCAGTAGCTGCTGAAGCAGGAGTAATTATCTCATTAGTGTTCTTAAGTCCCAACAAGTGCTGAACGCAGCCTGCACAGGGCGCGAGGAGAGGAAAAGCGGCGAAGGCTGGCAGGGCACGTGGTGCTGTGCACATGCACGCCAAGAAAACCAACCCGGGGCACTCACACCACGGGTCTCACAACTTTGGGCTTCCTACAAAAAACACCAAAAACTGCAAATCCGTGGCCATGCGGGCTGCCCCAGAGCGAGCCCTCGGCGCAGTGGGGATCCCAGCCCTGCCCACGTGAGAAAGGCACGAAGGCAGACATGGGTTAGACATTAATCTCAAGCATCGCTCCGGATGCCTCAATGTACTACATCGTGTCCATGGAAACTGCATGCACCGTCCCACCCCACTCCCCCCGCCTCGCAGGAACTCATAGCAACCGCTCCAAACACAGCGCGAAGGCAAAAAAAGGAAAAAATTATTCAAACGGATCACAAACAGCTTATGTCGAGGGAGACTCTGCGCCAAAATCTGGTTTGGGTTTTCTCTTTGGTGGAGACGAGAGGGGAGGTCACGGGGTGGTGAGAGGCAGGGAGAGGAGCGACGTGGGGATACGGTCCCTCGGAAATACACACATCCATCCCCGCAGGCGTGCGCTCCCACCTGCATTTCAACCCCGTCCCTACAAACTCATAGGCATTAAGCCACAAACGGATGTCAGGGTCAGCCCTTGCAGCAGGGGAGAAGGAAAAAAAGATGTCAGCATCCATTTCACGTTGGTTTGGGTCAGCCCAGCAAAACGAGGCGCCTTCCTCAACTTTGGCAGCGGAGAGGTGCGCCTGCCGACGGCGAGCTCTTCGGAGCAGGGGCTGCTTGTACCTCTGCATCTTGCACAGAGCCAAGCACGGTGTCAATGTTAAGCAAATCAAAAATAATGTCAGAATCTACTCTCCCACCCATTCCAAGATGAGCATGAAAAAAATAATGATATTTTACTCACCCATCAAAAGAAAATTACTCACGCCAGGCGCGTGGGCGAGCAGAATTTTGCAAGGCTGTTTTAGGCCCTGACTATGCTACAAAAATATCCATTTTAAGCATGGTTGTGAAACACGGTTGTGGCTCAACTATAACACTGTTTTTTAGCTACCTGTACAAAGAAGGTGGAAAAAATAGTAATTAAGAAATAGCCACGCGCTAATGGCGCTCCAAGGACCACACCAGGCGCTGCGATCTCCCACCACGGTGGAGGACGCGGCGCGTGACTCTTGCCAGCTGCTCCACCCCGCAAGATGCCGCGGTGAGCTGATGTGCCGGCGCTGCCCGCTTTGCCGAGGGCATGCCAGCGTGTCGGTTTCACCGCGATACCACCTCTGGGATGCGCAAACCGCCTTGCACAGGCGCTACACACGGCAGCGCCGTGCAGGGAGGTGTTTGGGAGCTGCGCGGACCTCGCTCACCGCTTTGGTATCCAGTTGCTTCATCCAATCTAATTTTATCCCGTGCTCAATCTCCAAATCCCGGTATCGTTGAAACCCGGAGAGAAGGGGGAGCGTTGCCATTGACCACAACAGGACTGCGATTTGAGTGCCGAAAAACATCAATATTGATTCACTGGAAAGAAAACAGCGCCTTGGTCTGTGTTTGCATCGCACCTGCCCAACGTGGCCACAGCGCAGCTCCAAAACATGGAAACCAAAATGAATAACCAACACTCTTACGCTACAACCCGGCTATGCCTGCCACCTCCCCGCGCTCTCCTCTCCCCTTGCTAGCAGGCATAAATCCACCCATTCAACCACCCTTTCCCAGGCAGACAGCTCCTCTTCCTCACCTCCATCCCCAAATATTTCAGAGAACACATTCACCTTAACTCTAGATTGCGTCTGGTAAAGATCTGGGGAGTTAAATATCGCATAACCACACATTTCCACTCCCGACTTCAAATCAATGCCAGCTCCTTAGTCCACTTAGCAAGAGCTCCCTGCCAAGAGGCATATGGTTTAGCAGTCCGGCAACGGCAACCCCCTTGCAGACCAATAATACGCTGCACTGCAACATGAAAACACGTGCTTCGCACTGCCTCACTGTCAACATTTGCTTAACATATTTTTTCTCCCAGTAAATACCAGCTGTTGCAGCGGTGCCGAGAGGCAGCATTCAGATATTGAGCTGTCACGCTACTAAAACCCCCTTCCCGTTTGCAAAATCACCTGTAGGAGCTGGGAAACCAAAAGAGGAGGTATTTGGGAGTCTGGTTATGAGCTGCAACAAAATTTGGCTTTACAGGGTTCCACGAACCTTAATAAAATCCTTTAGGTGGCCACAAATGAGACGCTTGTGGCAATTGAGGGTGATGATACAAGAAAAGCTCTGTTTCTCTTTTTATTTTCTAAAGCGAGTGACCGCCAAGGTAGTTGCTGGCGTATTTTCCCCTCCCTTCTCCAAAACACAAGGCCGCAGGTGAGCGGTGAGGAAGAGGGGACTATGAATGCGTTCAACAGACCCCAATCCACAGTGCAAAAGCCTAAAGGAAGCCACCAAGCTCTGCCAAGATTTAGAAAACATCTCATCTGTCCATGCAAGGCTGTTTCCCAAAACAAGCCTACTCCTGCTCTAAATAAAGCTTAGCCTAGAAAGACAGCACTGCCTAGTTGCCTAGGTGCAGGAGTCAGGAATTTGGGGGTTTAACCCAGCCTCTGTCACCAGCAGGTTACTCTGTACTCTCTGGAGCAAAGTTTTCCTGTGTTAGTACATCGGGCACTGCTGTTCCCAGTCCCGATGCAGCGCAGAAACCCCCAAGCCACCAAGCACTCGCAAAGAGCGAGGGAAAGCAAAGGATTAACCACACGCAATTCAACAAGGCATCAACCATCCCGCTTGCAAACAGCTTCTTTGCCCTTCCAGCTGCTGGGATCTCTCACAGGCCTTTGGAAAAAAATTAAGGTAACAAACGTGCAGAAGCAAAACTGGAGGCAGAGTTACGTGCTGCTTCCTCAGCGTGACCTGCAGGACAGAGCTGAGGATGAAGCTCCATCCGCTTGATCAGCTGCAACAGCCGACCCCTGCAAAAACAGAGGTTTTAATCAATGCTGCTCTGGGTCTAACGGTGCCCGTTGCCGGAGAGGGATGCACGTGCAAACTAAGCAAACACACTGTGCCGCACAAAGCAGCCTCCCGCCTCGCCGGGCTGGGACAAAGCTCGCTCCCTCTGTGGGGCCAGCAGAGCAGCGGCATTGGGGCTGGCAGAGCTGCGGCATTGCGGCCGGACATGTTTTCCTCTGACATTTGAGGAGCAGGGCATGACCCCAGCACAATCGGTTCCCCCTCCCCAGCACGCACGCCGGCATTTGTTACCGCTGCCGGCGGGAGCGTAACCCCTCGCTGCGTCGGCGAAGTGGACGTCACGCCAAGCCCGGCCCTGCCAGCCGGGCGCTGAACTCCAGGCCCCCCCCATGAATGGGGCGATTCATCCAGGGCGGGTGGCTGCGGGAATTATCTGCCAGGAGGGTTGGCAGGGCCGGCCGGCCAGCGAGGCCGAACTGAGAGCGATTGTGCCTCTGACACGCTGCTGAAGCCTGGCGGGGTCCGAGCCCCTCGCGTTCGCGCGTAAGCAGAGCCACGACACACCAAAGGACTGACGCTGCTGGAGAAGAAAGAGGAGACTCAGATTGCAGTGGAGTCCCGAGTGTCCCCCTCCTTTCAGCAATGACCTTTTATTCCTCCCCAGCAAAAGGCGAAAACACCCGATCTCTCAGCAAAAGCCACGTGTATTGTAGGGAAGCCACCAGGCGCCATAAGCTACAGTCCCCAGGCGAGGTCCCTGGGGAACAGCACGGCTGGCTGGACACTGGAAAGCACAGAGGGGAAGCGGTGCCGCTCTGCACCCCAATTATTCCACATCCATCATGTGAAGGGAATATTCCTCTCTTATGTTTTCAACTCTGGAGCTCCTCCCAGACCAGGAAAGGGGAGCAGGTGTCTTCCACCAGCCAGAGCTTGCTAAACGCAGCCCCCAGGCCATGCTACCCACAGAGCTCAGGAGGGCAGCCTGGGCAAAAGGCGGCTGCGAGACCCTTGTTAACTGACGCCGCCTATAATCATGGCTGCTCCAAGATGAGTAAAGCGGAACAAAAATGAACCCAGTGAATAAGTGTGTATTTTTAACCAAAAGGCCCCATTTTAATAGGTACCTGCGTGTGCATCATTATATTCTCAAAGTATGTTTCCAGACCACGACTTCCCCCACTCCCAGCCCAAACAAAAAAATCTTCAATTTTCACCATGTGCCTGCCCTGACAAACTCAACCTGAGAGCGCCAGGCAAGGGCCTTTTTCTCCTTTAACCATCCCATCCTTCACCTCTCATGATGGCACTGGCTCTAAATCGCTACCCAGGATGAGAAATCACACGCAGCAGCCAAGATTAAATTCTGCTATAATTAGTTTAAAGAAGTGGCGGGGAGATGCGCAGAAGCAGCATGCCAAACGCACCGTGGTAGCCGAACTGAGCCCTTCACATGTCTGATTCAAACACACGTGGGATTTTTTATTTTTTTTTTAATGGCAAAAGCTTTTTTTAATGGAGTTGAAGGTGAGTTTACAGCGTTTCAGACTCACAGAGCTGCTGGGGATTTTTGGGGACCCCCCTGTCTCCCCACAGCAGTGCCTGGGCATGGGGTGGCGAGCCCTGCTGTGGGGAGGTGGGAGGGTTGGGGGGGCCAAGGGGCTCGGCCTGTGCTCCCCCTTACCCAGGAAGGGGGCCAGGCCCGCTGTGGCCTCGGGAGGGACAGGCAGCTGCTGCTGGGGGGCACAGACAAGGGGCTTTCCAGGGGCACATCCATCAGAATCCGTATACCATATGCATGCCCACAGACACAGTTTCGAGGCAGCTACACCGAGGACCCCACTGGGCCAGCGCCAGGGACCCCTCTCAGGGCCAGTTCTGGGGGAGACGCCCCCAGGCCCCCAGCCCCAGGCCTCTAGCCCCAGGGACCTTCTCAGGGCCAGCCCCAGGGGGGACACTCCAGGCCACTACCCTCATAGACCCCCTCAGAACCAGCACCACAGACCCCTGCTGGGCCAGCCCTGGAGAGACCCCCCAGGCCGCCAGCCCAAGGGGGACCCCCTCAGGGCCAGCACTGGGGAGACCCCAGGCTGCCAGCTCCGGGGACCACTCAGGGCTTGCCCCGGGAGGGCTCCCCAGGCCAGCAGCCCAGGGGAGACACCCCTCAGAGCCAGCGCTGGGGGGGGACGACACACGACACCCCTCAGGGCCAGCGCTGGGGACGACGACGACACACGACACCCCTCAGGGCCAGCGCTGGGGGGGGGGACGACACACGACACCCCTCAGGGCCAGCGCGGCGGGGGGGGGGGGGGGGGGGACCGCCCAGGCCACCAGCTCCGTAGATCCCCTCAGAACCAGAACCGGGGGACCTCTGCCGGACCAGCACTGGAGGACCCCCCTCAGGGCCAGCATGACCGGGGATCCCCTCAGGGCCTGCCCCGGGAGGGCTCCCCAAGCCGCCAGCCCCGGGGGACCCCTCCGAGCCAGCACCAGAGGCCCCCCCAGGCCGCCAGCCCCGGCGGCGGCCGCGATGAGGAGCCGAGGCCTGGCGGGCCGAGCACCGCAGCAGGCCTCACCGTGTCGGCCGCGGGGTGGCGGCGAGCCCCAGCCGTGGCCGGGGGCCCCGTGGCGGCGGGGCAGGGCGGAGCGGGGCACGGCGCGGCCGGGCCCCGGGGTCCCGCACTCACCAGCTCATGGTCCCCCGCCGCCCCGCGCCGCTCCCGGAAGTGCCGCCGCCTCCGCCCCGCCCCTTCCGGCAGCGCCGCCGCCGGGCGGGAGGAGCGTTAGCCCGCCGCGTGCCGCGCCGGGGTGACGTCGGGGAGGGGCGTGACGTCACGGGGCAGGGCAGGGGGCGCGCAGCTCTGTGCGGCGGGGAGAGCGGGGAGGGACCCCCTTCAAATCCCCCGCTCGGGGTGCAAACGCTGCAAACGGGGCGGGCGTTGGAGCAAAACCACCGCGGCCCCCCAAAACCGGGGTGGGTGGGGGGTGGGCAGGGGCCGGGGGTGCTTGGGGTGGGTGAGGATGCAGGGAGGGGATGCCTAGAAGCATCCCTGGGGGGGGGGGGGGGGGCCGGGGGTCCCGGGGGTGGGCAAGGGCTTGAGCGTGGGGGGCCTGGGAGCACCCTGGGTGGGCGAGGGGAACAGCAGCACCCTAGGTTGGGCAAGGGTGCAGGGAGGGGATGTCCAGGGGCACCCTGGCGTGGGTGAGGCATGCCCAGGAGCCCCCTGGGGTGGGCAAGGGTGCAGGGAGGGGATGTCCAGGGGCACCCTGGCGTGGGTGAGGCATGCCCAGGAGCCCCCTGGGGTGGGCAAGGGTGCAGGGAGGGGATGTCCAGGGGCACCCTGGGGTGGGTGAGGCATGCCCAGGAGCCCCCTGGGGTGGGCAAGGGTGCAGGGAGGGGATGTCCAGGGGCACCCTGGCGTGGGTGAGGCATGCCCAGGAGCCCCCTGGGGTGGGCAAGGGTGCAGGGAGGGGATGTCCAGGGGCACCCTGGCGTGGGTGAGGCATGCCCAGGACCCCCCTGGGATGGGCGAGGGGTGCAGGGAGGAGATGCCTGGGAGCATCCCTGGGGTGGGCAAAGGCATGAGGGTGGGGTACCTGGGAGCACCCTGGGGTGGACGAGGGTTGGGGGTGCCCCAGCCATGAGATCCAGGGGGAGGGCAGCAGGGACATGCAGCACATTTGGAAGGGCAGGAGCACCCAGATTTGGGGAGACCCCCGCAAACTTGACTCCGGGAGGCTGGGCAGGTAGGGCAGCAAAGCCGTTTTGGTGACAAACCACCACCCCCACCACCCCCCCATCCTCAGCACTGTCCCCAGCAGCCACCACCAGCCCTGCGGTGACCCTGGGGGTGGTGGGATGAAGCAAACGCCCCCCTCCCTGAGCACTGGGTTCCTTCGGACCCCCATTGCCACCGAGGGGGAGTCGGCTTGGTCCCGGTGTCACCAGGCTGGTGACAGCACGTGCCACCGCACGGGGCCAAGGGGAGGAGGCCCAGGACCGGCGCCAAGGGTGGCTTTATCAATTAGCAGGTGGAGGTAAACAGCGCGGTAATTACAGCCAGGGAGGATGATGCTAAACTGGGAAGGTGTTACCGACACCAGTGAGGACAGGGGATTAACCGAAAAGGAGCAAAGTGGGGGGGGCAAACCATGGGCGGGGGGCAGGGGGGTACAGCCCCCACGCACCGGTTTTGTGCCGGGATGCAGAGAGGCAGCCAGGGGGTTGCGAGGTGGCACAGTGGCATCAGTTTTGGGGTGTCAGAGCAAACCCTGAGGGGGGGCAGCATGGGGGACCCCGCCACGTCCCCAGCAGAGGCGTGGGGAGGAAGAAGAAGGACGGAGCAAGGCTGGTGCCCGTGGTTTGCCGGTGGTTGCCACTCCTTGCTGGGACATGCTGCTGCTCCCAGCCACCGTCCCCCCACCAGCACCTCGGGGTGGAGGGGACACGGCCGGGAAGGGTGGGAGGCAGAGCTGGGATGAGCAGGTCCTGGCACCTGGGCATCTTGATGGCCACGGGGCTCGGGAAGCATCTTCCCTGGAGGCTCTGCCCCACGTGCTGTCATGAATTTTGAGTCCTTCCTCCAAAACGCTCTGCCAGGAGCAGAAGCTGGAGCTGCCACCCTGGCCAGGAACAGGGAGGAAGGCAGGGTGGATCCGCACGGCACCAGCACAGAGCAGGAGATGAGGGATCGGGTGATCCAGAAACCATCCAGACCTTATGCAGAAGTTTCTCACTGGGGCAGCGGGCGAGGCTGTGAAGATCGGGGAGGGATCCCACCAACACCTGTGGCATGGAGATCCACCAGCTGCAAACCAGGAGCTGCTGGCTGCAGGTCCTCGTCGCTCCCGACCCCAGTGATGGGGTCTCAGCTCTTGGTGCTCCTCCTCGGAAGCAAATCCCATCCCGTGGTGAGCTCTTGGCTTTCAACAACAGCTTGCCAAGCCCCGAAGACCCTCAGCGGAGAGCAGCGAGGTGTTGGTGGCCTCCTCCGGAACCCAGAGCTGCCGTCGAGAAGGGAAAGGCAGCAAGTTGTGTTGAGCTGGTACGTGACTGGCAAGCCCTTCCCTCCTCCCCAGAACACAGATCGCCCAGAATGGGGATGGCAAGTGCCGTGTTTCCGTAGCAACCAACATTTTTGTGCAAGGTGCTGCACGCACTCCACGCGTTTTGCCACCCAAGGGTGCTCCTCACCTTCCTGCTCCATGCAGAGGGGGGTCCTGCCCAGCAGGACGCCTGCACCCCAATGGCAGAGCGGGTCCCCAGCCCAGTGCTGGAGCCACAACACCCCGTCGAGGCTCGGTGGGTGCCATCCCTCCTCCTCCTCCTCGCCCACAGCGAAGGAGCCCAAAGTGTTGGAGAAACCTTGGGTGGCTCCTGGCCGTGGTGTGGTGATGGTGGTGTGGCATCTCCTGGCAGCCTTTGCCACACCACCGCCTGCCCATGCCCGGCATCTCCAACATCTTCCAGCACAAGGCGCCGGTGGAGGTGGATGCAAGCTCCACCGCAGCACCCTCAGGTGATGCCAGGGGTCACGGTGGCTCTCCCCGTGCCGTCGGCTGGGTGCATGGCGACTCCGGCTCCCATCCATCCACCTCAGCTTGTCCAAGCCACGCCAGGGGACACTGCGGGGACTGGCGGCTCCAGAACTGGCATCCAGCCCCTGGCCACTGCGGGACCTCAGAGATGCCTGGAGCGCTGAGGGGTGGGCAGCCCCCACTGCCCCTCTGGCCCCACACTGGATCCAGCAGCCGATCCAGCCTCATCTTAATGGTCACCAAAAGCTCAACCAGGTGGGAATCCCGGTGGGAGACCACCCTGCGCGTCCCCCGTGGGCTCCAAAGCGATTCCCCCAATGCCAGGCCATGCCATTGCTGCCTGGCCCTCAGTCACGGGGCGGCCCCCCCGGCCCCCGGCTTCTCCCTCAAATTAAAGCCTCTCCGAGCCGGAGAGCTCGGCAAAACCCCAGGGATGGGCAGAGCTGGCCTGGCCTGGCAGGACCAGCAGCTCCTCCGGGGCCCAGCTGCGGATGCAAATCAAAAAGCAGGAAATTTGACGGCGGTGCCAGTGCCTCCACGCCCCGGGAATGCCAGGGAAGACCGCGGTGCCAACGCCGGCTGCCAGCACTGCTGGCGAGCCCTGGGGAAAGGGGAAGCTCCAACGCCACGTGGACCATGGGACCCCAGACCCTCAGCACACTCCAGCCCACCGCCAGCTCCAGGAGAGCCCATCGCTGGGGAAGGATTGAACCATCACAGGCCACCAGACGCACGCCAGCTCCCAACACCCGAGCGCTTCGTCCTGCTCCTTCTCCCACCCGCCCCTCGTGCCTGTACGAGCACCAGCTCCGAATCCCGGTGGGTTATTTTTAACCCGAGCGACCCAGCCCAGCAAAAATCCCCTCTCTGCTCTGTACCTGGGGCGATTTGGCCGGCGAAAGGCGCGGAGGCATTACCGGCTGAAGCGGCGCGATCCTCTTTTGCCCACCGTTATCCGACAGATGCAACCCGGCGAAAGCCGCCGGCAAAATGGTGACGGGGTCAAGGTGGCGGCGGTGGCACGAGCGGGGAAAAATAAGACGCAAGGTCAAGGACAAACCAAGGACGCGGTTGTTTTGGGGGGCTGCAGAACGCACCCTGTCCCCGTGCAGCCGGGAAAAGGGAGGGGGGACGCAAGGACGGAGCCGGTCACCTTCGGGGTCACCCAAGCGTCCTGGCCAGCTGGTCTCGCCACGCCGTCCTGTGAACAGAACTGAAGGAGAGGGGGGCTGAGAAAAGGTTGGGTTATTTAAAAAAAAAAAAAATCATACAAAAAAAAATTTTTTTTTTCAAAAAATACAACACTAGAAAAAAAATGTACAAACAGGTTTCAAAGTCGCCCGTAATGAGGCACAGCACCCACCGTCCTACACATTTCAAGCCACTTTAACATCCCCCTTACATATTAGAGACTTTTTTTTCTTTTTTTTCCAAACCAATATAGATCTTCTTTTTAAGCAAGGTAAAATAAAGATATTTACTACAGATTTTGATTGTCAGCAAACACAATATATTTACTGCATTAGCATTTGCTCACAGTGCAAATGGTACAACAATACATCAGTTCAATATTTCTGATTTTTTCCCTTAAAAATGCTGTATGCATTAACTATCATATTTGCATTACAACATGACAAATGAGCAAATGAAATGTGTGTGAAAATTATCACCTTTTCACAATATCAAGCATAATTATTTTTTTTTAACCTTAGTATAAGGTACTATAAATCCAAGAAATAAAAACATCCACAAAATATATTACATCTGGTATGATTTTTTTTTCTCTAAGTACTCAACTTTATACAAAAGTCTTTCAAAAAATATCATTCCCTTAGGTTTGTGTGGTTAAACCTGATTGTGGGTTTTTTTGTTCCTTTCGGTTCACATAAATTAGACTGCATTCTTTCTCTTCTCTTTATTTTTTGTACGTTTTTAATGTGTTTTTTTTTTTTTTTCACATGCAGACATCAAACCTGGATAGCACGACCTTTTGGCAACAAAGATTTTTTTTTTTAAGTCATTATTATTTTTGCTTAGTTTAGCTTAAATGTCTGAGCACAGTTTTATTAAAACAAAAGAAGAAAAAAATCAGAGCAGTCATGCAATGACATGCACATACCAGAAGGAGAAAGAAAAAAAAATAAAATAAAATAGAGGACTAATTGATTTTTCTCCTCCATAGCTGGTTGGTTGTTTTAAAGTGACCAAATAAAATAAAATAAAAATATCTCACATTATAAAAAGTATTCAGCAAAATACTGCTTTTTTTTTTCTGCATTTCTGTAAAGAATTTCCCTTCTGCTGGGAAAAAAAAAAAAGGGGGAAAGAAAAAAAAAAACAACAAAAAAACCACCAACAAACCCGAAAGCTGCTGCCGGGACATCGCTCCCCGCCGCCCCCCGAAGTTGCGGAGGACCCGCAGAGCCGCCCCCCGCCCCGCCAGCCCGGCCGGGGGGCCCGACCCCGCTTACCTCCGCGGGGGGGTGCGGTGGGTGGGGGGGGGGGGGGGGGGCGCGGGGGGGGCAAAGGGGGCTGGATCCAAGCCCAGGCGGGTCGGCTCCAGCCAGCCAGCCCCACCCGGACGGACCGGATCCAGGCGAGCCCAGTCCCGGGGAGCCGGGAGGGTGGGATCCAGGAGGGCCCGATCCTGGGGACCCCAAGCCCCCGGGGAGCCCAAGCGGGTGGGATCCAGGAGGGCCCGATCCTGGGGACCCCAAGCCCCCGGGGAGCCCAAGCGGGTGGGATCCAGGAGGGCCCGATCCTGGGGACCCCAAGCCCCCGGGGAGCCCGGGTGGGTGGGATCCAGGAGGGCCCGATCCTGGGCAGCCCAGCCACTGGGGAGCCCGGGCAGGTGGGATCCAAGACGGCCCGATCCTGGGCAGCCCAGCCACTGGGGAGCCCGGGCAGGTGGGATCCAAGTGCCTGGCGATCCAGGTCAGCCGGGATCCCCGCGATCTGGAACCCGGGCAGCCCAGATCCAGGCCAAGCTGGGTGCGGGCAGGCTGGAGCCGGGAGATGCGGGACGCGGGCAGCGGGGTGCGGGCAGCCGGGTCCAGGCAGCTGGGATCCGGGCCGTGCTGGAGCCGGGAGAGCCGGATCCGGGGAATCCGGATCCGGGCAGGCAGGATCCGGGCAGTACGCGTAATCCGGGTGCAGGCAGCAGGGATCCGGGCGGTGGGGAGCCGGGTCCGGGCAGTGCGGGTGCGGGCAGCAGGGACCCGGGCGGTGCGGGCAGCCGGGCAGGTACAGGCAGCCGGGACCCGGGCGGTGCAGGTACAGGCAGCCAGGATGCTGGCAATCCGGGTGCGCGCAGTGCGGGTGCAGGCAGCCTGGGTCCAGGCAGTGCGGGTCCTGTCGATCCAAGTGCAGGCAGGATCCAGGTGCGGGCAGCCTGGACCCGGTCAATCCAGGTGCGGGCAGAGTGGAGCCCATGGAGCACAACCCCCGGCATCCTGAACCCAGGGGGCAAGGCCACCCCAGGACCCCCCCCCAGAGCGGTGCGGAGGGCAGGGGAGAAGGGGTGCCACTGCGCCGCTCCCCATGGTCCCTCAAGCGCACGTGGTGACGGCAGGGGCGAGGGCAACGGGTGGTGAGGTGGCGGCGGCGGCAGCAGCGGCAGGGGGTGCGGTGGGGGGCTGCCCGGCCGAACCCTTCTCGGCCTTCTTCTCCTTCTGCTTGAGGTGGATCTTGGCGTGCCGCTTGCGCTCGTCGGAGCGGGCGAACTTGCGGCCACAGAACTCGCAGGCAAAGGGTTTCTCGCCGGTGTGGGTGCGGATGTGGGTGGTGAGGTGGTCGCTGCGGCTGAAGCTCCGCATGCAGATGCGGCACTGGAAGGGCTTGTGGCCTGTGTGGATGCGGAGATGGCGGGTGAGCTCGTCGGAGCGGGAGAAGCGGCGGTCACAACCCTCGGCAGGGCAGGCGTGGGGCCGCTCGTGGAGTGGCGTCTTGCTGGGCCGGTTGGGATACTTGCGGGGTCGGATGGGCTTGAGGGTGAGCGGCGGCTGCGGCAGCCCCCCGAAACCCGGGTGGATCTGCTTGTCCTTGAAGGCCTTGATGGTCTCCAGTGGGGTGATGGGGGGCGGGTTGACGCGGATGGGGTCCAAGCTCTGGAAAGGTTTGTGCTCCGTGATGGTGCCCATGTCATTGGGATGGTGGTAGAGGTTATAGTCTGGGATCATGGGGAAGAGGTTGCTGTCCAAGGCGGGCTTGGCCGCCTGGTAATCCTGGGGGGAGTAGGTGAGGCCGGGGTTGCTCTGGGGGTCGTGGAAGGAGACGGGCTCTGGGTAGAGGTCACTGCAGGAGGAGTAGGGTGGCAGCGCGGGGTACATCTGGTCCACCTCGCCCTGCGGCGGGCCCATGCTGCCCGCTGAGCTCTGCGTGCTGGTGAGCGCACCCGAGGACGGTGGTACCCCCAGGATGCCCGCGCTCATCAGGCTGATGATGTTGTCCTGGCACCAGTTGGAGGGCGAGTCGAAAGCGAATTTCCCCAGGTAGGTGACAGTCTTGTTGCCCGGGGCCGGTTGAAAAGTGCCCGAATAGGATGACAGTTCCTGGCCGGCCTTTTCGTTCGCTAAGCCAATGTCCATAACATTATCTGCAAAGTGCGAGAGAAGCAGGGCAGGGTGAGCCGGGAGGGCTACGCCGCCCCGGGCGGGGGTCCCGGGGATGCACCGGGGATGCTCCGGGGCCCCCCGCCCCGCTCCCTCCTACCCCTCGCTGCGTCCTCCCCCCCGCCCCGCTCTGCTCTCCGCGTACTGCGGCGCTGGCTGCCGAGGGTCCCGGCGGTGCGGGGCCGGGCTGCCGCCCCCGCGGCTGTCCCCGGGGGGGGGGGCCGGGGACACACAGCGCCGCCGCCCCGCCGGTGGGGCCGGAGGAAGGAGGTACCTGCGGCTACAGGTAGGCTTCCTCCCCGTCCAGCCCCCGGCAGCGCTGGGCACTCCGCGGAGCCGGCTGCGGCCGCCGACGCCGTTACCGACTCGCTGCTTCGCTGCGCCGAGCCCCGGCGAGGAGAAACACGGCGGCGGGGGGGGGGGGGGGGGGGGCGGGTTTAGCCTGGCGAGGCTCCGGGTGGGAGCAGGGACACGCGGGGAGACACCCCCCCCGCCCTCGGCGCTCACCTGTGCCCCCCATGTCGCCGGCCGTGTCGTCCCCCCCTCCCCAAGCCCCGCGCTCCCGGGAAGTCGCCGCCGCGTCCCGGGGAGCCCACGCTGCCGCCGCCGCTGCGGGCTGGGGGGGGGCGGCCACGGCCACGCGCGTCCGCGGCGCCTCCGCACCGCGCGGATCCCGGGGCGGGCGGGCGGCCCCTCCGCGCTACGGGGGGCCCAGCCGCTTATCGAACCCCCCCCCCCCCAAACACACACATCCTCCCACCCCACCCGTGTCCCCCTCCCCACGCAGCCCGGCCGCCGTCCCCGTACCTGCGGCGGCGGCTCGGCAGCAACGCTCGGCGGAGCCCTGCAGCGATCGCGCGGAGACACGGCGAGGAAAGGGGTGGGTGGGTGCGGGGGGGGGGACGCTCCCCAGCCCCAGCGCTTCCCTTCCCTCCGAGGCTCCATGACACCCTACCCACAGCGTCCTCCTCCTCGCCCCACCGGCTCCCACCACCCCCCCCCCCCTTCTCCCCATTTTCTTCTCCCCCCCCCCCTTACCTGCAGCCATCTGGTTGTAGTGAGCCACCGAGTCGCTGCTGCTGGAGAAGATATTCAAAGAGTTGGGGATCTCCTCTGGGTACAGATTGTCAGGCAATTGGTTCATCAAAGTGTTCATGGTCCCCGGCAGCTTCTCCAGTAGTTTGCCTGTCATAGCACTGGAGGAAAAGGCTGGTTCAACGTGGCTCCGAGCTCAGCTCCCGAGGAAACAACATCCGAGTGGCAAATCCGTGCGAGGGAAATCATGCAAGAGAAAAAGTTGGGGCGGGGGCGGGGGGGGGGGCCGGGGAGGAGGAGGAGGAGGAGGAGGGGGGGGGGGAGCCGGGGGTGGCCGCGGAGGAGGGGGCGCGGGGGGGGTGCGGTCCTCCGTGGGTCTCTGGTGGTGTTTCCTCGAGGGGGAGGGGGCGATCTGGCTGGCAGATGTGGTTGTAGAAGCGGGTGGGAGGATTTAACCCCTCCTCTCTCTCGCTCGCTCCCGCTCCCCGTCCCCGTCCCCGTCCCCGCTCCCCGTCCCCGCTCCCTCCCGCGCTCGGCTCCGCTCGCAGGTTCCCTCGCTGCCGCCCGACTGCTCCGCCGGGGACTCCGCAGCCCATTTATCCGGGCGGCGGGAGCGCTCCGTGACGTAGCTGCCCATATATGGACAGACAAAGCCGAGCCGAGGCCGAGACGTCACAATGGAAGCTCCGCACAATGGAACATTAGAAAGCAGGAAGCGGGGCCGGCGCGCGCGGGGCCGGGCACCGGGGAGCGAGGTACCGGGCACCGGGCATCTGCACCGGGCACCGGGCACCGGCATCTGCACCCTGCACCGGGCACCAGGCATCTGCACCGGACACCGGGTATCTGCACCGGGCACCCTGCACCGGGCGCCGAACATCGGGCACGCCGCACCCGGCACCGGACACCGGGTATCTGCACCGGGCACCCTGCACCGGGCACTGGGCATCTGCACCCTACACCGGGCATCTGCACCGGGTACAGGGCAAAACGCACCGGGCACCGGCCACCCACACCGGGCGTCTGTACCGGTCATCTCCACCGGGCATCTGCACCAGCCAGCCCTGCACCGGGCATCTGTACCGGGCATCTGCACCACTCAGCCCTGCACCGGGCATCTGTACCGGGCATCTGCACCGGGTAGCCTGCACAGGGCACCGGGCGTCCTGCACCGGACACCGGGCACTGGTCACCCTCTACCGGGCACTCGGCATCTGCAGCAGGCACCCCGTACCGGGCACCTTGCAGCGGGCACCGGTGGTCACCCTCCACCGGGCATCTGCAGCGGGCACCCCGTACCGGGCACCGGGCGTCCTGCACCGCGCACCTTGCACCGGGCACTGGTCACCCTCCACCGGGCACCGGCCCCCGGGCGGGGGTCTCCCCCTGCGCACTCACACCCCACCCGCCGGTGCCCGCCCCCGGCGGCCGCTGCAGCCCCCCCTGCCCGGCTCGCTCCGCCGGGACGCAGCGGGGGCAGCCGGCGCCGGCCCTGCCGGTCCCTGCGCCCCTCCCCCGGGGATGCTCGGAGCCAGGCTCTTCCCCGCAGGTTTTCCCCCCAATCCCTCCGCTCCCCGGCGAGCAGGAGCCGGCGGGGGAGGCGGGGGGGGGGGGCACCGGCCACAACCCCCATCCCGCAGCCCAGGAGAAGCGGGTTGGGAGATGTGCGGGGGAAACCACCGCGCCAGGAGTTGGGAAGGAAGGAGAGGGGCAGCGGGGAAGGCGCTGGAGCTCCAGGAGCCCCAAATTCCGCCCCCCCCTCCCAACCAGTGGTGACAGTGGTGGCTTTGCAGCCAGCCGCCCCCTCCCCATGGCCCGGGTCCCGTGCAGTGCAGGGCTTTGAATACTTGAAAACAGGTAACACTTGTTGGTCGCCTGTGATTTTAACCTCACCTCCCCCCCCCCCCCCTTAAAAGTTTGGCACTTCCAAGGCGTCAGTAATTAGGTGGTTTCGTGCTAAGTGTGCCAACTGATGCTATCTTTAAAACCCTCCGAGTTATATAGCAAATGTATGGAAAAATGCTGTGTTGCAATAGCTCCACTTACCCAATTCCTGCAGGGCCGGCTTTGCAATGGGAGTGAAATCCGTGCTACGGGAGAGCTGCAGCTGGAGGGGCCCGGGCACCGGCTGCCGGCTGGGGAGGGGGGCGGGGGGACTGGAGGGGGGCGGGGGGGCTGGGGAGTGGGGGGCCGCTGCTGCGGGACCAGGGGACTTTGGCCCTGCGGTGCCGGCAGCCTCTCGGATTGGGGTGCGGGGGGGGGGGGATGCTGCGGGGGGGGGGGGCCAGCAAGCCCCCCCGGTGGCCTGTTTGTGAGTGCGGGGTGGGGGGGGGGACGGTCCGTGTGCTCTATTCACTTCAGGACCCCCCCCATCCACTTCAGGACCCCGCCATGCACTTCAGGACCCCCCCATATCCACTTCAGGACACCACCCCCCACTACATCCCCCCCCCACCCCCCGCACCCCCTCACCCACCGCAACGACACCCGTCCATCGCACGACCCCACTTCCATCAGAAGCCCCCACCCCCATCTTTCACAGCCCCCCCATCCCTTGCACCCCCCCTGCGCCCTCACCCACCCCCACCTCCTCTGCAGGGCACTCCCCTCCCCCTGCACCCCCCCTGTTTGCCCCCCCGCCCGTGGCCCGGCGCGGCCCGGGGGAGCGCGGCGGCGGGGGGGCGGGGGGCGGCCACGGGAAGCGCCATACAAGGCCCGGATCCGGCCCCGCCCCCGCTGCCTTCTTTGGCCGCCGGTTCCGGTGCCCCCGGCGCCGGGGGAGGCGCGGGGCGGCCGCGGAGGGGGGGACCCACCGGCCGCCACCACCCCCCAGGCAGCACCGCCCTGAGCCGGGGTGGGCTGAGGGGGTCCCGCCGAGCCCCCCCCCCCCCCCAGCCTCCGCCGCCTTCGCGCGGCCGCGGTGCTGGGGATGCTGCGGGTGCCCCCCCACGGCTACGGGCACGGGTCCCCCGGCGGCCCCAGGCAGACACCCCCCCCCCCCCAAACCTGCACTTCGTCGGCTGCCAAGCGTGGCATCACCCCTCCTCCCCAGTTTCTCCAGAGATTTTATACTGGGGGGGGGGGCGGGGTGAGGCTGATATTGGGAATCGCTGTGCCGGAGCAAGCAGGCACTGGCTCAGCTCCTTGTCCTGTGCCGGAGCATCCCCACGAGTGCCAGGCATCCCCACACATCCCCACGAGTGGTGGGCATCCCCTCAAGTGGCGGGCATCCCCACACATCCCCACGAGTGGTGGGCATCCCACAGGCGCCAGGCATCCCAGAGCCACCAGAGGCATCCTCACACATGCCCACAAGTGGTGGGCATCCCCACGAGCACCAGAGGCATCCCCACACATGCCCACAAGTGGTGGGCATCCCCACGAGCACCAGAGGCATCCCCACTCATGCCCACAAGTGGTGGGCATCCCCACGAGCACCAGAGGCATCCCCACTCATGCCCACAAGTGGTGGGCATCCCACAAATGCCAGGCATCCCACGAGCACCAGGCATCCCCACACATCCCCACGAGTGCCAGGCACCCCCTGAGCACCAGAGGCATCCTGACACATCCCCACGAGTGGCGAGCATCCCCACGAGCACCAGAGGCATCCCCACACATCCCAAGTAGTGAGCATCCCCACAAATGCCGGGCATCCCCACACATGCCCACGAGTGGTGGGCATCCCATGAGTGTCAGGCATTCCACAAGTGCCAGGCATCCCCACACATCCCCACAAGTGGTGTGCATCCCCACAAGCACCAGAGGCATCCCCACACATCCCAAGTAGTGAGCATCCCCACAAATGCCGGGCATCTCCACACATCCCCATGAGTGGTGGGCATCCCACAAGCACCAGAGGCATCCCCACACATCCCCATGAGTGCCATGCATCCCACGAGCACCATGCATCCCACGAGCACCGTGCATCCCACGAGCACCGTGCATCCCAGCCCCACACTTGGCTCACGCCAACCTGTGTGGGTACCTGCCCCTTGCACCGAGGTCCACGGGATGATAGTGCCAAGGGTGGGCAAACATGCACCCGTACCCCATAACCTGAGTGGCACCTGCTTCCCACCAGGAAGGCGGGTGTCCCTGGCCAAACTGGGCGCAGTGATAGCACCGCAGCCCTCGCGGGAGGGTTTAAACCTGGTTCAAAGCTCCTGAGTCATAAGGGCCCGGCTGGGCCGGGGGGAGCCACACCGCTAAACCCAGCCTGTGAGAACGGCCTCATCCTGCACCGCCACCGTCTCGCTTACCAGCAATGGTTTGATGCCAATTGATGGGGAACGGCCTTAAGCCAAAATAAACCCAGGCAGCCTTAGACTGGCATGAAAACGGCCGCGTGGGGGTTGGACTGGCTTAGTTACAGCTCAGTTTAATGGGTCGAGCATCCTGAGCAGAGTAGTTTACCCAAAGGGAGAAAAAAATAATATTAAAAAAAAATCTCACCTGGGATGCTCTGAAAGGTTTTAAATTACAGCTCAGTCTGGATAGTCTGCGGCTGAGAGCTTTCACTTATTTTGATCATCCCACACGCCTTTCTCTTAGGCCATGCGAACCCTGTCCTGATCGGGGTGTTTCAGTAGTGTAAATAATCATCGCTGGCATCAGTGATTTTGCAGTGTGGATGGGCTGTGGGCCCTTCGTCAAATCCCACAGGACCATTGCCCCTGCATTTCAAACTTTCCTTGCCCAGCCTCCAGCTTGGCCCCTGAGCCAGCTGCCTCATTAACCCCTGAGATAACGGGGGGAGTGATGCTGTGATGCCCAGGCAGCGCAGGCGAGGTCTGCCCCGGCCGGCACCCATCTCCATCCCTCTGCACCTCGGTGCTCCCCACCTGCCTGTGCAGAGGATGCGACAAGCCCTGGCATTAAGTGTCCCAGTCAGGTTCAACCCCCAGAGTCCCCACATTTGGAAAGTTCTGGCAGTTCCCCCTCAGCAAGCACAGCTGCCGGTGCGAGCCCCCAGCTCCCGCTGCCCCCCAGTTCTGCTCCTGCCTTCGGGGCTGTGCGATGCTGCGAGCTGGAGATGGGCACCCAGCCCCATGCACGGTGTGCTGAAACCCCCATGGCACCCCACGTCCCTTTGGGTGCTGTCAGCTGACGGGTGATTTCTCCCCACTCCTCTCGGTCTTGTGACCGGGTCCTGCCGCTCACCGGGTGATTCATGTGCCGTGAGCCCTGCAGGTGCACCGGGCTGTGCCACGGGAGGCCACGCTGCACGCCAGCTCTCCAGGGACCACCGGGGCTTTTAAAAGGGGAACTATTCAGGGTTTTTTCACCTAATTAATGACAGCATAAATGTAGTTATAGGGAGGAGATGGGCCTAGTTTTCATGCCTCATGGTGAGGCAAATGGGATGCTCATTCCCGTTGAAATCGTGTCTAAACTTCACTGGGGAGCTGAGCTTGGACAGAGCTGAGCCTCGGAGGCCGAGGGACACGACAAGGTGCTCATCACCATCCCACCATGTGGTTCTGTGTCTCAGGAGCTCCGGGAGGCTCCACACGGCTCATGGCTGTGGGCTTCAGGCTTTCGGGACCCTCTGTGGTGCTGCCTCCGGTCCCGGCTTGCAGAGGATGCTCAGACATGAAGCTTGAGGCACTTACATTACCAGAACGTGGAGGCTTTCCTCCCCAGCCCCTTGGATCTGCTGTAGATGTATATCTGGGGCTGGTAAGGTCACAGAGTCGTAAACAGAGTGTGGCTGGTGGGGACCAGAAAGGTCACCTACCTCCTACCCCGGGGCATGACTGTACCAGGGCCATATGTGTGGGCGGCTGCTTGGATGGTCGACAACACAAGTTCTTCTCGAGTGGCTTGGAGAAGGGGGAACAAATAAACCCCGCATCTTTCAGCCGCCTGAGCCACGGGGTGGGTGTTGCAGAGGTATCTGATGAAGCCACCGTGTTTTGTCTGCAAGCGGTGAGGCTGCACGGGTGGGATGTGGCGTTCTGGGGGTGTCAGCTCCCTCTGGCAAACACCAGCTGCCCAGATGTGGAAGATGCTGCATTGACAGTGATTTATTCTCTGGACTGGACATGAGAGATGCTCAGCACCAGCAGGGATGGGACTCAGGGTAATCTGTAATTTCTGGAGGAGGCGAGACTTTGTCCACTGCTGTTGGGCGTGGGAAATCCTCATTTCTGGCCAAACTCTGGCTGGGAGAACTCCAGCAGGGAGAAACTGCTGGGCAGCCTTCCTGATCCCGGACCAACACCCTCCCGGCACGGCCTGCGTCCTTCCACAACACCGTCTCCCGCCTCACCTTGGTTTTCCTGATTTGCCTGTGAAAACTACACACCCTCCTCCTCCGGAAATATTCAGAAACACTTGCACCGAAATATGCATGGCAAAGGAGACAGACATCTCCCTTCTCTCTCCTCCTTGGGGGGACGAAGGGACCCGCCGGCAGAACTTGCTGCCCTGGGGTGTTGTTGCAGGCTTGGCTGCGTGGGTCCCAAGGGGCAGGTCCCCATGTGCCAGACCGTGGGGTGGCTGTGGGAGGGAGCCAGGCAGTGGGGTGCTGCGGGAGCACTGCGGGTGGCTGTGGGAGGCCCTTTCCTGCCTCGGTTTCCCCCGTGGCAAGAGAGGCACCAGCCCTGCCTCTCCCTGCGCAGCAGTAGTATGAAAAGCTTGGGGTGGGGGGCAGAGCCCTTTGGAGCAGAGGGGGGCTGCAAACCCACCCTGCTGAAACTGGGGCAGGGGGGCAGCCCTGGGCACCCTGCGCAGAAAAATGGGCACTGGGTGGTCGGGGACGGTCCCTGAGGGTGGCAGCATTGGGAGCCGGCTGGAGGCCAGGGAAGCACCCACAGCAGCATCAGGTGCCGAGGCTGCTGTGGGGGGAGGCCCTGCCAGCACCCCCTGGACCCCCCACCGCTGCTGTCCCCTTCCCCACATCACCTCGGTGCTGCGGCAGCAAGGATATGCTGGCTGCGCTCTGCCACCCCGAAGAGCATCCCATAATTTTCCACTGCTCTCGGGGCCTGGGGTCGGTGGGTGGCTCCAGCTTGCGGTGGCGAGGGGCACGCTGCCGTATGTGCCGGGGAGCTGGGAACCTCTGGGTCATCTAAGTCCGAGACAGGTTTCAGTTTGTGAGCCCGGAGGTCTTTCCTGTTATTATCCAGCCCGCAGCAGGGGAACAATAGCAGTGGCGGCTGGCGCAGTGTGACCCCGAGATAAGGAGACAGTGTGATTAGCAGGAAAACAAAATAGTAGGTCCAGAGCAAAAAAGCTGTCCCGAGGGAGCAGCACCGCTGGGAACAACGGGTTTTCCAGCCAGAGGACCACTCGCAGAGATGGGGACACAGAGCTGGCATGGACGGGGCTGCAGCACCAGGGCTGATGTTATGGGACAAGCACGAACCGTGGCAGCCTGGTCCCGGCCAGGAACCCTGGAGTGACTGGGCAGTGCTGTGGCCCCAGTGAGGGGTTTGCAGCGAGATACTACGAAGGCTTTTTTTAACTTGAAACCAAGAAACAAAAGAGGAAATGGATGCTTGCGTTTCAGCTCTGAGAACTGTGCCATGACACACAACTCTGGAGACGTGAGCGGTTCCCTAATGGCAGAGAAGCTCGTGGCACAGCCAGCGCCGAAGCATGGAAGAGCCTCTCCCAGTCTGCCCCATCCCATGGCCATGCCAGAGAAGAGGCTCAACCTTGCGTGGCTGCAGCACAGGGGCTGGGAAGCCGGAGCAGGGGGCAAATCCGGCGCCTGGCAGCATTGGGGTATCCGTCTCAGGATGCCGTGCGAGGGGAGGGATGGATGTCCTCCTGGCTAGCGAAATGCGAAGGCTGTGCAGCCTGGGAAAGCGCTGCTCCCCAGGGCTGCGGCGCTGGGCTTTAACCACTGAAGGAGAAACTGGTGAGAGGCCAAAGGCGAGGGATCTGCACAGCCATTGAAACCAGCCCGGGGGGAATTAGCCATTTCCTAGCAATGAGGAAATCTGAGGTTAGCCGAGGACCTGCAGGGCTGCGAGGAGGGAATGGGAAGAGAGTTGCTACCGACAAGTGAGGACAAGCCGGCCGGGGGCTGTGGGGTGAGACCGTCCTCTGCCCCGTGGTGCAGGCAGGGGAGGCTGGCAGAGCCGCACAGCCATCCAGCACCTTCCACCACACCTCTGGATGCAAACCCCGAGAGGCATCTGCCTCACCCTGCAGAGAGCCGGGCGTAAACAGGGCAGCACTGGGCACCCAGGCACGCACCAAGGGTGACGGCTGCTTCTGGGCAGGAGCAAAGCTGGTGGGCCAGGACCACCCTATCAACAACCCTTCTTTTTTTTTTTTTCCCTACCGAGGAGCATCTGGGGCAAACCACATCTGAAGGTGCTCGTGCTCCCGGTGGAGCGGGTGAGGCTGTGAGCTTCCCACTGCCGCAGCTCCACGCCGACAAACCCAGCCCAAACCGACCTGGAGAGCGAGCTGAAAGAGGAAACAAAACCCCAGCACGGTTTCTCTCTGTTCATCATCCCTTGAATGCGGTGTCCCGGGATGTCTGGCAGCGTCTCTGGGCAGAGCCAGGCAGGCACAGCCGCTTGCCCTCAACAACAGCCGGCGTTTGCACCCCAGGGTGCTGCAAGAGCCCAGTCAAATGGTGCCAGCCCCAGTGAGCAGGATGGGGGGGCCGGGACCCCAAACCAAGCAAGCTCTGAGAGGGCATTGAGGGGGACTGGGCTCTTCCAGACAGTCCCACCAAGCCAAGCTCCTCTGATGATATGCAGCATTTTGAAGGCCCCAAAAGAATGAATTATTATCGCTAATTAATGAAACCATCATGCCAGGACTGGCCTGTATGCCCCTTGCTGTTTGCTGGCCCTTTCTGGGTGCTGGCACGGCACACAGAGGTGGGGACGTGGCCCCATCCTTGCCTTGCCTGCCTTCCCCTATTACTTCAGGAGCCCTAAATTCCTGCCACAGCCCAGGCTGCCTCTCCCAGGCCCGCCCGGCTGCCGAGGCACGGCTCACGGAGCGGCAGGGAGATGTCCACTGCATCTGGCACCTCGTGGCCACCTGCGAAGCCGAGCAGCCAGCTCCTGGTGCGTGTGCCCACTGCCAGCCCCAGCCCCAGGCATGAACATTGGCACATGGGGGACCTGCTGGCTGGGGGCTTCGTGTGGCCACAGCACGAGGCTGAGGGCTGGGAGCTCAGCGTCGGGCTTTGGAGCATCCCACCGGCAGAGCCCGGTCCCTTCGCAGTGCTGCGGGGATGCTGATGCTCAGCTCACCTGGAAAATCTGCCGCGCTGGCACCCAAAACGGGCAGCGTTGTTTATCCCCGCGTCGTGCCGCGGCGTCCCCACCAGCACATGGGGATTAACAATCCTGACCTATTTCCTGGGGGATGCAGCAAGGCTTAATTCACTGAATGTTTGAGGAGTGCATAAGATCTGCAGATAGAGCCATTATGAAGTGTGAGATATCATTAATTAATTCACAGGTTGATATAGTTATGCGCTTAGATCATCATCAGCTGATCCTGCTAATCTCTTCTTGTGCAAGTGCCTGTGCGAGGGGGAGCTGCTGCCTGGCATCGCTTCACTCCTGGTGAGCTGGGCCATCCTCGTCTCGTCCCCGTGTTCCACCGAGGCCGGAGGGATGCAAGGGGTGGCCCCCAGTCCCTGTTCCTTAATATCACCTACCCCTAAATCTGCACTTTCCCGGGGTGATCCCACCAGAGGGGAGATGCCTCCTGCTCTGCATCAGGGGATGGGACCCAGGGCTGCCTCCCCTTGAGCCAGGGGCTGAGACTTTTTCTCATTAGAATAATTATTTCAATAATTATTAAAAATAGGTAATTATTACCCTGTTGACTTAGGGATCATGTTTAGCCCAGGCTTCTTTTGGCCTCCAGCCCAGTTTTGGAAAGGAACACCACCCCCCATGCGCTGCTGGGAGCTGCTGCTGCTCACCAAGAACATTGGATTCTCACAAACTCCCTGTTATTCTTTTAAATTCCAAGTCTTCCTCTTCCTCAGGCATCCCATCAAGTCGCTGGGTTTGCTCTGGGAATGGGCTGAAAGCATCCAAACCCACCTCGCATCCCCATCCCCGGGGAGAGCAAAGCGGGGCTAGCCCCATCCTGCAGCCACGCCTGGGGCACAGCACCCTGCCTCAGCCCCCCCAGATCACCGGGACCATGTGCTCCCGTGGACTTGTGGTGTTTCAGTTCCCTTGGGCTCTGCAAGGCTGACAGACACCGGGATGCCCAGCAGATGCAGGTGGAGAGGTCAGCAGTGCCATGGGTACCACACTACACCCCATCGAGCCATCACACCTGAGCTCACCCAGCTCTATTTTCTCCTCCCCCCCTTCCTGGACCTTCAAATGAAAAAGTAAAAAAGCCACGACAGTGGAAAGTCGAGCTAACAAATACAAATAAAACTTCCTCTGGATGCTAAAAATGACACACGTAGACAGAGAAAAAAAATATTGTATCGGTGACAATAACAGAGCGTGGAGCTATTTCAGTGCTGGGCTGTTCCATTGCAGCACTCGGCGCTGGGGTTGTGGCTGCTGAAAACCAGCCACTTCCCCAGGGATGTGACGTATTTCCTTTCCATCACAAACTGATTTAGAAGCAAAACTTTCTACATTTAGGCAGCCAAAGACTCAGCTTCTCTTTTCTCTCTTGCACTGATGGTGAGCAAATGGAAGGAGAGATAAAGGGGTTGGGACCAGCACAAAGTGACTGTATGTGGCTTCCTCCTTTTTTTTTTTTCTTTCTTTCTAAATTATCAAAAAGTGGAACCAAAAAACCACAATTAATATTTTCCACGCTGTGAAGGCCTTGTGTACATCCAGGTGAAGAGTCTGTGGCTCCGGGCTGGCTGGTGCTCCTGCCACGCTGGGTGTCTGCAGCCCTGTCTGTGCCTGGGCGCCTGGTGCAAGACCAGCGGTGCCTCATCCTGCATCCCGGCAAAGGATCGTCCCACCACAGTGCCTGCTGCAGTCACCTGGGCAGATTCCTGCTCTGAACCATCCCCATCACCATGTCCATTCTCCATCCCTATCCCCATCCCCATCTCCATCGCCATCCTCATCCCCATCCCCATTCCGTCCCCATCCCCATCTCCATCCTCATCCCCATCTCCATCCTCATCCCCATCTCCATTCTCCATCTCCATCCCCATCCCCATCCCCATCTCCATCCTCCATCCCCATCCCCATCTCCATTCTCCATCTCCATCCCCATCCCCATCCCCATCTCCATCCTCCATCCCCATCCCCATCAGCGACACAATGCGGAGAGGACCAGTTTGGGCTCGCGGCACCCAGCAAGGGCAAGCCTGGCTCGCACCAGGGAGACGCGGCGTGCATCTACCTCCTCTCATCTCCAGCTCAAATTAAAACCAAGAACGATGGTGATAATTTCCTAGAAGGATAAACATCCGATTGCCTTTTCTCTCCCGTTCCACCAAAAATAAACACACCAGCCACAAGGAATTAAAGGCAGGGAGGAAAGGATGACTATAGTTTGACTGCAGGATGTCAACAAAGCATGACCTTTCATTTACACCAGTCCCTCCGCATTAACCTAACGGGCCAATTACACCCTCTGTGGAGGGTAAGTATAGAAAAAGAGAAGGAGAAATCCAACTTTAGCTGACTTCCATGACATCTCTAAGTGTCATTTCCTCTGCTGCTAATCTTAGCGCCGATGGCAAGCCAGGCAGTGTGTTTTGTATTTTTTTCCCTGGGTTGTGTGTGGTATGTTACCCAGCTTCCTTTTTTTGTTGCTCTCCTTCCCCACCGTGTTCTGCAGCTGCACCCAGCGGCATGTGCCTGGGGCCAGCTGGGACCCCCAGCTCCTGCATCCTCCTTAGCACCTTGCAGCCCGTCCCCCGGCACCTTCCCATGGGGAGGGGAGGCTGGCAGAGCTTTGCAGGACCCACGCGACACGCAGCCAACGTGATTCAGCCCCTGCGAGGTAAACAGCCATTTTCTGCGGGAGGGAAAGTCCCGGCCACGTGTAACTCCCACCGGCCGGGAGTGAAAGCTGCTCTCGCTGCCAGCAAGCCAGGGAAGGCAGCCAGCCGTGTGCTGGGAGCAAGAAGAGGATGGCACAGACCTGTTTTCTCTCCTGCATCAGGAACAGGTTGCTCTGGGACAGACCCAGGGACTGATGCAGGGGTGAGATGCAGCAAGAGGAGCATCGCCATCCCCTCAGCACGATGCTAGACCTCCCCGCGTGGCCATGAGCAAGTTGTTCCCTCGTGCCTCGGTTTCCCCTGCCTGCAAAATGCCCCCCGGGGTCTTGCTCCCCGTAAGTGCTCCGGGATGCAGCCCTGGCCATCGGCAGGGCAAAATCAGCTTTGTCACAGTGGAGCCACCATGGACATGCTGCAAGGAGGACTTGCAGGCGGGTGAATCCAAGCCTCCAAGAAAACCGAGTCTTAGATGAAAGCCTAATTAAAGAGCTAATTAAAGGGGAGGTCCAGCTAAGTGGCCAGTAGGCAGAGCTCTTCTGATTTATGGCTTTAATTTCAGTTTTGCTTTCCAAGAGAAGCGGGCTGAGGCAGCGAGCGAGGGCAGAGGTAGGGCAGGGATCGAGTCAGGCCGGGGCAGTGCCTGGTTCCCACGCTGCCACCCTACGTGCTGCTGCCGCCGAGGGACCCCCCAGGCTGGTCACTGTGGTCCTGCTCCCACGCCAGAGCTCCTGGGGGACGTTGGGCCATGCCTGGCATCCCATGAGGGTCATGTTGGCAACCCAACCCCATCTTCAGGGGGTCAGCTCTATCCCATGCAGCTGGTGCGGACCCCAGGGCAACCAGATACACCCAGTGCTGGCCCAGCATCACCCCACACACGCTGCCAGCAAGGAGCTCACACAGCCCCGTGTGCTCCATCCGTGCTTTATTCTGAAAGCTGCAGGTACTAAAGCTCGAGATCCCCAAGGTGCAGGTGGGACATGCTGGGGGTCAGGCCAGAAACGGGGTGGAAAGAGGAGAAAAGGGTGATGCCATCCTCCCCGGGACACCCAGGGCGAGCTGGGACACCGCTCGGGGTGTTACCCTCGGAGGGAAGGAGAAACCCCCTCCCAGGTTTGGAAGTGGAAGGGCTGGGGCTTCTGCTGAATCTGGGCTGGTGGAAGGGTGGGTGCATCCTTGGTGAGTCCCAGGGTTTCCTCCTGGTCCGGTGGCTCTGTGGTGCAGGGGAGGGGAGGCAGCTGCGCAGGGGATGGCCGGTGCTAATCCTCGTGGTATTTGGTGAGGAACTGGGTTGAGGCCACCGGAGAGCCCAGCCGAAACTGCTCCACAAAGTTCTCCATCGCCCAGGCACCTGGGGAGAGAGGAAGAGAGGGGCTGACCGGGGCTGGGAGGCTGCGGGAGGCAGGGATGCTCCAGGGCCCGATCCAGGCTGGGGCTGCACGCTGCACGCCATGCGCTGGCTGTTGCTCTGCCCCAGGCGCCGCAGACCACATCCTGCGAACAGCAGCAGGAGGGGAGGCACCGGGCTCTGCCCCACAGGGGCCGCGGGCAGGGAGCGAGGGGAGCATCCCCCAGGGGGGTAAATGGCATCAGCTCCTCTCGTGCCCCTCTCCGCCCCTGCTGACCTTTGGAGCAGACCTTCCCACAGCTTCCTATGAGCCCACCCCGGGGTGCCTGGAAATCCCCCAGCAACATGTGGGGAGATGGTAGGAGATCCCCCGGCTCCCTCGCTTGCATGCACTGAGCTGCTGCTTCTCAAACTGTCGGAGCCAAGGGGGAGTCTTCATCCCTGACCCCCCTCCTCCATTGTCTGCCCTGATCCGAGAATGCCAGAGGTCCGGGACCATCTCATGGCTGGAACCAGCCTTGGTTTTTCCAATGCTGAAGGTGGCAGGGACACCCTCTCCAGGGTGGCAGGCAGGAGGGATTCCCTTGCGCCCAGCCCTGTGGGCCAGAAATCCCCCTGCGCCCCACCAGGATTCAGTGTCCAGTGTGGGTCTGGCCCATGGCTGGTGGAGCACCCTCCTCCTTTCCCTGGGAATGACAGGAGCCGAGCAGCTCACCCTGCCACCTCTGTCCCTGCCTGACGGGTGGGACACGACCGCAGTGTCATGGTGGGGGAAAGGGGCCCGTTGTTTATCTGAAACCCATCCTCCCCTCCTCTCCCCTTCCCGGCACTTCTCTTTAATGTCACGCTGCAGACTGGCAGCCCTTATCTGCCTTCGCATCTCAGCCCCAGCCAGAGCAAACAGTCCCCTTTGCTCTTGCAAAAATGCTGAGCAAAACCCGAGCTGCTGCATCACCCGCGCCAGACAGTGGTGGCTCAGCGTGGCTCAGCGTGCTGGCAGAGCCCACCTCCCCCCACCTGCCCCCCAGCACCGAGTCGGGCCCTGCTGTGAGTCACCCCACAGCTGAAAAGCCCCTGATGGTCTCTGCAGATATTCCTGGTGCTGGCACTGCACCCTGCGACCTCCCGGGATGTGGCTGGGGAGATGCTCCAGTGCCTGGGAAGGAGGTACCCAGGATGCTCAGGCCGGATGCTGCATCCCGACACTCTGGCTGGGAGGGGATGTTGAAATGCATTGTTGCATGTGGCTGAGGCGGTCCCAAATGTCCCCACATCATCACTGCCACTTGCTGAGGACCCAAACCAAGCCGAAGGCAAGGGCAGTCCCCGTGCTGCACCGGGGTCACCACTAGCAGGGGCACACAGCCACACTTCCAGTGGCTCTGGTTCACCACCACAGCCCAAGCCCAAGGGGGAAGATGCCCCCATGCAGGAGCTCGAGGTGGCTTTGGGTTTGCAGGCGATGGCTGCGAGCCCTGGCGCACCCCTGTGCGGGTATCGGTCCTCTCCATGTGCCTGAACACATCCATCTCCTAATGACATCCCGGCAAGGAGGGGCAGCCGCTCACCCCCCAGCTCCGGGGGTCCCAGTGAATGTGGTGCCAGGGGAGGAGGTCCCGTGGGGGGGATGCTCCCACTGCACCCACAGCCCTTCGGCGGGTGCCTTTCATCCGGTGGGTTTCAAAGCACTCGGAAAAACCCGGGGGAGAGCGGCTGGTGCCTCGTGGGACTGGGGTGAGAGCGAGACGTGGTGCCCCCCCCCCCCCCGACTCCCAGGGGTTCCAGGAGCTGTCATTGATGTTGGTGAAGCCCCCGGAGAGGAGCGGATGAAAGGAGCTGGGAGAGGCAGAGCCGCTGCAGGGCTGCAGGCACCAGCCCAGCTCCCGCCGCCACGCGTGGGTCAGGGTTTTTCCTGACCTAGTTTCCTACCTGCCATCGCACCGGCTGTGCCTGTCCCTCTGGGGGAGCGGGGACTGGCTACAGGGAAAGCCCCAGGCACAGCCACTGGTTTGGCAAAGGGGGTGATGCCCCCTGCCCCAGCTCTGGGGGTCTGCGCCCCCCCCACCAAATCCAACCCCTTGGGTGCATCCCCAAAGCAGGTGCCCCATCCCAGCATCACCGCCCGTGCACCCCGACGCAGGGTGACATCCCTCTACAAGCCATCCCGAATCCTGCCGCCACACCGGCCGGCTCCAGGGCTTGGGGACTGTGAGTCACCGGGGCCGTGGAGCCGGGAGGGCAGTGGGGGGCTGGCCGGGAAGCCGAGGTCGGAGTGCCGCCATCCCTTCTCCCCACCAAAACAATACGACGTTTCATCCATGGCTTGGTCCGTTTTCAAGCTCATTTCCCAGAGGATTATATCATCGCGCTTGGCTCTTATCTGAGCACCCGCCGGAGGAAGAGGAGCGCCCGCTGACACCCACACGTGCAGCAGCCGCCTGATCTCTGAGCACCAGGTGGGGAAACTGAGGCACGAGGCAGCTGCTGAGCTCCCCCAGCTTGGGGACCCTCCGGCCCCCCGGTGATGGGTGCGCGGGGCTGTTTCACAGCCCTGCCATTGCATCCCGACCCTCCCCCCCCCCCCCGCAAATGACCCCCGCCTCCCCCCAGCCCTTCAGCGCTGGGGGCACGTCGCTGGCTGTAATTTATCAAACTCATCAGCGGGGCCGTTGTCCTTGATAGGAGCCCTGATGCTTTTCTGCCAAGATTAATGATGTCCCAGTGGAGGTAGGCGGGAGGCTGCCAGCTGCTTTGGTCACCATTAACTGACACCCGGGGACTTTGGCTGGGACTATGTGCTCCCCACAGCCCTTTGCCACCTCCCATCCGAGCCGCAGCCTTTCCCTCCCCGCTGGGGCCCAGTCCAACCCGATTTTCCAGCTGGGTGGATCAGAGGCGCCCAAGGTTGGCTCATGAGTCAACGCTCTGTGGCCCCGATGCGAAGCCAGAGGATGGAGCCACGGGGAGGGTGGCTGGCTGGGCACATCCCCGGTCTCTGGTCCCCAAAGGACTCACTGCTTCCCAGCGGCAACATTTTTGGGATGCACAAGTCCATTCCCAGTTGTAAAATGGCTTTTGGGGTCAGGAGGAGGTTTGGGGATGCTGGGGAGTGTGTCCCCATGCTCACTGGAGCTGATGGGCACCCGGCAGCAGGGCACGCAGGGTGGAAACAGAGGAAGGTACGGCACCACCCGGCAAGTGCAATTAAGCCTCAAGATCTTGTGCTAATTAAAGTTCCCCCACAAAGAAAAGAAAGGAGATGGAAAACCAACGGTCTCCGTCCTCCCTCAGGCTGCAGATGGGCAAAAAGGTCCCCGGCACCTCCGTGCCACCCCGCCATGGCTGGGGTTCGCCGGACACCCGAATTTCCCCGGCCGAGGGGGTTTCCTGCAGCTTGCTGCAGCAGAGCCCGACCCCGAGCTCGCAGCGGGTGCCAACGCCTCGGGATGCGCCGGGTGGCTTTGACATTTTACAGACCACAAACTATTATCTTGCATCTCGCCAAAATACAAACACGGCTTGTAACCCTGCTGGCTTGGGAGGGGAGCAGGGCGAGCGGGGAGGACAGGCTTCGCGCTGCCTGACAGAGCCCGTGCAGCCTCGAGGACACCCCAAGAACCTCCAGCTTCAGTCACAAGCAGGGACAGAGCCAGTGCCCTGTGACAATTCAGTTGCAAAGCTGTGGCACAGCCAAAAAGCGGAGTGAATCAGACTC
Source organism: Falco rusticolus (assembly GCF_015220075.1). Taxonomy (NCBI): domain Eukaryota; kingdom Metazoa; phylum Chordata; class Aves; order Falconiformes; family Falconidae; genus Falco; species Falco rusticolus. The sequence goes on along the minus strand of NC_051206.1, from coordinate 3,681,091 downwards.
CAGCAGAGAAACTGAGGCTCCCAGAGAGTTATTTGCCTGAGGTCGCACAGCGAGAGAGCCGGCTGGTGCAGGGATTGATGAGAAACACTCGCGGAGAAGGATCAGGGTGGTGTTTTTTTTTTTCTTTTCCCCTGATGAAACAAATCTTTTTGCTCAAGAGCCACCCTGGAGAAACACCTCTGCTGTAAACAACTGATTCACCATTGTCACCAGCGCTGGGCTCACTGCGGGGAGCGGTGGCGGGGGGATGTGAGCGGGGTGCTGCAGCCCCCCTTGGCTCTGCCACTGCCAGCCTGGGTGCCCTTGGGCACAGCATCCGACCCTCTGCCCATCGGTGCCATCCCAGCCAGGACAGGTTGGACATCGGAGCCACCAGCCAGCGTGGAGCCATCCTCGCTCCCTCACAGGTGGTGCTGGGGGGAGATGCAGCACAGTTTTATTTTGATTACTCGCCCCTGCCCCTCGCTTTTTTAATTTCCCAGGGATCTGCACAAGGAGTGGGTCTCTCCAAGGAGCGGGGACGCGGTGGCCTGGGCAGGTCCTGGTTTAGTGCCCTCTTCTGGAGGCTCCAGCCTTTTGGCTCCGCCACCAGGCTCCTGCCACCCCGCCTGGCACACACCACCTCCCCAGGATCGGTCCCACTTTGCCCAGGAGCTTTCCTGGTCCTGCCCCCAAAGCGCAGCCCATGCCAGGAGGGAGCTTCCCTGCAAACTGGGCGGTGGGAGAAACACTCTGCTGGGGCTCTGTGTCCCCCGCAGCGGGCTCTGCCCGGGGACAAGCTGCCAGAGGGATGGATGCATGGCACAACGCTGGCGATGCGCAGCACAGGGATGTAGCGCTGGATGCGGCTGGAGTGAGTCTGGGATGGGCCAGCACCGTTCCCTGCACCTGCTGGGTGCTCAGGTCAGGATGTCTCTCCCTCTCTGGCGTTAGCACCTGCTGACATCGGGTGCCACCATCTTCGGTGAGACGGAGCTATCGCTGCCACCAGGTGTAGGACAGAATAAAAGGAGCGAGAAGGGGCTGGTTTAAGGCAAGCAAGATGGGAAACCTTCGAGCAAGGCTGCAAGCTGTGGCTGCGGCATCGCTGGGCGAACCTGCACCTCTTGTACCGCAGGAGGAGAGGACCAAGCCAGAGCTGCAGCGGGGCTGGCTGAGTTCCTCACCCATGGTCTGCCGGGGTCAGGGTCAGACTCTCCTTGTTTCCCCGTGCCACCCAAGGTGTTTGCTCCTCTCCCCCGTGCGCTGCCTTTGCACCACGGGGCCAGACCCCAGCGCTCAGCCCTGCAGGCTGGATGTGTCAGTGGTTCGGTTCATCCCGCTGCGGTCCCTGGGAACGGATTTATTTAAAACCCTTGAGACACCAAAATCTCACCCTTTGGCTGCTTTCAGGCCTCATGCCCTGCTTGCCAGCTGCCCTGGGAATTAAAGAGATGGGCTGCCAGTGGGTGGTGGTTCAATTTGGCCGCGCTCACTGGACAGGCCAAGCCTGTGATGCAGCAGTGAAATGGTTAAAAATAACCTTCAACCAACGACTTAAATAACAGCCTCCACCGAGACAGCCGCAGCTGCGATGCTCAGGCATCGATATCCGCTGCTGTTTCAACGGGTCTTTCCCAGGGAGCCTGGGAAGGGTTGAGAAACTTGAGGATGGAATGGAGATGGGGTGGGGAGCACCCAGCCACCTGGGGGGATGGGGGCATCTTCCACAGAACACGTGGGTAAGGTGGCTGAACCCTTTTGGCCATTAAATTTGGGGGCTTGAGCTGCTTACCCTGCTAGTAAAAGGATTTATCCAGAAAAAGCTCCTTGGTGGGTGTCCCAGCTTCCCTTCCCAGCCCTGGGATGCTGCAATGGGGATGTGGGTGTGTGGCCCCGAGTGACAGCAGTGGACCCCCCTCCTCTGACCACTCTGGGGACAAGGGGCTGGGGAAGTGCCCCACTCCACTGGCAGGGGGGTGGCTTCAATGCATGTCATTAAGAAGCAGAGCTAATGAGCCAGAAAGCAAACCGAAGGGCAGAAATAACCCGCAGAGAGACTCGAAGCAGCAGCAGCAGCCCGCTCTGGCCACGGGATGAGCATCACAGCCCTGTGCCAGGTGGCTTTGGGGTCTCTCCCTGCATGGGGGGTGTGGGGACAGCGAGCACCCCGGAGCCACCCTGCTGCTGCTCGCTTTCCCCTGGGACCTGCAGCGTTGGTTAACGCCGCTCAGGGGTGAGTCAGGCCGGCGCAGACGAGATGTACCGACCTGACCTGCCAATCGAGCTGTGCTCATGTGGTCCCAGCTGGGAAAGTTTTGAAATTTCCCTTGTCGAGGCCATGTGAGCTGCAGCGCCCCATGCTCCAGCTGCACCCGCACCATCCGGGGAAGGGACCCACGCTTTGCATTTTGCAGGATGAGTCCTTGCCCACGGTGGGGCTACCCCTCCCCCCAGGGTGAAGCAGCGGAGATGGTCCCATCGTGTCTCGGGGGTCTGGGCTGCTTGTCTCCATCCTTGCCGGGGCAGCATTTCGGGAGGCAGCAGCCCTGTCCCTGCACGGCGCTGGGCGGAGGGGAGCTGGGAGTTGTGTCAGCCCGGTTTGAGCAACCCTTTGCTAAACCATCGCCAAGGCTGATCCTTATCTGCATGCTCTGAGGTGGCGGTGAGGCACGGGGAGGGGGGGGCGATGTGCCAGCAAGGACTCAGCCCAATTTCACAGCCGACGAGATCTCTCCCTGCTCCCGATCCCGCTAGCCAGGCCGTTACCAGCCATTTTGCCGAGGGTTTCTGCTGCCTTGCAAGGAGCGATTCTATGATTCCATGACTCAACGCCCCAGCCATGTCCCGTGTAAGGATTTAAGTCCCTTTGCACCAAATGAGCATCCTTGCACCAAATGAGCATCCCCGCACCAAACGAGCATCCCCAGCCTGGCACTTTGGGTATGTCCAGACACATGGAATTATCCGTACCCCCAGGAAAGCCCCTCAGGACACGGCGTGGGGCCAGGAGCGACGGCATGGCAGCTGCTTACCCAGCGAGACCCGCTCCTCGGGGCTCAGGGCGATGGCCTCGTGAGCTGGCTGCTCGTACAGGCGGAGCTGGTAGCGGTGGTACCCGCTGCGGGGTGGTGGCGTGGGCCGGACGTAAGCTAGGGATGCAAAAAGATAACAACGGAGCATCCTGCCAGTGGTACCCACTTCCCACCATAAGCACCACCTGGCTCCAGGTGGGGATGGGCTCTCCCATGGAGCGCTGTGCACCGAGGCCCCTCACCACACGTGGGGCTGGAGGGAGAAAGCGCTCAGCCGCTCCAGTGTTTCACCAGCGAGAGCAGCCGCTGTGCCCCCAGCAAACCTGCCCCCTCCCTTATTGCCGCCTGGATCCCCCCCCCTCTGCCCAGGGGCCAGCTCCTGTTTTCCCTCTCCTGAAATAACCTGCCCCCAACCTCCCACTGCACCAGCCACCGCCCTCTCCTCCTCCTCCTCTTTCAACTTCAGAGCCCCGGGGTGCTCCTTGCCTCCGTGCCAAGGGCCTCCTCCTCTCCTCCATCACCCTCCCCACCCCTGCACCATCCCCACCGTGCCCCCTCCCCACCCCCCTCCGCTGGGTGCAGCCTCTCTTGGGTATGGCCATGCTGAGGGGGACAAGCCTGAGACCCCCAGCACCCCACCAGTGCGTGGCACCTCTCACCCTCCCAGCTGCCCCGTGGGGTCTGGGGTGCCTGGCACATCACTGGCTGGGCTCCAGCTGCCGGGCATTGAGGTCCTCCGGCACCCAGCTTTGGTGGAGGAGGGTGCTCTTGCGGTCGAAGCAGCGGGTTCTCAGATGCTGGATGGCCGGGGTTGTTTCCTCACCTTGCTGCAGATGTTCAGTGTGCAGGTGGGCACATCCCCGGGTGCACGCTGTGCTGCATGCATGCATGCATGCCCTTAACCCAGCCTAAGTGGGAGCTAGCAGCGCACAGCTGCCCAGATGTGGGGTCTGCAGCTGGTGCGAGGCACAGGGGCATCAGCACTGGCTGGTCGTCCCTGGGAGAGGGACATCCCTGGGGCGAGACCCCCAATACACGATGCTGGCAGCCGTCCTCGCCCTTGGGGGGGGGATGGGAGGATGTGATGCTGAGGGACAAGACAAGCCCCTCCAGGACTTGTTCACCTGCAGCTGGGTGAGCCCCTGGCCCCTCTCCCCCACTCCCTTGGGGTGTAAACTCTATGAGCCGTGTCTGGCCTGTTCTGAACTGAAAGTCTTTGTTCGTGCAACATCACAGAAGTTGTTGGGATTCACCCGCTTTTATCTTGTGTTTTTCTTTTTGATTGTTATTTCCCCCCCTCCGCCCCCTTTTTGCACTGGTTTGGAGCTCATCCAGCTGCTGGGGAGTTTTTTAACCACTTTTGCCTCTAGAAAAATAAGAGAAAAAGTGGCTCCTATTTCAGACAGCGCCCAGCTGCACCCTGCGGGAGCCCCTCGTGTCCCTCCCTCGTGTCCCGCTGTGCTCGTCCCTGCCAGGCACTGCCAGCTCTGCCACCGCCTCCTCACAGCTCCCAGCCTGGGCTGCAGGAGACCCCCTCCCCACGGCGGGGGCTGCACTCACCCGTCAGCACGCGCCCTTGGATGTCCCCAGTCTGCAGATCTGCACCCTGAAAGGACAAGAAAAGTGGGGTGAGGTGCTACCAGGACCCTCAGGAGAAAGACATGGGGGGGATGGACACCCCCCAGCTGCACCCGCTTCTCCCCAGTGATTTGTTTTCCAACATTTTGGGTGGGTTTTTTTCCTTGCAAAGGTCTTTAGGGAGCAAACCTTTCCGGGGGACATGGCTGGGCCTGGGGGAGTGGGAAGGAGCATGTTGGGGGCTTTGCTTAGTTGTTTGGGATTTACAGGCTCCAGGCATGGTGCCCTGGAGCACAGGAGGTGCTGGCACCACGCTGTCACCCACAGACGGGGACCATCAGTGATCTGGTGATCTGGACCAGTGATCCAGGCTGTTGCACACCGGGAAAGCCACACTATCCCCGTTACAAGCCTCGGTGCTGCCTGGCACATGGGTATTTGGGAAGGGTGAACCGTGCCGGCTGGGAAGTGGCCAGCAGCGGAGGATGGTGGCAATTTGCACCAGTGTTCCCACGGCAAAACTTCGCTCCATCATGGTGGATTTGCTCTCAACCAAAACTCCTGCCTGGCAAGTAAGCCCCACCACCCGGCAGGCTTGGCTCTCCATCCCTGGCCTGGGACGCTTCCCTGGAGGAGGGAGGCTTTGCCGAGAGCGCCGAGCATCCCGCCAGGACTGGATTAATGGCAAAGGGACAATGGTGGGAGCTTCGGCCGCATCCTGGCCCCGCACATGCCACATCACCCCTGACCTGCTGTGCTATTCCTGGCCGGCCCCCACCTCCCACCGATGCCGCCGCCAGCGCTTGTAAATCCTCTCCTACAGCACCCGTTATTCCAGTCCTGCCCACACATGCGCCGCTGCCAGGGCTCCTCCGTCCCAACCTGCCCTGGGAGTTATTACCCCGAAAAAAAGATGTATCAGATAACTGCAAGCAAAAGTGCACGCAGGGAACATGGTCGGTTCCCCGGCTCTTTGGGATCAAAGCTTTGCTTTCTCCAAAAAGCAACCTGCTTTGCACTGAGTCACGGCTGTGACAGCCTCCTGCGAGCTGCCTGTGGCGCAGCAAAGGTCACTGACAAGCCGAGTGCCCGCTCCAGTCCCTGGCTATCAGCTCCCCGACGTTGGCTCGCCACCTTGGCAGCCAGAGCTGAAAATATCCCGATGACAGAGAGGTGATGACTAAGATTTCGGGCAGCGACTGGCACGTTTGAATGCCTTGGCTCACGGCGGGAGGGGAAGGCAGCACGCAGGCTGCCGGGGGGAGAAGCACCCGGGGGTGTGCCAGGGGGGCACGCGAGGCCGTGGGGTTGCACTGGCTGCTCTCTCCCTGCCGAGTCTGCCCAGATGTGCGAGCACAACCCGCCCAGATGTGCACGCCATGCTCGCTCCATCCAGCTGCGCATCACCAGCCCACCCGCACGTGCATGCCCGCTCAGCCCAGACGATCCCCGTGCCTCCTCCACCCAGATGTGCACATCTGCCCTACCCAGCCGTGCATGCCCAGCCCCTCCAGCTGTGCCTGCTCCCCCAGCTGTGCCGCTCTGGGCTGCGGGGCCAAACTGGCAGAGGCAGCTTGTAGCAAACCCCAAGCTCGCCATGCGGCCGGGCTGGCTGCCAGCCCTCGCTCTTCAAAGGCAGGGACCGAAGCTTTTTTCTGCTCCTGGTAGGGCTGCTCCCGTGCGGGGACCTCGCTGCTATTCCTGGCTTTGCCATGGGCTTATCGGGAGAGGCTGGGCCTCCTCCCTGTTTTCCTGCCTGCTGATGTGGGTTGCCTGCTCGTCCTGAGATGCAGTGGGTTCTGGCTAGCCCGGGGGATGGGAGAGTCAAAGGATAAAGCTCCTTTTAAGAGGCGAGAACAGGAAGAGGGCGGGAGGGAGAAAGTAGGGACTAGCACTGTAAACCCTGCCTTTTTTTTCTTTCTTTCTTTTTTTTTTTTAATAGTAAACAGCTATTCTGGAAGCAAGGGAGCAAACTGCGGGAGGGGATGGCAGGGTTGGGCGTGCAGGTCCTGCTGCCTCCCCGGGGGATGAGGGGACCTGCAGCTGGGGAATGGGTTTTTGCTAGTGTGGGGGCAATGGAGAGAGGAATCAACCCCCCCTCCAGCTCATTGCTCCTCTGTTGAAATGCCAGCAAGGGCGAGGGGAGCATCACACGCCGGCGGCCCCTGAAGATCCCTGCCACGAGCAGAGCTAATGGAGGCTGATGAGCTGCCGTGTTTATTAATGCCCTTTTATGAGAGCATTAATAGTTCCTAATGACACCATTTGAGCTTCCCAGCCTTTTATCTTCTCTTTCTCTCTTTCCCCCACCGAGGACACAAGTGTAGGAGGTGGAATTCGATATTTCCACCCTCCGGTCTGTGCTGTGTGGTGTCAAGTGCTCGTGGGGCACGGGATGCTGCTGGGGTGTTTGCGCGGAGACCTGGACAGCTTTAAAAATCTGTGCCACACAATTTCTGTGCCAGGAGCTCCGCTCTGTGCTCTTTTCCTTGGCCAAAAGAGTGGAGAAAATTATTCCCCCCCCCATTCCTGACAGCCCTTTGCCAAGCCAGACACGGGCCACACCGGCAGATTGTGGCCAGCCCTCCGGTGTTGCCTGCTGCACGTCGCAGCGTAGGGCGGCGGGGAATAAATAAATACAAATAAATTAAGAAGGCAGTGAGTCACATTTTGTTTTCCTCTTGATCTTTTTTTTTTTTTTTTTTCCCCTTTCCTTTCTTCCCCTTCTCCAGAACGTGTCTGATCCCATCAGAGAGGAGGGGAAAGGGATAGGTGGCAAGCGCGCCAGCGATTCGCCCGGGCGAGGACGGAGGGTTATGGAAAGTGGGTGTGGGAATCGGCACAATCGCTGGCAGGGGACCAGGACAAACAGATGACGGATGGGACCCAGGGCTGTGCAGCAGAGCGGGGCTGGGCTGCCGCCGCCTCGCCAGGAGCATGACCCAGCCTGGCCCCGGGGACCCTAGGGACCCCATGGGACCCATCCGGGTGCTGGGGGGCACGTACCATGGGGCAGTGGTCGAGGTGCCGGCCTGGCAGCGTGCTGATACGATTAACCAACAATTAGCCAAGTGGGGAAGTTAATCCCCAAACCGGGCTCCTCCTGTGCTGCTCGCTTACGGCACGCTAGCTTGACGGGGGGAAGGCGGCTTCAAAGCCGGCACAGCCAGGAGCCCAGATTTGTTATTCTCTCTTTCTGTGATCTTTATAATGAGGTCAGGATTTATGAATTGGCTCTCGGGAGCGCAGGGGAGCATCCCGGGAAGGGCAGAGCCGGCGTGATGGCAATCCAGCCTCCTGCAAGAGGAGCGGAGGCTTGAACATAAAATAAAGGAACAAGATGCTAATTGCAGCTGGATACGGATCTGTTCAACCGTGTCCTTGCAGGGAAGGTGCACACTTCGGTTTTTCCTCCTCTCCACCAAAGCCAGGACCAGTGGTGAGGATCGCTCCCACCCCAGCCCCCAGAAACATTCAGGCTCATCCTGCTTTCCAACAAAAAGCATGTGAGAAAAAAAAACGGTCCAAGAGAAACTCTCCCTCCAATTATTTCGGCATGGAGGGAGGCCATGAGAGAGCAGGGCAGGGCCCGGCGAGCTCCCAGCACTCCCAAACTCTGGCATTTCCCAGCTCAGCTGCCCGTTTGCATTTTAGTTCACTTCCACGCCGATCCCTGCGCTGGGGCATGGGATGGTCCCGATCCGCCCCGGCTCGCCCACGCCACGCCGACCCTCTCCCTGCCGGCACAGCTCCATGACCACCCTTGCTTTCCCGAACACTGTCAAGCTGTGGTTTCATGCCCGAAGGAGACTGTCAGCTCCTACCATGCAAATTCTGTTTTTATGATAAATGTCACATCCCGTTATGCCAGTGTTGTTATGCCACTGAATCGTTGTGTTCTTTCCATCGGGAAAGGAATTAGAAATAGAAAATACAGGGAAAGACATGGAAGGAGTTCGTGGAAGAAGATCGCACCGAGGTGGGGATGTCACCACTGGCCAGAGAGGTGCCTGTGCTGCCAGGAGGGGAAGGGCATGGTGGGGAAGGTCTTCCCAGCTACTGTATTACAAGAACAGTGATTTAACAGTGGATTCCCAGGGCTGCGAATGACTTAGAGCAGGTGACGGTGGGAAGAGACCCCATGGGCTCAGGGCAATGGGGGCTTGTGGGGAGCAAGGATGCTCCCCAGCATCCCCAGCCTGGGATGGCCCCGTATGCCCAAACCCACCTCTGCACCCGCTGCACCCGCACACTTCGGAGGAGAGCAGAGCCCCCTCCCCACTTTCTGCACTCGAAATGCAGTGGTTTGGCTGTAAGAAGGTTGCAATTTTTGGCATCGCAGCAGAGCCAGCTGGTATCAGCATGGTATGCCATGCACACTCTGGCTGGTATCGCACTGCCCAGCCTGCCCACCACACCGGCTGAGCAGGAAAATCAGGAGGGAAGCCGGGAAATTGAGGATTATGGATGCCCTGACGCCCCACACATGCTTTTGACTTCCCAGCCCTTGTGATGCAGTTCCCTGCACCCCTCCTGCTGCTCCCTGGCATGTCCCAGGGGTGCCTGAGCACTCTCCTGCTTCGTCTCCATGTGCTCAGCCCCAAGCTGGGAGAACCACGGTCACCTTGCTGCAGAGAGCAGGCTGGGGGCTGCATCCCCGACGCCGCAGATAAACCCACACCGGAGCCCAGCAGAGCACCCAGAGCCGGATCCCATCGTGCCCCAAATCCAGAGAAACCTCTCCTTCCTGCTGGAACCAGACCAGCTTTCCCAACCCCAGATGTTATCCTCAGCCTCCTGCTCTCTGGTGCTTCCCCGTAGCCCCAGTTCCCGGATCCTCGGGATGACTCAGGGCCCTGGGCTTTTGCTTGGAGCCAGTTTCACTCCCTTGATGCAGCTGGAGATGTGGCACGGGTGACCCTGGACCTGAGGCAGAAATGATCCCCAGCATCTCACCACCACCGAAAGATGGGTACCCCACGCCTCCAGCCTAACTTTCTGCCTGGCTCTTAATTGTCCAGCTGCTTTGCTTTCCATGTGTGCAAATGACAGGAGATTAATCTGCTGCTCCAGAGCCTCCTGCTCCTCTCGGCAGGCTCCGGCAGCGCACGGTCCAGCACCGTGTCCCTGGGGACCTGCCGAGCTACACGGGGCCGGATACATGCCATCACCCCAGCTTTGGCTGCTAATCCCCCGTCACCCAGAACCCAAGCCCATTATTTTAATTCCCTTTAAATCTCCTGGAGTTGCACCATTCCGGGTGATATTTGCCTTGTTCATTGTCAGTCTGCACATGGAAGTTTGATAAACTACATCTCAGCTACACGCGGGCACGGAAAGAGTTGAAAAGGTGCATTTCTTAACGCAGATCCAGAACCTCGGCGGGTGGAAAAGCTAAATCCGGGTGGATCGGTACCGCACAGCCGGTGGATCTGCCTGTTTGTGGACTGACACAGCTACAAGCACCGAAGCCGGGTGTTTCATACCGGCATCACGTCAGGACGCTGTTTCTCAGTGGGCACTCACCGCCAAAGAGATGGTGCTGCACAAATATACACCAACGCACTACCCAGCCTGACCCCCCAAAAAATAAACTGGGGCTCATTCGAGCCCCTGGGAAAGCTCGCTCGAGTCCCGGGGGTCCCCAAGGAGAAGAAGCAGCTTGAGGGGTCCCGTTGCCACCCTTGGTCCCCGAGGGAGGCACTGCTCTGCTCAGGTTGGAGCAGGATGGGGTGGCCACGCTGGGATGTCACCGCTCTGAGAGCCTCTGCTCCAGCTCTCCGGGGTCAGCATCGCTGACGATTTACCCCGATTGCTTTTAGGGTTATTAGGTAGCGATTACAGCTTCTTGGCGTGGCCTGGCTTTTCTTCTAGATCGCTATAAAAGGGGAAGGCTACCATAAAAATATATTAAAAAATAAATATCGGGCACGGTTGTAATTTAAATTAATGCTTGTCTGATACACCCTTATGCCCCAGGGAAGGACATGCTGTAGGGTTATTAAGTAAGCAAAATAAACATAAATCACCTCGGTGTTTGGCTCTTTGCAAGGTTTTTTAATCTAGGAGCAGGAAAGCAGCAGAGACAAAATGCTGCCTTTAATAACTTGAACCGTTCAGGATCCGCACGTTGCAGAGACCTTCGCTGGGCTCCTGCCTCGCTCCTAGAATCTCAAGGCTGGTGTTTCCAGTGCCAGAACATCCCATTTCAAAAGAGGGAGGCTCTGCTGGGTGGATTTCCAGCAAGCGACAGATACCTGCCTGGTTTAGGCGTTGCTGGCACACACGCTTTGCCTATCTGCACCTTTCCCTAACGATCTAGGTGAGGGGTCCAAGCCAGTGGGGTGGAGGCCGTGATGACACTGGGATGGTTTTGAAACTTCAGCCTCTGTTGAAAAAGGAGGTTTTGTGTTGTTTTTTAAAATGTCTGTTGTATTATAGAGGCAGAGAGTAGCGCTGGGATGGGGGGGAATGGGATGCAGGATGCTGGGCTCTGGCCCCAGATGAGCAGCCAAGGGGCTGCAGGAGGGCAGGTGAGATGTGGCTTTGCCAGGACACTCACAGCGTGGGTATAAGTGATGGATCTGGGTGTCGAGGCTGGCTGCCTTGCCAAAAAAAAAATGCATGAAGGAGTTTTCCTGCTACCCCTTCTCTGCCAGGTCCGTGGCAGAGAAGCGTCAGGGTTTGTTTAAGTGAGCAAATTGCACCAGCTGAATAAGAAGACGATTTCAAGCAGGTTATGGAAAAGGCTGTACATGCTCTGATTGCTGTCTACACCGTCTCTGCCTTGCTTTCGTTCGCGGTGGCTGAAAGGCAGAGCAGCAGCGGGCAGGCAGCGGCACATGGTGGGGGGGGGGCTGCCACCTGACGCACCCCAAAGACCCTTTCGGAGAGCGTTGCAATCGCGTCCTGCACGGTTACACCCCGTCTCCCAGCCCCTGGGCCTCTGTTGTAAACCGGGATGATAAATGATGGATGCGATTGCTAAGAACAACAGGGATGTTGATAGCAACCCCAGGGGCGTGTTAGGAAGCTGCATGGATGCCGGGCTCTGCGGCTGGCTGGATTTAATATCCCCGCGGTGTTGCAATTGCGGGCGAGCTCACGGAGGAGCTGGCTGCTGGATGAGTCACCCTGACCCACTGGCCCGGTGCTGCTCCGCAGAGGGGAGGGCTGGGGTGGCCTTCATCCCACAGGCAATCCAACCCAGACCCCCCGTCAGTATCCCCTGCCTCCTCAGTGCCGGTGGGATAATGACTGATGCTGCATTGCTGGGGCGGGAAGTGGAGCTGGGTTTGGAGGAGGAAGAGGAGGAGGAGGAAGGCCTGAGGATGGCTCAGGTGCGGGGGGCAGAAGGGGAAGGGCGGTTTTTGCACCTCGCCGAGTTTTTGCTCACTGTGGCAGGGTGGCACTGCTCAAAACACGCTGCTTGCAACACCGATTTTCCCAGCAGCCGCTGGACCACACCTGCATCGCTCCGCGCAGCTGCGCTGGGCTTTGGCACAAGCCTGGTCCTTCTCCAGGAGGTCCACTGGGATCTGCCCCCACCTCAGCCCATGGAGCTGGGGGGCAGGTGCCCCTCGATGCCCCCAATGCTCCCAGCTCTGCTGGGGCATCCTCAAAACACTGCAAAAACGCCAGAGAAAGGTGCACTAGGAGAGGTTTCAAAGCCATGAGCAAAGCCCCCAAGATTTCAACGTAGGGAACAAGCTTGAACTGGCCAGAAAAAGGGCTGGGTAGGACTGAGAAGGTCTTTTCCATCCCAAGTCTCTACAGTTCTTCAGAGTGGAAAACTTGTTTGCTCTGCGTGCGTGTAGCTTTAAGATGAGCTTGCTTTTCCAGCAGCAGATTTCCGGTAGATTCTTGGAGAAACACCAAATTTTGCCTAATTCAGTCATTTAAAGGCCTTGTAGCCCAATTCTGTGTGGACGAGAGTGGAGCCTGCATTGAAACCTTCCTGTAGGGCCAGGCGCAGGACAGCCCTGAGGATATGCCCATGGGGAGACTGCCAGCTGCTTTGCCTTTGGGGGTGGGAATATATTGGCTTCGGCGGCTGCAAAGTGCCAGCACGTTGCCAGCACTGCCACCATCCAAGCAGTAGTAAACAGTAATAAACACATCTGTGGGGCACGTGGGCTTGAACCTCTCGTGCGTGAACCGCACGTCCCTCTGCGAGGCACAACCAGGCTGGTGGAAATGCTCTCAGCATCAGTCTGGTCCAAGGGGAGGAGGGCAGGAGCCCAGGGGGTGCTGGAGGCAGTGATGCTCGGTGCACAGGGCCCACCATGGCTACTCTTAGACGTGATAGGAGGCTTTTATGGATGAAAATATAGCCCTGGCACCTCGGATGGTGCTGCAAGGCTTTAGGAGCACAGAAGAACCTGATGGTTTCCAGCAATCCCAAAAGAAGCATCCCCTCCCGCCTCTCCGGGGTGGTCCTGCACTTCAGAGTGGGTTTTTGTACTGCTGACACGATGCAGAGGCCGGATCCATGTGGATGCACCAACAACAGCTGGGGTTGAGAGCCCAGAGCATGAAACCTGGGAGGGGGGTGTTGAGCCCAGATTTTGGGGGGTGATACCCAGCCATGAGTACCACCCCGGTGGGCTGGGAGGCAGGATGCTGTGTGCATCACTCCCCCAGATGCTCCAGGGATGCTGCATCCCACCCTGGCAGCCAAGCGGGGGGAGCACCTTGGGGCTGGAGAGCGGCCGTGGGTGCACGCACACGCCGCAAACCTCCCCTGCAAATTCCTCCTCCCTGGGGTGTCTGATCCCCGGCCCAGCCACCTTCCTGGGTGCGGGGGTGGATCAAAGCCCGCGCGTGCCAGCCCTGCTACCGCTCTGGGCCAACTTGGCTATTTCGGCTTTGTTAATCTGATGGGAGCACTGGGGAAGGAGCGTGGGGTTGGGGGTTGATTTTTTTGATTTTTTTTTTTCTTTAATTTTGGTTGTTGTTGTTTTTCCTCCTTCCGTTGGCCAAATAGCATCCCCTTTGCATCTGATGACGACACCCCCGGCTGGGACTCGCTGGGAGGGGAACTGGCTGTCTGGCCCCCGCCAGCGCATCCGGGCTGCCGTGGGCTCGGCCTCGCCGTCCACCCCCCCACCCCTCCCCACCCCCAAAGCTGCTTCCTGACAGTGGGACTTGGCAGCACTCGGAGGGAGAGTCCAGAGCTGCCCCTGGGACGGGAGAAACTCCAACAGGAAACATCCTTTGCTGGAGCAGCGCAAGTTCTCCCTCCTGCGTGCTATTTTTTGGGGGGAAGGGGGGGCGGTTCTTGCAGGATGAGCACTTTGGGATGCTGACGAGCCCTTTGCATTGATTTAGATGATGAGAAAGAGCCAGGCACGCCTTCTCGCCAGCGCTTTTTGCTGCTGAGCATCCTATAGCCCCCGCCTCAAGGCAGACCCACACTGGGGTTGCTGACCCCCCCGCAGACATGCCCCCCAGCAGGCAGCAGCTGCCTGGGAGCCGGAGTGGTACAGGCAGAGATCTGGCATTGCCTGTCCCGAGGATGAGGGGTTAACGGCAGCGGTGCTGCTTTACTGCATGGCTGGCGGGTGCTCAGTGCTTCGCTGCCAAGGCTGCTCCGGCGGTGCCATGGACTTCCCTTTCTTCCATAAAAGTCCACCGGATCCGGGCTCCCATGGGATGCTCTTGGAGCGGGAAGGAGGGGGCCGAGCTGCCCTACCTGGGGCACATGCAAGCGCCAGGGGCTGTTTATGCAATGCCCCGTGCACCTCCCAAAAAAACCACCTTGGGAGCCAGCACTCACCCTGCTCCCTCCCCTGGCTTGGGCTCCAGAAAGGGAAAACTAATTTCTGACATATTTTGGGGGCGGCGCGGCGTGCGGTGGCCCCGTTTCAGCCCAGCTGGGCGAGCACATGGGGAAAGCCAAGAGGCGATGGTAGGGCTGGGGCCGGGCAGCGCAGCCACGTGCTGCTGCTCGCTGCATTTCAGCATCGCTCAAACAGCCCCGCTCGCACCCAGGCTGGGGCTCAGACCCACGGCTCCTTGTCCAGCGGGATGTGGAGGTGGTGGAGAAACCGGGAGAGAGGAGAAGCAGGGGGGATGTTCCCCCAGGGATATCCATTGGTGCTACCCGGGGCTCTTTCCACACCATCTCCTTGCACAAACCATGCTTTCCTGCCACCTGAGGCTGGGACATTCCCCCCTCCAGCCCCAACAAGAATCGCTCCTCACCTCCAGCCCTGATTATTTTGGGTTATTTGCGGGTGGCGGTGCAAATATAAAGACCAAAAGGTCCCTTCCCAGCCCTCTTCCCAAACTAAGGGGCCAAAACTGCATTTTCCCAAGTACTCGGCTGGAGCAGGAAGGATATACGGCGACTGCAGGAGCTGCTGTTACCTACAGGGATGCTTGAGCTGGCCCCACACAGGCAGCACAGCCTGCTTTCAGTTCAAACCCCACAGGTTTAGGACCCAGCTACATCCGAACTCCTCCCCAGCCTACAAGCAGGTCCCTATGTTGGGGTGGGAGTCCCTGCAGCAGGCTTGGCGGGGGGGACCTGACCCCACAACCGGCTCACAGCCTCTCTGGCTTGCAAGCAGCACGATGCGAGCCCTGTATCAGTTACAGCAGCAGACAAGATGTCATCATACCAAGAAGCTGGGGCTTGCATCAGAAGTGTCTTGCAACGAAGAAAGCCAAATTTTTACAGGAGAGGCGCTCACGCTCGCTCTCATACACACACACACACACCGAGCCTCGGTAATTAACTTAATAGGTTTCTTACAGAATGCCCCGTGAGTGATGCTCAACATATTCAAGTGTTGACAAGACGGCGCTGAACCCGACGCCTACACAACGGGCAAACCAGGCACTGAGCGCAGACACACCTTCATTGTCTGAAACTTGTAGTAAAACTCCAAACCCGCCCTTGTGAAATGGGGAGCCGAGCAGATGGGGCTGCGTAACCCTTTGCCTGCTGGCACCCGGTGGCAGAGCCCAGCAGGATGCGTGCAAAGTGGTGGCGGGTCATCCCCAAGAGGGAAAAAAAAAATTATGAGCGTCTTGAACAGGTTAGAAGGCACTGTGGGTGTTTCCGTAGACAGTTCAGGGTGTGTTACGGGTGGGATTTAGCCCATCAGGACCATTTGCTGAGCAGTGAAATAAATCAGCGGCTTTTCATTCATCTATAAAAGTATTCACTCCTTAGAAATCTGCCGTAAATCCAGGGGAGGTGAACACGGTGTTGTCCTCCGGATTTGCTCCAGGTCAATATTTGAGCCACTAATAAAAAAAAAAAAGGGCTGAGCATCCCCTGGCAATGCTGGACAATCTCTCCCTGTGTCTCACCTGGATTTGCCCAGTTCCCAGAGGAGACATTCCCTTCCCTCTTGCCTCCAGAAAGTCTTTCCTATAAAGGGCACAATTCTGGCTCATTTGTGCTTGATGCCATGGGTGGCCTCAGCCCCCCACCCGAGGAGAGCCAAGCCATGTCAACTCAGCACCGTGGCCCGACACCAAACACCCTCCCGAAGAGCCAACAGCACCCATGGTCACCCAAAAAATGAAGAGGTGGTGGTGGGGAAAATCTCTGGAAGAGGGATTAATGGGGAAACCTGTTTGGATGGAGATGTTTTGTAAGAGGCAGCAGAGAGCCATCTCCCGCTGACTCGGGGTGGGATCTTGAGTCAGGAAAATTGCTTAAGAAAGGGTGGTCGTTTGTACAGGTTTCTCCAGGTTGGGAAACATTCTCCCAGCGGCTGGGACCCGCATTGTACAACGCGTGGAGCAATCACCAGCGCTGTCATCATTATGCTGATGAGTTCCCAAACCCGTCGGGCTCACTCAGCATCCCCACCGCCTGGGTCTTTCTGCAGCTGCACCCTCTCCCTATCGCGTGGGGATCGGCTCCGGCTGGATCCGAAGGGAAAGTCTTTCAGCGGATGCTGGCGATGCTTCATGAGCCTCGCAGCACCTGCCGGAGCAGGCAATGGGCTCATTCCGACATGTCGCATTGGCTGGAAAGGTTTTCAGCTGTTTTAGAGGAAGGGGGGGCTGGCCTACAGCCGGGACACAGGGTTTGGGTGGCTCCATCCCTGCCTCCCCATCCCCCTGCACTCTGCAACCTCAGGGCAGGCGCAGGGCACTGCCGGGATGCGGGAGGTGTCATTATCCCTGTTTTAAAGAGAAGTAAAAGGTGTTTCAAAGATTCTGCTCAACTGAATTAAAAGCACCAGGACTTTGGGCACTGCTGGTTTAGGGGATTTCTCCACTGGGAGCATGCAGACCGCATCCGAAGGGCGCGGATGCTGCAGTGATGCTGTTGACTGCAGGTGAGACCCGGGCTGCGGAACCGAATTCACAGGACCACGGCGTGCAAGAATTAAGGATTTTGCTGGGAGTTAGCTCTGTATTGTCAGGGAATTAAAGGTTTACCTGCGCGTTGCAGACAGAGCTTTAAAGGTTTTACAAACACATTAGATTTACAGCTCTCTGAAATTTCGACACCTTTGGGTTTACCCCGCCAGGGAGGATTTTGACCAGGTCGGGACAGTTCCTCTGATGAAACATGTGCTGGTGGGAACGGCAGTGGAAGCTGGGGCCCAGGCTTTGCCCACAGCCACGTGGCACCCGAAATCAACCCCAAATCCTGCAGAGAGCCTGCCTCGGCTCCTGCGGAGATGGAGCCAAGTGTGATAAAACCCTAAAACAAGCCTTGCCCTGCCACGCAGCGTAAAGCCATTGATTCAGCGTTCACTGGAAGAAGGAGTCTTTGCACTAAAGTCTCTTTTTGTCCCCCCAAAAAGCCGCAGGAAGGTTTGTGGGAGCTGGAGCATCCCTTCCAGCAGCACCTCTGCCAGCAATGGGTGCTGGGGGGCTTCCCTCAGCCCTTAGAGCATGTGGCTGAGGTGAGACCCGGAGGGGGCTGCAGAGCAGCGAAGGCAGCAAGTCCTGCACACCCCGCAGCACCTTCCTGAGAGCTTTGAAGGGTGAAAACCTGGAATGACACAGGGGAAACATGTCCCAAACACTCTGCAAAGCCAGGGCTACGCCGGCTGCGCTCTGGCCCGCTATCAGCTGCCGATCAGGTGTTGCGCGGCAGGCAATCGCAGCCTGTTGCTTGCCTCATGCAAGCAAGGCCAGGCAGAGGTGCAGGAGGTGTGCAATGCCCAGCCTGGGGCTAGCAGGCTCACCCACACACTGGGAACTGGAGCTCTTGAGCTCTTGCTTGTAGCCCGGTGCGAGGATGAGCCCTGATGGCAGGCGGATAAGGCTGCCCTTACGTAAGGCTCAGGGTTGTGTGGAGGATGCGCGGCGGGAGCAGACTTGCTCTGGTCCTGGGCTGCCTGCAGCATGGCCAGCCCAGCCCGGCCGGTGCCGATGTCCCTGGGATGGATCTGGCCCCACATATGCCCACACATGGTGGGATGTGCAGCACCATGCACCGGCAGAGCCAGCGGGAAGGAGACCTGGGGGTCTGGTCCCCTGCTCTGTCCCCCACACTGATGGTCCTCTCCCCATCCGGGTCCCTATGGCCGGCTGCTCCCCCCTACTCCTTTGGTACAGAGAGGTGCAAAATAGGTTGTTGTTCACGAGGGCGCTGGTGATTATTAATAATAACTCAGCTCCTTCGTGCTCCAGTTTCCTCAGCGCTTTGGCAGCATGCCATCGGGGCCCAGTGATTTAGTGCAACTTAATTATTCCCAGCGTTTCATCACCTCTTGTTTTTGATGTCTGTGTCTCTGTCAGTGCCTCACCTTCGTGACTAAGAGAGCCAGAGAAACAAACTGCTGGAAAAGGGAGAGAAAGGGGGAAAAACCCCAAGCCGGAGGGTGTGGAGCTGCTGCTCGGTGGTCAGGCAAGGAAGGGAGGCTCAGGAAGGCATCCCATGGGGATGCTCGGTGGGTCCCCACCATGGTGCAGGGCCGTGCATGGGGATGCAGGCACAGGGAGCCCTGCCATGGGGTGCAGGGGGCTCTCCCCCCAAAACACCTGTGGTTTCAAGCCTTGGCAGTTGCTCCCAGCAGCAGAGTGAGCAACAGGCTGTGTCTGCTGCTTGTCAGAGGGACAAGACAGCGTTGGACCTCACCTGCCCCTTAAACACCTCCGTGGGGGAGCGAGCGGCTGCCTCAGCCCCGGGAAGTGTTGGATTTGCTGGATTTGGCTCACGAGCACCCGGGTGAGCAAAGGGGGGCTGCCAGATGGAGGCTGGTAATAGGATTCCCAAGGCTCCCGGTCCTCCAGCCCTGCTACAGAGGCCAGGCTTGAGGAGCCACGAGCAGAGCCAGGACCAGCTCCCAGGATGGCGACTTGCATCCACCTTGCAGCCGCTGCACCCAGTGAGGGGACATGGGGGGACACTGGGGACACGAGGGGATGCAGGGATGCACAAGGGGTTCAAGCTGCCCCAGGGGAGGAGGGCTCGGCGCTGGCAGCCCACGGGCAGTGTGGGCAGCATCCTGCAGGTGTGCGGCTGGGTGGGGGACGAGGGATGCACAGCAGGGCCCGGTGCTGCCCACAATCTGCTGGATTTCCCTGAGAAGATAAAGCCAGGGGCAGGCAGGGTGAGGCAGCTGCTGTCATCTGCCAGACATTTTACCCGGGGCCAATATGGTGCAGCGATGGAAAATGGAAAAAAGTCCATTTGGACGGCTAAGGAGCCACTTCAGGGTGCAATAAGCGTGCCTAAGCCAGGTTTCCCACCCGCTCCTGCATCCCTCACCCCCCCATGCTAGTGCCGTGGAGGAAGGTTGTGACAGTCAGCGCATCCCTTCCAGCCAGAGCCGCTTATCAGCATCAATAAAGCAAGCACCACAGCAAACCAGTCGGGCTTTGCCCTGGGTAAAGCCACCGTGCTAAGCTAAACTCCGTTTTAAATAGCAATACTTCCTTTTCCCATAGTATTTCCCATCCATTCATTTCCAAGCATGTTAGAAAAGTGGGTGGGTGTCAGTAACCACATTTTATAGGTGCAGAAGCGCTAGTTCAGCGTGTTCAGTCACTAAACCGGTGTCAGTGCCGGGATTAAAGCACCTTCCTGAGCTGGCAGGTGCCTGGCCCCATCCCCAGCCATGCCCACATGCCGGTGGGAATAGCCCTAACCCTGGCGAGGTGCTGCCATGTGAGATTGGGGGTCCCCTACCTGGTCCCACTGAGCGGCTCAGCCAGCTCGTGATGCTGGGAGCATCCATGTTCAAGAAGGCATGGCAGCGGCACGCTTCCGAAGGGACAGCAATGCAGGGCTCGGCAGCCGAGCGGAATTCAGCTGCACATCCCTGGCTGCTTGGGAGGGTACCTGCGGGATGTGGGATGGGATACAGGACCGGGATACAGGACTGGGATGTAGCACTGGGATACAGGTTTGGGATGCGGGGTTGGGATGCAGGATGGGGATGCAGGGCAAGGATGCAGAATGGGGATGCAGGGTTGGGATCTAGCACTGGGATTCAGGGTTAGGATATAGGGTTGGGATCTAGCACTGGCATTCGGGGTTGGGATACAGGGCTGGGATGCAGGATGGCGATGCAAGGTTGGGATCTAGCACTAGGATGCAGGGTTGGGATCTAGCACTGGGATTTGGGGTTGGGATGCAAGGCTGGGATCTAGCACTGCGATGTGGGGTTGAGATGCAGGGCTGGGATGTGGCACAGGGATGTGGGGTTGGGATGCAGGGCTGGGATGTAGCACTGGGATGCGGGGTTGGGATGCAGGGCTGGGATGTGGCACAGGGATGCAGGGTTGGGATGCAGGGCTGGGATGCAGGATTAGGATGCAGGGCTGGGATGTAGCACAGGGATGCAGGCTGGGATGCTTATGCTTTGTGGGGGGGCGGGGGAAGCAGGGCAGCCCAGCAGGTGCCCAGTCAAAGCAGAGGATGCTCTGTGGGCCGGCCGGGGTCCAGCAGCACCCTGCCTGCGGAGCTGGGGTGGCAGAGAGCCACGGAGCCAGGCTGGCTCAGCATCCCTGGGAGGGCACCCAGTGGCAGGGAAACCCAGGCTCTACTCCAGGCCATGCAAAACCGTGTGAAGCGCCAGCAAACTGGGGAGCGGGGGATGAGAAAGCCAGGAATTTTCATTAAAGGGGGAAGAAGAAAAAAAAAGAAAAAAAAAAAGTATTTCCAGTATTTCCCTCTGTGTCTTTGGCCTGGTGCAGCCCTTCTGCTCACTGCTCTGTTTATACATGATAGACAACTAATTAACATCCAAGCCTCTTGAAAGGTCTTTTCAGAGGTAATGTACTGACAGAGGATGTCAGTAAGGAGCAGTGATTTGTCTAAGCAGTGATCACATTGTTTCAGACTGAATGAGGTGAATATTAAACTGCTTTAAATGCACTCTTCATAAAGCACTAATTACATACTCCCGGGGGAGTACGGGCAAGGAATACTAAACAGCAGAAAAGTCAACAGAGTGCTTTTTATAGTATGTTGCTGGGTTCTGTGTTTTTCTGTCTTTCTTTCTCTTGCGCGCTCTCTCTCGCGCTCACTCTCTCTCTCTTTTACAGTAAAATCACAGCACGCTGAAGAATACACATTTATAGCACAATGGTTCACATCTAATTATATGGCAATCATTAGTTTTAACCTGGGTGTATTATATTTTCTTTGATATATCGTGCCCCCCGGCATCTCTTCACATAGAAGACTTCCAATGGCATTTTCTCCCCTCCCTTGAAAAAATGTGCTTTTTTCCATCATTAGCATTTGCTTATATTTTTTTTCCCCCCTAAACAAAAATTTTAAATTGGCAGGAATAAAAGGGGCAAGGAGGGGAGGAGGAGAAATCCATTTAATCAAAATAAGAATCTGTTCCCTCCCTCCTGGAATAGTGCACTTTATTATTACCAAGGTAACTCCATTGGGTTTTTAGAGAGAAAAGGAAATACAGAATGGGCCATTAACGAATTCCTGCAGATCCTGCTGCACTCCTGGTCTGGCTCAGCCCGCCATCCTGATGGGGCGAACAACTACTCCATGCATTATTTATTTTTTGAATAGCGCAACACGGGGGGCAGATCGAAGTAACCACAAACCAAATCCTCCTTGCATAGAAAACCTCGAGATCCTCTTATCCAAGAAGTGGGAAAAAAAAAAAAAAAAATAAAAGAGCAGCATGTGGCAGGGTCCAGCATCCTCGAGGAACCTGCTGGTGCCTCCTGGGCAGCCAGGTGAGAGCACCAGGAGGTGACGGGGACAGGGACGATGGGGACAGCGGCTGTTTGGCCACCGCCAACGTCCCCCTAAATGCATAGGGTATGGTATATAATACACAAGGTCTGGCTTGAATGCATAGGGTCTGGCTCAAATACACAAGGTATGGGTCAGACGCGTAGGGTATGCCTCAAATGCACAGCACAGGTTCCATAAACACGGAGTATGGCTCAAATGCATAGGGTAGCACTCATATCCATAGGGTAGGATTCGAATGCATAGGTTTTAAACACATAGGGTCTGGCTCAAACACACAAAGTATGGGTCAAACACGTGGCCTACGGCTCAAATGCATAGGGTCTGGCTCAAATGCATAGGGTCTGGCTCAAACGCATACAGGGTACATACAGCCCAAAAGCATAGATAGAGTCTGGCTCAAACGCATATAGGGTACAGCCCAAAAGCACAGGGTCTGGCTCAAATGCATAGGGTACAGCTCAAATGCATAGGGTCTGGCTCAGATGCATAGGGTATGGCTAAAATGCACAAGGTGTGGCTCAGACATATAGGTTACAGCTCAAATGCATAGGGTCTGCGTGCAATGCATAAGGTACAGCTCAAACGCACAGACTAGGATTCATAAGCAAGGGTTATGGTTCAAATGTATAGGATCTGGCTCAAATGCATAGGGTACAGCCCAAAAGCATAGGGTACGGCTCAAAAGCATAGGATCTGGCTCAAATGCATATAGGGTATAGATCAAACGCATATAGGGTACAGCTCAAATGCATATAGGGTCTGGCTCAAATGCATATAGGGTACAGCTCAAAAGCATATGGCCTGGCTCAAATGCATATAGGGTATAGATCAAACGCATATAGGGTACAGCTCAAATGCATATAGGGTCTGGCTCAAATGCATATAGGGTACAGCTCAAAAGCATATGGCCTGGCTCAAATGCATATAGGGTATAGATCAAACGCATATAGGGTACAGCTCAAATGCATATAGGGTCTGGCTCAAACGTATATAAGGTACAGCTCAAACGCATATGGTACAGATGAAAAGCGTAGGGTATGGCTGAAATGCATAAGAGTATGGTTCAAACATATATAGGGGATGGCTCAAACACATATAGGGTATGGCTCAAAGGCATAAGGTCTGGTTCAAACACATATAGGGTGAGGCTCAAACCATAGGGTATGGTTCAAACATATATAGGGTATGGCTCAAAGGCATAGGGTCTGGCTCAAAGGCATATAGGGTATAGATCAAATGCATATAAGGTACAGCTCAAACGCATATAGGGTCTGGCTCAAATGCATATAGTGTACGGCTCAAATGCATATAGGGTACAGCTCAAAAGCATACGGCCTGGCTCAAATACATATAGGGTTCAGCTCAAATGCATATAGGGTCTGGCTCAAACAATGCATATGGTGCAGCTGAAAAGCACAGGGTATGGCTCAAATGCATAGAGTATGGTTCGAACACGTCTAGGGTATGGCTCAAAGGCATAAGGTCTGGCTCAAACACATAGGATATGGCTCAAACACATAGGATATGGCTCAAATGCATAGGGTCTGGCTCAAATGCATAGGGTCTGGCTCAAAGGCATGTGGTAGGATTGGAATGCATGGCTTTCCACGGACACACACGGTACACCCCGACAGGCAGCATTATGGCCCAAGCACGCTGCGCACTGACACCGCCGTCACCGCCGCTCCCCTGCCATCCCCGCAGCGTCAGTCCCACTCACCCCCTCCACCCCCCTGCCCCTGCCCGGGCTAAATCCAGCACATGGGGCCTGGGATGCGCCAGCAGTGCCCAAAGCATCCTGGCTCCGGGTCTGTCATCACTTGTCCAGCACGTGATGCCCAGGCGGTCCGGCCCCGAGCCTCGGGAAGAGCAGGCGAGCCCGGAGCTGGCTGGGACCATGCACTGCCTTCCTTCATGGTGCAAACTTCCTCGGAAAGGAAGAGTCGTGCAGCCTTTAGATTTTTTTTTTTCCTTTAAAGAACATGAAAGAATCTGATAATTACTTCTATCTACCACCCAACTGTACTAATTACCAACCTATTTCTTCACAGTATGACAGACACAGGCTCTCCAAAACACATAGAGATAAATTAGCACTAATTGGTTTTCCTCTGGCTGTTTGAATTAGTATTTAAAGCTCCAATTACAAAGCAGAATAATTACTATTAATGTCCTGTCGCAGTACAAAAGGCAGATATCTCGCGAACGAGTCCAGGTGTATTATTACACTGATTACAGAATATTTAACCTGGCTCGTTAAGACAAAGACACGAGGAAACTTTAAAAAAAAAAATAAAAATCCAAGAAGAAAGGGAAAGAAAACTGCAGATGGTGGCAGGTCCCTGCAGGGGATGGAGGGGGTGGTCTTTGAAACCTGGGATGAGAGAGGTACAAGGGAAAGGAGTGAGGGAGAAAGAGCAAAGAAGGAAAATACGAGGGATGAAAAAAGAGCAATGCTGTCAGAAACCGAAGGAGATATTGGGGGGATGAGGGAGCATACGAGCATCGCCCTTAGCAGCACAAAAGGCAGCGCATGGTGCTGTTGTCTCCTCCTGCTCCCAGGGGTCATGACCCGCTGCCTTCCTCCTCCTCCTCCTCCTCCTCTATGGGCACTG
This sequence comes from Falco rusticolus, assembly GCF_015220075.1. Classification (NCBI taxonomy): domain Eukaryota; kingdom Metazoa; phylum Chordata; class Aves; order Falconiformes; family Falconidae; genus Falco; species Falco rusticolus. The sequence goes on along the minus strand of NC_051206.1, from coordinate 3,656,723 downwards.
CAAGCTCCACATCCCTGGGGAAGAGCCCTTTTGCTGGGAGCTGAGCCCTGCTGCCCCCTCCCCAGCTCCCTGCCCAGGGATGCTCTGGAGCTGGCTCTGCACCCTGGGATGAAGGGCTCTCTCAGACCCCCAGGAAGGGGCAGAAGCATTAACAACACCTGCTGTCATCCCCAGCACCAACCTGCTGATCCCCTGGTGGTCCAGAGTCAGGATGGTCACCCCGAAACGTGTTCGAGCATCCCCCTCACAAGCAGCCCAGTGCTTATCTCTGCCCTTTCTCACACCCAGCGACTGCAGGCTCCCCAAACCCTCGACTTTCTGCGGCGTGTGCACACACATGTGCTCCAGCTGGGAATGCACAGCCCCATCCCTTATTTTTCCAGGAAAAAAGGCAAGGGTCTGGCTGGTTTGTTAGGGTTTCAACCATGTCGTGCCACTGCGGGGCCAGTGCCATGTTCTGCCTTTGCCCCGGGGTGCTTCCCTCCTCATCCCGTGTCAGATGCCAGCTTCAGCCATCCCTGGAAAATCAGGATTGGGAATCAGGCAATTCCTCTGGGCTGGGTTCTCAGCACCTGCAGCCAAGGGGGAGCGCAGGGCCCATCCACTGCCCACCAGGACGGGGACACCTTGCAGGCAGGGCTTCAGCTCTGCATCCCCATCAGGTCTGCGGCAGTACTCGATGCCGCAGGGTTACACCCCACATTGGCCAGGACAGCGTGGGGAAGGGAGGGAGAGTCATTTTCAGGAGTGGACACAGTGGCCTTCCTGTCTGCAAGGCTCCAGGACTCTCAGATGGGGGGCTTGCATCCCCCCCATCCCAGCCAGCACCCCTTGTCTGCCCTTGGAGCGTTGGGCAATGCTTTGCCTGACATTTCATCACTTGGGCACTGGCAGGGCAAGGTGCGGGCGGACAGACCAGCAGTGCCCTCTGCTGCTTTTGGTCCCCTGCCACCAGCCTGGGGTCACCCTGGGGTCCCCACCATCCCTGGGGGGCTCACTCCAGCAGCTCCACTGGGGCTGGTCCAGCAAGGGTCGTGCCTCCGCGGTGTGGCAGGTGATGGGCGACGGGCATCATGTCTGGCCTGGGCACCTTCCCAGAGCATCCCCATCACCTGAGAGGGCCCCTCGGGAAGCGGGGGGCAGCATCCTCCAGTGGCTGGGGGGGCCCGTGGGTGTGTGGCGAAGGGGAGGACGGGGAGGGATTTCTTTTTAAGAGATAAGGTGGGTGGCGTGCGGGGATGCCAGCTGGCGATGGGCTATATTTCTACTGACAAGGCTTTACCCTGTAGGTGTGAGGAATTCCAATTAAATATTCAGCCTATTTGTCTGTGTGTGGGAGAGGGTTTGCTGTGCAGGAGGAAAGCCTCACATTCAGCTCAGTAGCTAACCATTAAGAGAGAAATTAGCTCAGTTCATCAAGGGAAGCCAGCGGAGGGTTTTCCTCACTCTCCTACCTTGTTCCGGCCCTCGTTCAGAAACAGCGGGGAATAAAACCATTGCATTTTGCTGGGAAGAGGCGAGCCGGCTGGCTGTGCCTGCCCGGAGAGGCAGATCCCAGCCTGGGAAAAGTTTTTTTTCCCAATGCCAGGGGATGTGATCCCAGCTCAGCCCACCCCATCACTACCCCAGAGGCTGCTGAGCAGGATCGATGCATCGGGAGACGGGTCGGAGGGGTGCGGGAGCTGCGGATTTAATTGCTCTCGCATTTACCGGCCACCTCCTTTCCGAGTCATTTACAATACACTAATTAATCGGTGGCAACCGAAAGCCCTCACTTCGAGGCGATCTTTCAAAGCGGGAGTGCCCCGCGAGAGTTGATGTTTCATCGATGAAGGGCCCTTTTGCTGGGGCAGCGGCAGACGGGATCGATGGGGCTTCAACGATCATCCCTGCCCACGCGTGGGTATTTGGGGTCGGGCTTAAGACGGTGGAGAGGTCCTGGCATGGCAGCGGGTTGCAAATCCCCCAGGCATGCACGTGTGCCACCAGCTGGAGGAAAGATTGGGGTGAAAAAATGGTATTTTGGTAGCAGGGATGCTCCTCCATGCAAAGAGTGAGGGTGGGATGGGGCCAGATCCTGCACTGGCCATGGGGGAGATTTGAGGAAGAACTGTATTTCAGGAAAGAAATAAAAAAAAAAAAAAAAAAAAAGTTGCCATCGAGCTGATTTCACCATTTTCTGGAACCTGATGTGTTTTTGTACTTTTGAAAAAACTTTCCATCTCAGAATATCCAAATTTTAAATAGAGCCCAAAGCGACAAGAATAAAAAATAAAAAAATAAAAAAAGATGACTTTTTCATGAAACCACAAACGATATCCTGTTTCCCTCCTGCACAGCGCCTCTGTTTTGGGGAAGAGAAGTTGTTCCTGACGGGAATGAAGCTGTAATTTCCCTCTCCCGAGTGAAGGCAAAACTCCTGGCTCCCCCAGGCGATGGGCAGTGTCAGGGACTCGGGTCCTGGTACACACTCACAGAGTTTTAAAAGATCTAAAAGTTGAGCCCAAGCATCTTTTGGAGGAAGGGGTGACTGTAGGTGATGGGTGATGGGGTGCTACTGGGGACACACACACAAGCATCCCCATCTACAGGGGTCCCGATGCTGCACCGTCCCCTGGCTGATCAAACCAGAATGCAGCTCGTAGCCTCACCGGGATGAGAAACTGGGTTTAATCTGCTTTAAATCCTCCCTGCACATTTCAGGCAGAAAAATTAATCCTTTGGTCAAACTCCAGCCCTACCACCCCCAGGCCAGCTAACCCAGCCCTCCCACCACAGGGACATGTTCACTGGTGACTTTCCTGATGCAGCTGAGACGGTTCCAAAAGTAAATCAGGGAGCAAAAGCCTCGGCTGGATCCCATGGGATGCTCCCTGCCACGCTGAGCTTTCCTCCCCCCTCCCCGTGCACGGGACACAGGACCCTTATGGGGTTTCTCAATCACACCCAAATCCCTTCCAGCTCTGCTGTCGGCTTTACGGGGCAGAAAGCACCTTTTTTGGGGCTCAGCACCCCCACCAAGGAGCAGGATCCTCCAAGGACCAGCCCTTCAACCTTCCCATCCCAACCACTCTGCTTTACCGGCAGCATCCACAGTTTTGCCATTGGGATCGCTACATATATACATATTAATATTTTAATTTCCGCCCCCCCCCCCCCTTCCTTTTCTTTTAAAATCAGAAGCCAGAAACTCCATAGCAACCCGCAGCTCCCAGGGTCTGACTCCAGCGCTTTGATCGCGCTGTCACTTCGTTTAAGGCTACACCCCGGTAGGTGTGAGGAACTCCAATTAAGCATTCAGCTGGCTTGCCTGTGTGGGGGGACAGGCTCTGCTGTGGAGGAGGGAAGCCTCGGCGCTATCGCGGTGACTAATCGCTCAGACACCGGTTGTCTGTGGCACCAGGGGAGGGCAGGGAGAGGGTTTTCCTTCACCGTGCAGCTGCCTCTGCATTCCCTTTTCGGGAGATATTGCGGCTCCCCGCCGGGCTCGGGGGCTCCCAAGCGGAAGCTGGAAAGATCCCAAGCATCTTCTCGGAGTGGCTGGGGCTCCACCGAGATGCTGCTGTGGATCTCGTTGCTGTGGCCCTGGGGTCTTGGCTGCTCCTCTTTGCACAGCCCTGGGGTCACGTTTTCAGAGGGAAATCAGATTTCGGAGTTTTTAAGGTACATATTTGTGCCTTGCGCATCCCCTTGCTCTGGAGGAAAGGTTGGTGCCTCTGATGTGTACAAGCTTTTACGCCGTTTGGATGAGCATCCCTAAATTTCAGTGAGCATCACTAAATGTGGCTATCAAGCTCCAAAATGAGCACGTGGCCTTTGCCTGAACTCCCACAGGGAGCAGAGCAGAGCATCCTGCCCTCGGCCACCAGCCCAGCCCTGGCCCTGGCCAAGATGTGCCGGATCGGCTGCCACCACGAGCATCACCACGAGCATCACCATGAGCCCCACTCTGCAGCACCATTTCCCGCATCCTCCCCTTCCCTATGGAAACAGCCCGGCTGTGGGCACCCATCCGGCTGGCAGGCATGCGGCAGCACACCGCAGGGCACAGCATCCCCCAGAGCACCCCAAAACTGCCACCCTGGCCACAGCAAGGACATCTGCCTGGGGCAACGCCGGCTGCAGCACCAAGTCCCTGAGGGACCGTGGCCGAGGGGGATGCAGAGGTGGGGGATGCGGTTGCTCGGTCCCAGCACAGGGATGATGCCCCACTCCAGAAAGGGCACCAAGGCAGGGTGTGCCCAGGCTTTTTAAACACCTGCATGAGCGAGGGCAAGTGGAGGGGAGCAGGCCAGCCGGCGCGGCTTCGCCCCCGCTCCCCGGGGAGGTGAGAAGGGGGCCGGCAGCCGCCCCCCGCCACCACCGTGGGCAGCAGCAGGATGTGCTGTCCCTCCCCTGCACTTCCCAGCGAGCACTTTACATAACTTCTGCTGCTTAGTCACAGCTTCGACTCTTTTTTTTTTTTCCCCCTTTTTTTTTTTTTTTTTTTTGGAGCGATTTTCTCAGCCGCATCAGAGCGCGAGTCATTTCGGCAAGGGAAGTCCCTTCCTTTCTTCCGTTCCCTTGGTAACTGCACAAATTTGCTTTTCAAATGATTCATGACCGGGGTGCTGTAGGAGTTCCCTCCTCCAACACAAATCGCTCCCACACAGCCACACATGCCCGATTAATCATTGATTAGCGTCTCTTCCGCAAGGTAGACCCAGGGAGCGCACAGCCCCGTCGCTCTCCTCCGGCCATCACCGAGGGGGTCCCCGGATGCTCGTGGGGGACGTGGATGAAAGTTTGCAAGAAATCCCATTCCCGGACACATTTCATAAACTATATATGAAATATTCCTGAGGTGACAGGGACACAACGCCAATGGGATCTAAGTGTTCTCCACGCCACAAAATCGGAGCTTGTCTCCGGCTGACGGTGATGGGTAAACCCACCCCCAACCCCCCACTGCATCGGCGCAACTTTATTCTTGATTTAATTTTTATTTTTCCCCTGCAACCACCTTAGATTAAACAAGCGGTGAGCTAAACTGGAGGGAAACCCAGTGTGCCGCAGGGTCAGCCGCCACCACGGCCAGGCTGGAGAGACAGAGCCCAACGGCAGAAAAAAGCCAGAAAAGTCCTTTTTGGACTGGTGGTGGGTGACATGCAACAGGGCAGAGCATCAGCCCAGGCTGAGCGGTGCCACGATGTGCCTCCGCACACCAATACCGGCACCGCGGCTTGGGAAGCAGGTTGGGATAGAGCCGGGAGAAGGTAAGCACCTGGCTGCTGGGAGCATCTCAGCTGGAAAATAAAATTAATCTGCAAAATATCTCCATACCATTTTGGTACGTTTTATCTGATTTATTCTCTCCTCGTTAAGAGGAGCTAATTAACAAACCATCGTTTAAATAAACAGCAGTGAGAGTGTTTGTAACCTCCACTTTATTGAACTGTGACAAATTATTAGCCTTTGCATGTTAAATGAAATAGAAGCATCGAGGGAAAAACCTTAATTCCCATCTGCATAACGAGGATACCTGCTGCAGAGATGAAGGCAGAGGGGCTGATTGACGGGGCAGCTCCTGGCAAGTGCAACACGCCACGTGTCTTGCACATGAAAACATCCCGAATAACCCCAAAACCAGAGGGGTTTCTGGATGCTGAATGGGTTAGCACCTCACATGCACCCTAAAAACATCCCTATGCAATGGCAGGGCCCAAGCAAAGCCAAGAGCATCCACGGGACAGGGCTGGGCTGAGGGGAAAAACCTGTGAGCATCTCGCTGCCGGCAGCCCCTGCTTACAAGAGCCTCTTTGTAGCCGTCACAATCATCTCGCTCATCATGGATCCTTGGCAATATAATGATAATAATCATATAATGCACATCTGTGCAGAGCCTGTCATCCCGAGCGCAGCCCCGAGTGCTTTGCTAGGCATCGCATGTGCAGAAGAGAAAGGTGCTGCAGCGCCGGGGGCTGCGGTGGGAGCGGGGGCTGCAGCCCTGCCGTGGTGCTGGGGGCCAAGCCGTGGCTGCATGCCCTGCGCTGGCGCTGCACCCCCAAGCATGGTGCCCAGCATGGGGTCGAGGAGGAGGATGGCTTGGTGGGGTGGGCAGGGGCAGGCTGGGAACAAGCTATGTTGGGGTACTCAGTGCTTTCCCCCTTTTCTCCCAGCCCCAATATGGGTTGCAGCAAGCACAGGCATGCTCGGTCCCGGCGACGGAGCCCCCATCCCCCCTGCCCCAGCTGGGCTATTGGGTGCTGGGTCCCCAAGACACAGCAGAGCCATTGCACGTCCCCCATGTGCTTTCAGCGCTTGCTGCGTTCCAGGGGGAATTGCTTAGTAGCAGCTTTTCAGGAGGTTTGGGAGTGTAATTACCTGTGAGCATTAATTACAAGGCAGGCGAGCATAAACCCGAGCAGCAGCTCCAGGAGAGCCCAGCAGCAGCTCACGCGGGGTGGGAATGCCAGGCTTTGCAGGGATGCACCAGTGGGTTTAACCCTCTGGCACGCGGGGGGGCTGCAGACCGAATGTCCCCTGGGCAGAGCCTGGGAAAGGATGGAGCACCCCAGGACTGATGAACCCCGGCAGCAAAGGGCAGCGCAAGGACCAAGGACGGGCTGTTCCCAGCCCAAATGCCGGTGGCAGAGCAGGCACCGAGGTTTGCCGGAGTGGTGCCATTGCACCACGAGTGGAAAAAGAAATGTGGGGAGGGGGTTTCCCTGCGGCGTGAGCGGCTGCCATGGGTCAGCACAGGCTGCAAGGAGGTGAAGCGCTGCGGCCAGCACTGTGGCCATGCCTGCGATGGCCTTGTGCAAACGCATGCGCTAATGCAGACATGCATTTGTGCAAATACACGTGCTTATGCAAAAACCCACACTTGGGCAAACACATGTGCTCGTGCAACCAGCCACGCCTATGTAAAGACCTTCCCCGCCCCCCTCCCCGGGTGAGCGGGAGCCCCGGGGGCTCTGGCTCTCCCTGAGCTCCCTCCTCTCCCTCCTGCAGCTGCAGTCCTGGGAAAGAAGCACTTTGCCTTGATGCTGCTTGAACAATTCCCCAGCTGAGCTGCTCCGTGCTCCCACAGCTGGGACTGATCCGGCGCTGGTGGGGGCTTCCCTGCAGCAGCCAGCTCCTGCTCCAGCATCCGAGACCCTAGGGTGGCATCGCACCCTACGCTCACTCACTCAACCTGATGCTGTTGCCTAAAGACCATGTTTAAAGGTAATACCAACAATTTGCTCTTCAAAACACACTGGATCTATAATTTCTATACTTCGTTCCTGAACTTTTGTTTTAAAACAATTGGCTGAGAAAACCCTTTTCAGACGATACTTGCAGAGAGCCTGATGGTAACAGCAATTAAACCCCATCTGTTTGCAACGCAGCCGTCGACACTCGGCTTGGGACACCGTGCGTGGGAAACCTGTTCAACACAAAACCTCACCAGGGAAACACGTGCCCAAGGGCTGGCACCAGGCTCCGATGGATGCGGCAGTGCCGAGGTTCCCATCGCTGCTGGGGCGCTGGCGTTTTGGGGGGACCTGACCTTGCCATGTGCCGATGGAGGACCAGAGCAGCTTGAAGCACAAAGAAAACTGCACCCGAGCAGCAGCCTCTTGTGCTTATTTTGTGTTTCCTTAGGGTTTGGGGTTTTTTTTTCCTTTTACTAATAAAGGTTTCATTAACAAGCAGCTATAGAAACTCACACCAGGGAACTGACTATTCCAAGGAGTCCAGTCATCAATTAAAACAACATTTCTCTCTGTTCTTTCCCTTTCAAACCTTTGGTTTAATCCCCAAAAAGTAGAGTCAAGAGGGCCCGAACGAGGGAGAATGATATCACGGCACCGACGGATCCATCTGCAAGGCAGTGGAGCCCCTGGAGTGGTGGGGACCGGCGGTCCCACGGTGTTGCAGGGTCAGCCAGCAGCTCAGGGACACAGGCACCGTGGATGCTGGATGGTGACAGTATCAGGCCCGACGCAGGTGGGGAAACCCACCCCAGCACTCCAGCATTTCCCAAAACAGGGATCCCTCCCACCCACGGGATACGCAAAAGCTGAGTTTCCCCCCCCTGTTAGCATCAATTAACCCAGTAAAAACCATTCCCTGCTCCTCCAAGATTTTTTTTCCCGGCTGGCCACAGCTGGCCCTGCTGGGAAGCTGAGCGCACCCGGTTCACGAGCGCTCTGCAAAAATATCCCAGGCGCTTCGCCCAGCAGCCAAGGGGCAGAAATAACAGCAGCCGGCAATTAAAGCTGCTCCTTATGATTAGTGATAAATCCAAGCGTTGTGGATGAGCGTGGCCCCCACACCCTGTGCTGTATAGACACGCTACGGGGGGGAAAAGTTTGCTTTGGAGCACGTGCATCAGTGTCCCTTCAGGATGGGGACAGGGATGCTCGCTGGGGCAGAGTGCAGGGCCACACGCGTGGGCGAGCAGCCGGCCCCCCGCAGGTCCCTTCCCAGCCCCTAATTGTGCAAAAATACCATAACTTTTAAGGTTAATAAAGCCCTTGTTTGCTTAAGATAGCACCTGTTTCTATGGTGACACTTGCAACCCAGAGCCTGTTTATCAACTGGCAAGGAGAAACGCTCTGACAAATGCAACCGCAGGAGTGGGCACCGTGGGCCAAGAGCGCTGGGTGCTGGGATCTCTGGGACCGGCCAGGGATGCTGTGGTCCCCCCAGCACCCAAGCCTGCCGGTCCTGCACCCATGGGTACCCCACCCCACTCTGCAAAGCCATGGGAGCAACCTCAACCCCAGGGGGCTGCACCCCAGCGCACCCACTGTGGGGAGAAAAACCATTTCATGTGGTGGGTGCTGGGGTGGGACTGGCTCTCCTTCACCCACAGCTGACACGCTTCCCCGACCTGACTCCGGACTCGCTTCCGACCAGCTCCGTGCCTCAGTTTCCCCAACCTCACCTCCCCGGGGAAGGGGCTGGCGGGGCGAGCTAAGCCATGCTGGGTGGCAATAGCACCCGGTGGGTCCCGCTCCGCTCCAGCCTGGCGCAGGATTTTTCCTGGCTGGCAGAACTGGTTTCCATAACGACTTTCTGTTACAAACATATTTTGATAAAAATAAAGTTAAAGCAGCGAGGCTTTAGTGGAGTACAAATTTGCTGCTCTCTCCCTCCCCCTTCCTCCTCCCCAAGGAGGGGGAATAAAGACGGAAAGCTTTCCATTTGAAGGGCAGTATTTTCTCCCTTTTTCTTTCCCCCACTGAATACAAAATGGAAAGCCTTGTTTACTGGATTTCTCTGTAAACTGGTTCCGACTCTGCCTAGTTACCTGATGCTCTACAGTATATACAGGATAATGTGATAAATTCATTTCCAATTCACTGCATTATCCTTTGAATATTTTAATGACTCATTGAATGGAGTAAAAAAAAAAAAAAAAAAAAAAAGCTATTTCAAATGAACAATTATGCTGCATTAGAGTAAAGGCTGATTATATTTAAACACTGCTTGCATGGATAACGGGACATATCGACCTCCGCCTATAAGAGCTAATTTGGCTCTTATCTCTAAATAATTTTACACTGCAAATTACCGTGAAAACCTAAAGGGCTTTAAAAACATTCATCAAAAGATATTATTCCACTTTGTAGCAACATTTTTATTTAAATTATTTTGAATGGGAGTGAAAGCATCTCTCATGTTTGACAATCGGAGGAGCGGCGGAGCAGCGGCGGGTAAGGAACAGTGAGCGGCACCGCTGGGATGGGATGCTCCATCCCAAAACCCACCTGGGAAAGCAAAGCCGGAGCCGAAACCAAACTTGGTGGCATGCCAAGATACTGCAGCACCTAGAAGGGGCACGGAGGGCTGCCAGAGCCACTGCCCTCCAAACCGGGGATGCCAGCGATGCCAGGGTGATGATGCCGGGGCGATGCTGGGGCGCAGGGGCTCTCGCAGCCCCCCAGCCATTGTGCCAGCCACCCCATCCCTCCCGGAGAAAGGCACTTGAAAGCCCCTCTCTGCACCAAAGCAACAGAAGGTGTCATGTAAAGCCTACACGGTTATTTTAGAGCCAGTGTGCAAATAAGCCTGTCAGCTGAAGCTCCTCGGAGCCAAGACTTCCATATACCCCCCAACGATCTGCATTTCAACGAGACACCATGTGGCTGAGCCCGGGGAGCCGCCGGCTTCGCAGGAGCCGTTTGGGGCTGGGGCTTTGGGAAAGCTCCGGCTGCAGCCCCCAGGGGGATGCTGGCACCCCCCAGCCTGCGCCCCCGGCCATGGGCACCGACCTCGGGGCTGGGCCAGCTGGGTTTGTCCTGGCGCCCTGCGAAGATGCTGCTGGCCTTGGTGGTGTCTTAGAGCGCACGGGAGATGTATAGGCATATATGTCTGTGCATACGTGAGATATATATACACACACACACACACAAGATATATATGGGAGGGATATATATATCATATCATTATACGTATTTATATATACCATGTCAATATAGAATCGTCTAGGTTGGAAAAGACCTTTAAGATCATCGACTCCAGCGTACATATATTATATATAATATCTAATGGAATCAGAGAATATCTCAAGTTGGAAGGGATCCATAAGGATCATCAAGGCCAGCTCCCTGCTCATATACATACACATGTATTTATCTCATGACGAGAAAGCTGAAGGAATAATTGGGGTTGGGGTAAGCTCCATCCCTGGCAGAGACCAGGCACCTGGAGACGGGAAAGCCCTTCTTCCCAAAATTCTCCTTTGTCCCCCTCCTGCCTGGCCCAGCAAGGAGCTTTCTGATCTTTTATACTGCAAACTGAATCGCCCAAATGCCAGGGGAAAAAAAAAAAAACCAACCACCTTCCATTTGTGCTGGAGAACTGGTTTTAATCCTGCATTTCCCTTCTTTGCTTAAATGATCTTAGACCCCCAAAAAAAAGAAAAAAAGAAAAGAAAAACACAATAATTAGCAATAGCGAATGCCTCAGAAGGATCTGTGTACAGAAGGGAAAACAAGAGCTTGGGCTTCTTTGCGTTTAGTAAATATTAAAATTAATGAGAGACTTTCAGGACCCTGTTGTTAGAAATGCAGAAGGGTTTCTGTGAAGGATTAAAAAAAAAAAAAGCCCTGTACACAAATCTCTGCAGTTATTCTGAAGCTTTATATTTTTCAGCCAATTATGAAATTCATGGAAAGTATTAATATCCAATTTTAATTTGCTCAATATTCCCATTAACAATAAAAAGTCTAATTAAGGTATCTGTACAAAAAGCCCTTAGCAGTAATTTCAGAGAATAATAGAGGAGAATGACGAGATATTTCTTGTTAAATGCGTGCTGCAAATTAATTGATATCTTAATTAGACTTCAGTACCAAGATTATTAGTTAGATTGATTCAGGGCTGAAACACCTAATCTTTTAAAAGATAAAAGCAAGCAGGAGAGAAACAAACCGGTTTTCCACAACCTTTCTGGAAGCAAACCAGTGGTCCTCAGGGACAGTTGGGGGGCGATGCCCCACTGCAGGGCTCATCCCTCTGTCCCATGGCCACGGAGCTGGGAAGCAGCAGGCATTCAAACCCATTTACCCCCCAGGCTGGAAACACTTTTCTCCCCCCAAAAAATAAATAAAAAGGCAAAATTTGGCACCAGCGAGATTTGCACCAAAATCACTTTTTTAACCAAAAAAAAAGGCAGCAAGAGATGTTTGAAACGATCGGTTGTCTGCAGAGAGAACTGGTGGTGGGGAGTTTGCAAAGCAGGTTTTTTTCAGCATTTCCTTAGAAGAAGAAGGAAAAAAAAAAACCCAAAAAAACCACCCAACCAGCAATATTTTTGGACCAGCTTCGCTCTATATAGCCTGAGGAAGCACTCCCCTACCTACACGCCGAGCACCATTTACATTTCTCTCCCAAACGCTCATCCTTCGGGATTTCACTGAGAAGATGCTGCTGCCTTACCCAGATGCGCATCCCATGGGAATCAAACCCTCCGGGGCAGAAACGCCCGATGCACCCCGGTTCTTGGGAAATCCCTGAGCTGCTGGGACCCCAAAATACGGACCCTGCAGGGGGGACTCACTGGGATGTCGGTGACCAGCCAGTGCCTCCAGAAGCGGTTCCTGGGGTTGGCTCTGCTGGGAGCGTCGGGGTCCACCAGCACCAGCACGTACTTCTTGCTCTGCAAAGAGGAGAGGAGAGCATTGTGGGCATGGTGTGCAGGGCTGGGGGCTTGCACCCATGGTGTGCCAGTGAGGAACAGCCCTCCAGGAGTTTGATCAGCTCCTCAAATACATTTTATTCCCACATTTTCCCATGCATGCACACTTGGACGGTTGCATTCATGCAAAATGCACAGAGAAGGCAAGCGATGAACGTGCACCAGGGGAACACAAAGGCCACAAACCTGCTCAGGACGATTTACTCCTCGTGACCTAAATCTCTTCAAAGAGAGGAAGAACAGGGGTTTTCTGCTACCTCCAAATAAAAGGCACTAAAGAGATTTTCCTCCCCTGCCAGCCATCCTCTAACTACATCCTACAGCGGCACAGGGCAGAGCGATGCACCACGGCACAGGGGACTTTCCGCCAAGGGTTGCAATCCCTGGGAGAGGGGGATGGGATATTTTGGGGGATTTAAATGTAGCTCCAGCCCCAGGGCGGTTGCTGGGGACAGGCTGGATGCCCCAGCCTCCACGAGGGTGGCTGCAAGGAGCTAAGCCCTACTGAACAAACCCCAGCCTAACAAAAGATGCTGCATGAAGTCAAGGCTGCTGCCATGCACCCGGGGGGTCGGGTACCTCTCCTGGGTGAAACTGGTCAAAGAGAGCCGGGACTCATGGATGATACTGGCTCAGCCCCTGGGCATCCCTTACATCCCACCCCAGGTCCCAACCAAGGGTTCCCAGCACCCAAGGGTGCCACCAACACTGTAAGACAACATGGATATTTTGGTCTCCCGAGGATGGAGCTGGGTTTGAAGTGACCTCTGGAGGCTGTGGATAGAAAACCTGCTGATCTCAGGGGATTTGGCAGGACCTCAGGCACCAGATTATCCTGCAAGCACCCAGATTAAGGGATCTATATCTTAATAAAACCTCCAGGTGCATCTGTCAGCTCGCCAGCGGTGCCACGCACCGCTCCAGCGTGCCCGAGGGCCGAGGTTTCATAAACGGCTGGGGGATTTAGCCATGCAATTCCCACCGAAATTAGCTGGAGCTCTGTGGCTAAATCCCCCGGTTGCTTGTCAAACCAGGCAGGGATTTTCACAGCGCAATGGTTGGGGTTGAACCAACCTTTTTGCTCTATTGCAAATCTTGCAAGTCTTGCAAATCTTGCCCTGGTTGGGGCAAATGGGGCAAGCAAGCCCCGGGGTGTTGCCGGAGCCGGGGATCGACTGTAGCCTCTTCCCTTTGCAGCAGCCGTGACTCGCTCAGCCCCCCGTGCAGACCCCATCCCCACAACAAGAACTGGTTTAACCTGAAAACGTGGATTTCAACCCATTTAGCAAATCCCTGGCAACAGTTGGCAGTGAACATCCCAAACTTCTGCAACCACCCGGGAGCACGGCCAGCAAGGCGCTGCTGCCCTGGCGCATTAATCCCAGCCTGGTTCAAGGCACTGGCATCGCGGGGGGGGGGGGGGGTTTACATCCAGCACGCAGATGTGTGCATGGAAAAGGGGCTGTGATGGTACCAGGGTGTGAGGCTGGAGCTCGGGAGAGCTGCCACCTCCCTCCCCACGGTGCTCGCAGCTGCAGCCGGCTGCATCGCTGTGAGCATCCACGAAAAAAAATCAGTAATATTCCTTACCGGCGCTGATATCAGCATTTAAAGGAAAGGAGGGGGTGGGGGGGGGGTGGGGGGGAGAAGAAGCCCGACAACCCAAAAACCCTACGCTGGAAGTGTGAAGGAATTTGAGCTCTAACTTTGGGGAGGGTGCGGAGCCGAGCACGGCGTTTCTGAATCTCTCATCTCTGCTCGGGAGCCCAGCTGGTGGGAACAGAACGTGTAGTCATGGGACTGTCATCGTGTGCTGTCCAGGTTAACATGTAGCATTTCTATTACTATTAACAGACTTTCTGCTCCTCACTCCATCTGTTCTTCGAAATAATTGCAGTTGTACAGACCATGCCTTCGCTACAGGCAGGCTCTCGGGAGAGGATAGTGCTTTTATGCATTAAAAAAAAAAAAAAAAAAAAAAAAAGTGTTGAAAAATAACAGCAAACACGAGAATAGGGTGCAAGCAAAGTTAACAGCAGGCTCGCAATCGGTACAGATTGTGGCCTAGAAAGGTGGCAGCGCACGCGGCCGGGGGCCGGCGAGGCCAGACCCCCGCGGGGACGGGAGCTGGGGTCAGCGGCCCCGAGCCGGGCTGGGACCGAGGGATTTTGCTCTCTCATTACCTGCAGGCCACCCTAAGAGGCACAATCCCTCACCTTCCACCTAAAGATAGCAAAGCCCTCCGCGACCCGAGTTAATCTCCTGGTGCTTAGGTGCCGTCGCATCCCATGCCAGCAGCAGGGCACTGTCCGTGCCCCCCCCCACTCCCAAATCACCCCAAAAGCTGGGCAACCCCCCCCAGCCATGTCCCTGAGCAATGCTCTGCACCCCAGACAGGTTTTTCTCCAGCTCTGCTCGCTAGCAGCAGAGCATCCCGAGTGGTTGGTGATTTTAGTTTGGGGGTTTTTTTGTTGGATTTTTTTTTTTTTTTTTTTTTGTAATGCTGAAATCCCTCCTCGACACAGGCTAACAGCATTAGCTGCTGTCAGGGCTCCAGACAGGAGCCAGCCCGGAGTGACACGGGAGCTGCTCAGCTTTACAAGCATGAACCAGCCCCGGGGATTTTTGGAGAGGAGGCAAGTGGGTTTAGATCAAAAAATTCCTCCATCCTCCAGTGCAGAGAGAACGGGCGGCGCCTTGCTTTGCAGAAAGAAGGGAGGAAGGGGGAGAGGGAAGAAAAAACCACTTTGGGTTACTGCAGCTGAAAATTTGGGGTGATGAAGCATCCCTGCAACACCCTGTCACGCTTCCCCGTTCAGCCCAGGTGATGGAGAAGCTGCTGGTGCGCAGGACCTGGTCCCACCAGTGTCACGCCAATGGGGACACCGCTGTGCTGGTGCTAGGGCCACCCTTTCTCCCCTCCCCCCGCTGCTCCTCGGGGTGCTTTGCAATTAGCGTCGAACCATTTTAGCCAGCCTCTGCCTTCCCCGAGGGGTTGGCGCTACCTCCCAGCTTTGCACCCCACGTCCCCGGGCGCAGGCGTCCTGCCCTGCCTCGCCACGGAGCCAAGGCAGCAGAGCTGGTGGCAGATGACAGCAGCACAACGTGGTGTGTTTTCCCTGCTAATTGTTTCTAGAGGGAAGCAACAGCAATATATCCAGTTATTACCGCGGAAAGCATCAGCTACTCCAATTAGGCACAGGTTTAGGAAACTTGCTCCGAGCAGGCAGGGACTTTTTCAAGAGGCGGGCAGGCAGGAGAGGGATTTGTGCGCTGAGGATACACACACAGCTCAATAGATCCCGTGGAGCTGGGGCTGCACAGGAATTAAAGACTTATCCAAATGAAAGCAAATAGGGTGTTAAGCGACACACATGTAGAGTGAGCGGTTTCCTTGGAAACCAGCGCACATGGAAGCAGCACACATGCAGTGCCCCGGCGTTTTCGACAGAGCCGGGGTGGCCATGGGGCTCTGCCCTGCCGGGGATGCCCATGCTTGGCTGGGGATGGAGCCGGAGCAAAGCCCCATCCCGCCGGCGTGCCTGTTGCCAGGGCACGGAGAAAAATGGCATGAAATACACTTTCTCCTGATTGCGAAGGGAAGCCGGATGGTGCCCAGCTTCGCTGGCCCCACTCGCCTTAGAAATTCAATCTCAAAACTAAGTGATGGGCAAAGTCCCAGCCAAGCCCCCAGCCCTGCGCCTGCTTCCCAGCGCAGGGTATATAAACGGGTTTGGTTCATTTTGAAAAGTCCACATGGATTCTCCCCAGCTTGGCCATCCCTTGGAGCTGCTCCTCGTTCGTTCCCACCCAGAGCAAGGGTCGTTACGCTGCTCACAGCAAAAGCTGCTGGTAGCACCCAGCCCCTTGCAAGGAAACGGGTGAGATTTCGAGCTGACCTATTGCCACCCATGTCCTTTACAGCCGCTAACAAATTTACCGAGGCAGGGAGCTTCTGCAGAAGCAAACGACGGCACCAACGGATTAAGACGGTATCTGAGCCAAAAGGCCCTCCACCTCCCCAAGGAGCTAAAGCTCGGCGTTGCCATAGCCTGTATTATCTCCTTGAATGGATTTCAGGGTGATGGATGGCACCAGACGATGCAAACCGAGGCTGGCCGGTCCCGCCAGTGGGATGCAGTGATGCATCCCAAGCATGCAGCGCCTAGGCTGGAGCTTGCACCCCAGCACAACAGTCAGGAGAGAGCTCGGTTTATGCAATTGCAAACCAGAAAATCTAAATATACCCAAAGCAACCTGCTGGAGAGGGGCAGGAGTTCCTGGATGGGCAGGGAGGTGCCCAGCATCCTGGGGAACATCATCCCAACTCTCCCGGGTGATGGTTCGAGGGCTCCAGCCTGCATCCCGCTGGTGCAAGAGTCAAAGCGGTGCTGCTCCTCCCGCGAGGTGGAAGCGCTGCGAGCACCAGCTGAGAGCTGAGAGTCAATCTGGGCTTTTTTCTTGGCTTGTCCCCAGTACTAAAAAGTTTCTATAACGGGCACATAGTTAGCAATTCTGCTGCTGATGCTTCGCCAAAGAGAAATTCTAGCTCCTTCTTCGGTGGCTAACAGCACGGGGGGTGAGGCAGGCAAAAAATTGTTTGCAACCGAGTCTGTTATTGTGGCTCTGGGAAAGCTGCAGAGCACGGCAGGATTTTACCTTTGGATTTTCAATCAGCACCTCGCCGCTTCCACGCTCTTCTCCCTTTGCAAAAATAGGTCAGCAATATTAACCCTACTCCGCAGGACTTGCCCAAGGGGACAAGCAGCACCGTGTGAACGCCTGACCCAGCTCCCCCAGCCGCAGGTCTGTGCTCCCCGCCGGCCCCGCGCTGCCCAAGGGAACTTCATTGACTTTCTAACACTCTGCAGCTCTCCCCATCCCTTCGCTCTCCCCTGGGGCTCGCCGCGGCGAAGCCGGCCAAATATTTATGCAGCCTAATGTTCTAATAAAAATTGATTAATCCGGGATTGTTAAAGCGAGCGCGTTAAAGGTCTCTTCCCAGATTAAGGTCTTGGGATGCTTTAAGGAATAGTTTATTTGCTATCGTGGTTAGTTTTCCCCTGTAGCAGAATAAACTGGCTCCTCGCAATAAAACTGCAATGGGTGTGTTACACGCTTAACGTAACCAAGCAGAAAGTGGGATAAATCTTCCAAGGGGTCCATGATGCTGTAAAAACAGGTTTGCATGAGGCGGCTGTAGAGGAGGCTGTGCCCCTGGGTCATTTTTAGGGAGGGAGAGGAGCAACAGGTTGTGCCTCCTGGCTCCGAGACCCCATTGCAGATCCCACTCTGAGCTTCCCCAGAATTAAGATCCATCTCCATCATCATCACCCGCAAGCCAACCGCCAGACACTGAACATCAGGGGAATGGGGCGGCACGTTTCAGCCCCACTGCTGCTCGTCTCCCAACCCAGAAAACACCAGCAAAAAGGAAAACACCCCCCCCCAGACCCCCCGAGCTGTTGCTCTGTCCCCCCACTTTCCCAGGAGCTGTTTAGTGCCATTTGGGCGGCAGGGCTCCGGGGTGAGCTAACGAGGAGCATCCCTGGGCTGGCCAGCAAGAGCCAGGGATGGACTCGAGGGAAGCGACACATTTCCCAAGCGGTCTGCGAGGAGCAGGAGGAGGAGGAGGAGAAGGTGGCAAGCGGCTGCGGTGGCAGAGCACAGCCTTCCAGCCCAATTACTATCACACAGGGGGACACATGGATTGGTGACATTTGACATTTTCTACAAAATATTTTGATGCAAAATGGCATCTCCGTCACAAATTATTTTGCGAATCTTGGCTTGGGTTTGGGTGGGGTTTTTCGGGGGGGGGTTTGTCTTTTTGTCTTTTTTTTCTTTTTTTTTATTATTTTTTTTGCTAGGGGGAAAAAGGAAAAGGATTGCACAGGGTGACATTTGCAAAGGAGCAAAGGAAAGGGTCATCGTTTCCCCACCACAGACAAGGGGGTCGTGGTGGCCGTGCCAGCGAGTGAGCAAAGCAAACGGCACCAGCAGGGGCAAATGCACCAAAACCGGCAGGCTTTGCTCTGGGGCATTGCCATGCCCCCACTGCCGTGCCCGCAGAGCCCTTGGGGACCCTCAGAGGGCTTTTCACCGCTCCCTCCAGCCATGCCAGGGCAGGAGCCACTGCAGCAGCTGCCCCAACTCAGGGGCGTCGTGGGGCCGGACCCTCCCCAGCAAGGCAGGGGTTACCAGTGCTGGGAATTGCTGAACTCTGTGCTACCAGACACCTTGGGAAAGCTGAAATGACTTTAAATGCCTAAACATTTTAAAACAAACCCTGGAACAATTCAGCTCCTAACTCCTTGCCTGCTTTCTTTCCCTCCTCACTCTCTCTCTCTCCCATTTTTACGGTTTCCAGAGCTGTTTTACGCCTCATTACCTGCACACTGTGAGTGATGTCTGTCGGTCCTAGAGCTGTAAATACCTTAAATCATGCTTCATTAAGAATATCTATGGTGCTATTAAAGAGCTATAATAGACAACGAGTTAACAGATGATTAAATATGAACTCCATTTGTGTCAGTCACCAGCGTGCAGGAAGAGGCTTTAAGTTTTTTAAACTCGCTCTCATTATCTGGGGAAGTGGGGCTGCAGCTGGCGGAGATGGAGGGGGGTGGAGGGATGATGGAGTGGGGATGGGGGGATGCTGGCATGGGGGTGGGGGGATGTTCCCGTGGGGATGGGGGGATGCTCACATGGGGATGGGGCGCAGAGATGCTCCTGCACCAGGAACACCCATGAGGGACCAGTTCCTTGGCTTTGTGACTCAGAGCTGATGATCCTGGCAGCCCTTTGCTTGGCTGGTCCCACCCATGCAGGCAAAGAGCACCCAGTGACACATGCAACAGATTGATCTTTAGGGTTTAGTAGCCAAAGATTAAAAAGAAAATAATATAAAGGAGGAGGACAACAAGGAGATGTCAGGTTGCTTTGGATGGGACAGGATGGGGAGATGGATGGGAGGAAGAGCTGGAGGCCGGCAGGATGGATGGTGATGCACAAGTGGATTGAGCGTTGCTGTCTTTCCGATAAAATAATAGCTCAGCACAAATGAATTGTCAAAGCGCAAATTAAATAATAATTAATATTATTAAAATCCCATGAGCACGCAAAAAATACTGGGGAAAATTAAATGATGAGTGTTTTCTTATTTTCTGGATTAGATTTTTCTCTCTAAAAATGAGAACAGCAGCTTCAGCAAAAGTGGATTATCCCAGTGTCACAATCTCACCTTCCTGCCCCGCAGAGCTCGGTGCTGCCGGTGATGCCAAAGACCCCGCACATGCATCCCAGCGCCACACCAGCCACAGAGAAAGGGGTGAGAGGTGGGAGGATCTGAGGACAAGGACAGACCTTGGCTGTAGGGAAGCCAGCTGACCTGAGAATTATCTCTTTTTAGCAACGTGGCCATTGTCACAGCGGATGTCCCCATGGTCTTTGCAAGGATGCAGTGGGGCTTGCTACACCCCATGGGGTGTGGGGGTGACTGGTGCCACCCCAGCTCCTCACCGCCACCTCTCCCATCCCCTGCTCCACCATGATCAGCCGTAAAACCATCCAGATGTGGACAGGGTTGTCACGGCCCTGGGTGTGGGGAGCTACCTGGCTCTGCCCGTGCCCTGCTCTCGCTTCATTCTGGGTGATGCTCATCCCTATGCAGAGAGGGAGATGCCAGATGATGCTGAGCAGGTACAACACACCCTCTGCGGCCACCAAATCCCACCATTTCCCAGCTCCAAAAGGGAAATCACTGGCCTGACACAGGAAGAACGGCAGAAGTTCCTATTCCTACAAGCGCCCAGTCCTCTGCAACCTCTCTATTTCTCATTCCTGAATACGCCTCGACCCCTCGGACCCGGCTCGCCGGCCGCAGGCATGCCCACAGGGACCCTCGGCCGCCTCCGAGGCCATGCGGGAGGACGGGGGTCTCGGGGGGGCAGCGGCGTGGGACGGCGGGGCTGGCAGCTGGCGGCTGCGGGGGGACAGTGACACGTCGCTCCCTGGGGACCGCGCTCGCGGGGACGGTAATTGAATCTTGGCGCTTACATTCAGCCGGAGCCAGCGTGGTGATTAAGTTAACTGGAAATGCCATTTCCGTATTGTTCAAACTCTTAAGTGCCCCAAGCTTCTTATCATTTGCTGCCGGTCCCCTCTGCTCCCTGGCTCCGACCTCGCCTCCCCTCCGGCATCGGGGTCAGGCTGCAGCGGCCCCCAGGGTCACCGAAATAAATTAATCCCGGAGTCCATTGGGAGCCGGGATGGTGCCTCGGCCACGGAGATTGCAAGGGCTGGGAGGCAAAAAGAGCTTTTCTCCCCATTCGGGGGAAAATAAAAGCATTTCAGGAGCGGCGGGAGCTGCTCTGCCCGTCTCCATCCCCAGGGGTGAAGCGCCAGCCCACCCACCGCATCCCTTTACCTGCTGCCATGCACCCCCAGCATCTGGACTTGCTGCTCCCAAGCCACAAATATCCAAAGGTGCAGCCGGGCCCTTTCCCCCACCCCAGTGCACCATCACCACCTGTTGATCTACACCCAGAAACCGCTTTGGCAAAACCACCAAGAAATAACCCTCCCTGCTACGCAAAGCACTCTTGCCAGGAACAGGAGGGAAAAGATGCTCAGCTCAGAACTTCCCTCCCTAGTAAAATATTTAATAATAAACTAAGAAGAGAAGCCAACTGTCTCCCTTGGATGTGGTTTTCATTTGGAAGTTAATAGGGTTTTTATTCCCATCCAAAATCTCTCTTTTAATTTATTTTTTTTTTCTTAATGTATGTTTTGTTCTAATAGATCCATCTTGGCATGCTAAATAAAATACAAATCCTATGGACACAGCCCAACCAAGAGCAAAGAACGCCCGTGTCGCACTCCATTTGTCTCCAGCAGACACACCAGCCACCCTTTCCCCAGGCTCCCGGCCCCCATCACTTTGTTAATCCATACCGGTGGAAAGCTTTAAATAATATTTTAAATACTCCAAGTGAGAAAACATCCGCGTTAATGTGTTAATTTCCACAATACCTTGTTGCTCTGAAATCCCTAAAAAATGGGAAGCTTAAATGAGTCCTATGAAAAGGAACAGGGCATCATTAACGCAGCCAGATCCGTATCACAGACTGCAGCAATTACCATCCAGTGAAACACTGCAAGCTGTGAAGAGCTTTCATTACCAGGGGTTTTACAGGTCGTTCACCTCTGGCCAATCTTACGCTAAAACAAGCATTTTCTGCACCACGGATTCCAGCTTCATTTAAATCCGTAATTGCTTTGATTTCGGTACATATGGAGCACGGGGACTTCATGACTAAGAAATCTATTAGTCAATAAGTTTGCTACTTTTATGGACCTTTAGTCATCTTGCCTCAATTTCTTCCCAGGTCGGGTGATGGATGGAGATGCTGATTTCCACGGCGGGTGCGATCTGCTCCCGGCTCCCCTTTGCTGCAATTACGTTCCTGGGTCACCAAGGGGGAATTCAATCAGGGAGCTGGCCCGTGGGATGCTGCTTCTGCCTCAGAAACGCAATTCCCCGCTGCCAGCAGCCCCAAGCAGCAAATAGCCCTTCTCCAACCTACAAGGAATATTTGATGGGGTTTCATTATTTCCCAGGCCACGCAGAAGGGGGTTACTACAGGGATGCTCGGGCGTGAATCAGGCGTGATCCCTCCATCACTATTTTCCCCTCTCCCCTACCCCCTGCAGATCGAACAGCGCTCTGGGGAGCTGCAGACTGAACAAAGACAGAGGTTATGGTGATTTTTTTTTAGGTATTTGCACAGAAATGGCCATAAGCACCGTGTATATTATGAGAAAATTCCCCCATTTAAGGGCTGGGATTTGCACCTTTGTATAAAACCCTGGGTGAGTTGTGTATCGCGGGGTTATCCATTCCTTCGTGGGTGCTGGCGGAAACAAGAGACAATAGTCTATTCTCCTCCGTACCGGTTCCTACCAAGCCCTGTATCCAAGTGCCTGCCAGGAGTGCATTAAATGATGCGATTAACATCTGTCACATGCGGTTCAGTCTCTCTTTCAGTCTCTCCCGGGGGAAGGAGCTGCACGTGCAGGGGAAGGGTTTGTTTTGGTGGGTTTATCTTCTCTCTTTTTTTTTTTTTTTTTCCAAGTGTGCAGCGCACGGAGCGGGGAAATGCATCTCCAGGGGGAAAGTGCCCTTTGCGTGCTGGCTGGAGCGGGGCTGGGGGGGTTGGCATCTTGCAGCCGAATCCCCGTTTTTTGGGGGGATGGATGGATGGATGGAGGAAAAAGCTGGTGCTGGGGTGAGAGAGGGTCTTAGGGAAGGTGCAGGGGGCAGATGCTGAAGGACCAGCGGAGCCCACAGCAGCGCTAAGCAAAGCCTCCAGCATTTGCACGGGGCTGGATTCTCACAACTTGCTTGCCAACACCCAAAAAGCTGAACCCTGCTTTAAACAACGCACATTTCCTGCACGTTTCCATTTCTGCCCTGGCAGGAGCTCAGCCCAGCAGCTTTAAGCAACCCACCCAACATGCTGCTGCTCCGGACCCCCCAAAAAACCCCAAATCCCACCATTGTGTGGGTGCAAGGGTGCTGCCTCTGCTCCTTGCCCTGCCAGCACCCAAGGCCAAGCCCTCAGCTGCCAAAAACAGGGCAGTGATGCTGTGACGGTGCCGGGCAGCGATGCTCCAGCACGACGATGCGAAGCCAGCAGTGATGCTCCACGTTCATGAAATTTGAAGAGAGAAAAAGCTACACCCTGCTCAGCCCCACCTTGGTAGGGTCAAGCCCTGCTGTGTTTTTTTTTGGGGGGGGAAAGGATGAAGCAGGATGGTAGGGTCTTAGTGCATCTTCACAGGACAGGCAGGAGGATGGGATGCTGCTCCTACAGCCGGGATCTTCTTTTAATTGATTTCTCATGGTTTATTGCCTCCTCATTTTAATT
Organism: Falco rusticolus; assembly: GCF_015220075.1. Lineage (NCBI taxonomy): Eukaryota > Metazoa > Chordata > Aves > Falconiformes > Falconidae > Falco > Falco rusticolus. Next base: position 3,633,617 of record NC_051206.1, on the reverse strand, counting down.
GCAATACAAACGTTTGCTGATGCAATTATCATGCATATGTGATAAAGCTGTTAGAGGGTGTCATCAGGTCCTATTTCTTCATTTATTTTAGGGCATGCAAAAGGAAAGAGAGAGGTGTGCTTTCTGCACGGATTTCTGGCGATAAAACATAATTCCAAGGTAGGTTAATTTGTGGTGGTAGAGGGGGTTTGGGTTCAGTATACTAAAAGCAAAAAAATTTGCCTTACAGCAGCTCATCTGGGGGTGAAATAATCCACTCAACATTCAGATTATCAGCTAATGCGCATTTGCATTAGAATAGGCTAGAAGAGCTCCCAGGGTGGAGCAAGATCCCTCAGGATCAGCCGCTGCCCTTGCACAAAACAGCAATGGATCCTCACCCTGAACACAAAACTACTCATGGATGCGGCCTCTGATCCCCCCAGCGGGGAAAATTCCTTGGGAAATGGACCCTGCCATGGGATTTCATTCCAAAATGCTTAAATTTAGGAATAATGGGGGGAAAAAAGCAGAATTTCCCAGAATTGGCCAGGGCAGCTTGTCTTGAGCCATGGTGCCAAATCCTGGAGCTGTACCAAGGGCTCAGGATGCCAGCACTGACCCCAAGGCATCGATGGAAGACCAGCAGCATCCCTTCGCTCTGGGTCCATGCCCAGCTCAGCTGTAAACCACCAGCAAATTCGGGAGCAGCAGCCGCATCCCAGGCAAAAAGGAGCCAAACCAAAATGCCTTGCACGGATCTGCAAAAGCTTGCACGGCAAGGGCCAAATCCTGCACACGGACCAGGCGGCACCAGCACCGGGAGCCCCGGCAGCCGCCGTAAAACCTGACACTGCACCTTTCCCATCGCAGCTGTCAAAATGAAGCTGTCGCTGTGACGGCCTCCTCGGAGCCTCATTAAAAATGTGACGGTTCCCTTAGGCTACCAGGGGAGACATGGCCAAATTAATGAGGATGTGACAGAGTTTACGGGTCAGATTAGACTCCTCTTCCCAATGGCTGCGCTTGGCATAAACTTGAAAATTGAGTGAAAAGAAGGGAAGCCGAGGGTGAGGGACTGCGAGGGGTTCGGGGAGCATGTGTGCTCACCAAAAGAGCAATCCTGTACTTGTCATAATTAATCAGGCACATGTTAGACGAGCAGAAAGTGCTTGGCCCCTCCGGTAAGGGAAGGGAATTAAGCCCTCACCACCTCACCCCACCGATCCAGCCTCCCCGGGATGCACCGTGTAGGGAGCAGGTTTGCAAACACATCCTTACGGCTCTTCTACTTAATTTCCCCATTTAAAAATAAACAACCGGAATAGATTTTCTTCCCTTCCCCCTCCTTCCCCACCCCCACCCCCTTTCCCCAATCTGGAAAACAACCCACTTGCAGCGAGAAGACGAGACGGGAGCCCTGGGCGAGCGGCACCTCGCACGTGCGAGGGGAAAGGGGTTCTGCACCCTCCAAATGCACGGTGCTGGTGCAAGCAGCTGCCTCAAGCATCGAGCATCCGCGGTCCCACCAGGCAACGGCAGCTTGGTACCTCCTGAAGACACATAGAGCATCCAGCTGGCCACGCTGGAAACAGCCAGCGGTAGCGACCACTTTGGAAAACCCTATAGCAGCCTATAGAGCTATAACCCTATGGCCCATGCCTATAGCAAGGGGATGCCTGCAAGCCCCTCTCCGCCCATCAGCAGCCCTTGGGGGGGGCCAGGGAGCTGGTGGAAGCACGGAGAGAGTTGCGTTTGAGGGCAGCTATTTAATCTCAGACTCTGAGAACCGAAATAAAGCTCGAAACAATCCTGAACCAACCCCTCGAGCCCAAACAGCAGCGAGATTTGGGACCCAGTCCAAGCTCTGCAGCTTAGGCCCATCTCCAAATATCTCCCAACAAGTTTATTTATGGAAAATAAAATCAGTCCAAGATGTTCACAGCTCAGGAATATTTAATGCTATTTGGTGAGAAAGTATTTCCAGTCAGAAGGGAACTGCACGGCTCCCCGAGCCCAGCTCCCGGGCATCACACTGGGGACGATGCTGGCATGGACCAACACCAGTCACCCTAGGAGCTCAGAACTGGTCCAGCTGGATCAAACGCCTCCCTAATTTAATTCATACCAATCCTGCTTAATGAATTGGGTCTGGAGGTATAGCACCGGGCTGCCTGCTAAGGTGAGCCAGGAGAAGAGCCAGGTGTTGAAGCATCTCCGAAGGGGAGCATCACCCCCAGGTGCCCACCACAGCACTCGGCACTCAAGGATGTGCTGCTTGGGGACCTGGCCAGACCCACCCCCTTCCCATCACAGCAGGAATGGGAAGGACAATTGCCTTGGCTGGGAAGAGGAGGAAAGTGGCAGAGCGAGGGATAACCCAGAGGATGCTCAGATACAGCAACACCCCCTTGTGCTGCCCCCGTCACAGGCAGCGATGTCGCGACATTGAACTGCAACCGTCAAAACTCCGCCAAGCTACTTTTGCACCCAAAACGATGGGGAAGGGGATGAACCGCCTGTTCCCAAGCAGCAGGAGTGAGCACAGCCTGGGGGGCATGCACTGCCCCTCTGCCTGCCGATACCCCGACAGTGGCGACCGCCCCGGCGCTGAGGTTACACCGCGACACGGAGCTGTCTGCCGGAGCAGCCCCGAGCCAAGGGCAGGCCAGCCGCAGCGGTGATGGGAGTCACTTTAATAGACACCTGCCACCTGATGGGGACCATTAACGCAGGCCCCTGCTCCTGTCCGACACAGACCAGCATCCTCAGCCCCAACCGCATCCCTGCTGCCGCGGCGCAATGGGCTGTCACCTTGGCAAGGGGGGACACACAACCCAGCCGGGGAGGGGGGGAGCACACCAGGGCAAGGCCTGGCTTTTACAAACAGCTCTAATATCACTGGAAGATGTCTCCGAGTCATGCACCGGGTTGGAAATGTCTCCCATTATAATTATGAGTCATTCGTGACTCAGTGACATTTCTGAAATTAAAAAGCAGCGGCTGGCCCAGCCCTGTGCTGCCCCGCTCAGCAGCCGCGCACGCGCTACGCAACTGACTTTTAATGTTATTACCCAAACAACCCCCCAGCCCCATCACCCCCTACCCTGGCTCTGCAATCCCTCAGGGATGGTCCCCTGGGATGACAGATTTTGCATTTACACCCTGAAGTTTGGGTGGTTTGTTTGTTGGGTTTTTTTTTTTTTTTCCATGTGGGAAAAACTGGGATCTGAGCCCAATTTTGCCGCCTGGGCTGCTGCCAGGGGCAGAGCCGGGTGTTGTGCCGCTTGCACCCAGGCGGCAGGAGCAGCCCTGGGGATGTCACGAGCCGGGCAGGATTTCCTAGAGCGCCACATTTAAATGCAAAATGCTTAAAATAAATCAAAGCAACCTGTTGGGTACTTCCAACAGCCCAGGACTGAGCCAAAACCTCCAGCAGAGAGCCGTGCGCGCAGCAAAACCAGGGCCACGCTGCCGCAAATATCTGCACAAATAAGGGTGTTCAGGGACCCTCGGCCGCAGCGGGGCTGGGACGGTCACAGCCCACTGCTGGGTGGTCCCCAAGGCCAGGCCTTTAGGCACATTTTCATTAAGGCAGCCTTTTCCTCATTGTTCAGTTTTATACTGGGAATGGCCAAATCCAGGATGGGAAACGCTCTGCGAGCTGATAACCCTCAATTGCACAATTATTCCCCCCCTCTCTCCACGGTCCCTTTACAGCCTGAGCGCTCTGTTATTAAAGCAGTAGATTTTAGAGGCTGGGAGGCAGCTGCCCTTGTGAGAGGAACGGGGCAGGGATGCTCGGAGGCAGGGATGCTTGTGGGTCAGGACGCTCAGAGGCAGGGATGTTCAGAGGCCAGGATGCTCAGAGGCCGGAATGCTCAAGAGCAGGGATTCTTGTGGGTCAGGATGTTCAGAGGTCGGGATGCTCAAGAGCAGAGACGCTTGGGGACCAGGCGCAACCAGCCACGTTCACCGACATCCCAAATGCTCTGTGCCGGGATGAAGTTCATAGCAGCCCCGTGAGGCTGTGGCAGGGCACGGTCCAGCACCCAAGCAGGACCAGTACCCGGGGCTGGGGGCTTTGGGATGCTGCAGAAACCCTGCATGGTGCAAGAGCCCTCTCTGCACATCGCGTTTTACCAGCTGCAGCAGGTGACCTGCCGGCGCAGCTCAGCACGGCTCAGCATCGCGCGGTGGCTGGGGAACGCACGCCGGCAGCGCCAGGACATATCAGAGCAGAAATAGACCCGGAGCCGTCGTCCCCCCCCACCGCCCCCTTTTTACTATTATGTCTGAGAAGCGACGTCTCTCTTTTTTTTCTTCTTTTTTTTTTTTTACGATGATTTAATCGCTTGGTGATGAGGGCTGCCTGGCTGGGATACAACTGAGCTCTGGGCATCGCCAAAAGAAACGGGGGATATAAAAAGAGGAGGAAGCATCAGTAGCAGCGACGCTGATTGACAGCGAATGAAATGAAGCGGCCAAATTTCATTGGCATGGTTTGAAATCCCAGGACGATGCGGATAGCTGATGGCTCCTTTCCTAGGGTTTTGCCAGAGCTAGCATTTGCCTTTCATCCTTATTTAATTCACTGTTTGGAGACTGCCACAGGTTTTTGGTTTTTTTTTGTGTGTGTGTGTTTGTGTGGTGGTGGTATTTTAATTGCACATTTCCCTCCTGAAGGAGATTTTTATTTTTTTTTTCTGACATACCAGAGTGTGCTGGAATGAAGCTGGGTGTGCAAAAGAGAGGGGCACGAACAAGCGTCACCCAGCACCTCGGCCACAGCCCTGCCCCGTGGCCTCAGGCCCTTGCTGAGAACAGCCCTTAAGTGCTCATGCAATTTATACCCTGGACGCAGATAATTAAAGGACTCAAGACTGAGGTTTGATAAAGTGTTTTCCTGGAAAGGCAGCATCCACTGGGGCTCAAATTGAGTGCAGCCACTGCCCGGGGGGACGTGGGTTGTATCGCTCGGGCAGGGGTCCCACAGGAATCCCCCACGCTCATCCACCTGCAGGTATCCCTGTCCCGATTACAGGATCTTTGCTGGGAAAACCATGTGAAGGCTGCGGTCATTGCAAGGGATGGAGCAGCTTTGCACATGATGCGCTCCAGGAGCATCTCCCCTTCCACCCGCCAGGTCCCTGCCACCAAACAGCAGCCAGTGGCACCTGCGGTGACATTCCAGCAAAAGAAGACCAAAAGGTGGCAAAAGCAGTACTCCTCTTTTCCAAGCCTTCCTTCCCTTTTCAATGGGGAAAGGTGCCAGGCTGGCAGAGCTGCAGCTCCCAGTGCTCCACTGCCAGCAGCTGAGCCCAGGCTGGCTCATCTCACGGATGGTCCAGGAGGGGCTGAGCTCAGAGCATCAGCCCAGCAAGCCCAGAGGTGACCAGGACCAGCCAGCGCCACCAGCCAAATGGATCTGGTCCTCAAATGCCAAAAGCCCTGCTCTTCCCTTGCAGCCAGATTTCCACCCAAATTCCCAGGCTTTTCCCTCCAGCTGGAAGAAATCTGGCAAATCCGTTGACTGCGTGCGACCTGCCCCTCTGTGAAGAGGGAGATCTCCTGGGAGCAGCAGCTCCTGGATGGACAGGACAAAGCCCAGCAGCTGCAGAAAAAAACAGGGGCAAAGCCCTGAGCAGCAACCGAACCCTGAACCATGGGGCTGGCACGTGCCCCCGCTCCCACCCTGGCACATCGCCCCCCCCCCCCAAAAGCAGCCGGGCGCATGCAGCGCAGCAGGAATTGCAAGAGTTTTCAGTAAAAAAAACACCTCTGCTTTTGCAAGGGTTTTTTGCACCTGGTGGGTGCAATGCTGTGTCCCCAGCCCCAGGTTTGTTTTGCTGTGCCATCATCCTTGGTGTGCCTGGGTGCAGCATCGTGGGGGGCTGCAGCATCACGAGGGGGTGCAGCATCACGAGGGGCTGCAGCATCGCGGGGGGCTCTGCAGCACTGCCACCTCCCTTCCTCCTCCCACTTGCGAAATATTTGTTTAATGAGGGAATTCCTGTTGCATGTACGTGGGCTCTGGCGCTGTGGGGAGCGCAGCTGCCCTGCAGCATCCCCAGACGTGGGAAAACCTCCGGAGACAGCTATGAGCCCCTCGGTACCAGGCCTGGCGTGAGGGTGATGGGCACTTGCAGCAATACCAAGACCCTTTGCACGAGGGTTGCAGCTCGCTGCTTCCCTGCTGCGGCACTGGGGCTGGACTGGACTGAGAGCACCAGGAGCTGCTGTGGTCCCAGTGTGTCCCCCCCCACAGACACCACGACACGCGTCGCCCCACCAGCCACCCCTGCTTCCAGCCCCGAACTGCAGCACGCGACGCGGCCACTTTGATCCACTGCTTAATTCCTCCTTTCCCATTAATTTCTGATCAGGCTCTGAACCTTCTCGCAGAAACGAGGAGATCAAATGATTAGTTAAGAGACAGTCAGGCGAGGAGAACATGAAAGGGAGAAGTTTTGTTTAAGGATGTTAACCCCGGCGAGGCGGCGCGGGAAGCGACGGAGCCATGAGCCGAGAGCTCCCTCTGCTCCCAGAAAACCCACCACGGCCACCAACGCACCCACCGCGCCGGGATCTGCCCACCCTGGCCCTTCCTCGAGGTCCTGCAAACTCATTGCACCCCAGAGGGAGAAGGAATTAGCCACTCCAGGGGATGAGTTGCTGCTAAAAAAGTGTCAGCCAAGGGTGAGGTGGTCACACAAAGCCCCTGAGCTAGCTGGTACCCCCTGGCACCCTGACTGCGCATCAGCTCCCATAGTATGGGAGACACGCTGGATACAAAATAGCCTATATATCATATAATATCGATTTATTATTTGATTAGAGGCAGCTCAAAGGAAACGGTGGCACTTCTCCCATCACACGAGCCCCCCCAGGACAGGGGAAAAGGAAGGAGTTTGCATTGCCGGTGCTGAACCTGTCACTTGGGAAGGGAAATAAATAAATGTCAGGCCAGGAGGAGGGACCAGGTGGCAGGAGAGCTCTAGTACCCAAAATAAAGGGGAAAAGGAGCAAAAAATTATTATTTCAATTACACGAAAACATATTTTAATAGAAAAATGTGGATTCGTCTTTCATACTCGATACCAAGAAAAGCAATATCCAGGAATATAATACCTCATGTCTGCACAAGGAGAATGAGTTATTAAATCAGAAGATGAATGGCTTGCAGTGCAGCTAACTGCTCCGCTTACGAGAAAAATAGTTATAAACTTACTCTTTGCCCCAAAACGCATTCCGCCCCCTCATCCCCAGGCCTCATCTCTCCCCTCTGGTGGAGCTCACTCATGTGCCACATTTCTATGGGTTACAAAAATACTGGAGGGAAAATTTTAACAGAAGTCCAAAAAGTGAATTTAGAGGGTTGGGGTTTTTTTTCTTCCTCCTCCTCCCCTTCCCCCACCTTTAAAAAAAAAAAAAATACACATGAGGAATGAAAATAACCCACATAGTTCAATTGTGGGCAAGTAGTGAGGATGTAAATGAAGGTGCATTCTTATGTATAGCAGCGCACCCAGCAGCCCCGTGGCAGGGCGACTCGCTCGGCACCTCAGTTTTGCATGAATAAATATGTATAAAAATGTAACAGTGCAAAAGAACTCAAATCCGATAACCGAGATAGCGTTTCTCACAGGCTGGGAGCAACAGAAGCCACCAGCTTTTCTTATTCTTCCGTATTTATGTAAAGAGCTATTGAAATGATAATGCATGGCCCCCTCCCCATATGGAGGAGGATGCGAAGGGTTTGTAGCGGTGGATGTAACCCCCCCAGATATTAAAGCCGTGGGTGCAGACCCACTGGCGACAGTGGCCAGCAGGGGCTTTGCTCGCTTGCCGGAGTCTCGGGAGATCTGGGTACGCTCAGGACCAGCCACCAGCTCCGTCAAGGGGCTCTGGGGATAACGCAAAGATTTTCCTCGAGTCCAACGCTGAATTTTGTCTGCCAGAAAAGTCCCATTGCTTCCAGGACCCCAAGAAACATTGATGCTGGAAGTCACCTGATGACTCGATGAGTTTAAAACGCACCGTGCACGCTCGGATGGAGGCACGCGTGCCGAGTGTGGGGCCAGGACCTCCCCGAGCATCCTCAAACCCCCTGGGACCACCAGCAGGCACCAAGCTCCTCTCACCACATCAAAGCAGGCAGAATTTTTCCCAGCACTACAGACACTTCCCACTTCTTTACCCCCAGATATCTAAGACATCCCCCCTAAGCAGGATGTCCCGAGCCCCCCAGCAGCCTTGGCATCGCACGGCAGCCCCCCAGCACAGCGCGGCTGCCTGGTTCCCCGTTACACAACCCTGCTTGGGAGATCCTACGTGGGCAGACGTGGGCTTTCCTCTGAATTGACAACAGCTCTCGCTGCAGCTCAGCAGAACATGAGCAGCTTACATAAACAGCACTCAGAGTTACCCTGCGTGTGGGCTGCACGCAGCCGCCCGGGCTGGGGGGTTCCGCCTTCCTCCCCCCCCCCCCCCCCATTTATTTTTTTTTATTATTTTTTTTCCCCCTATAAAACAACCCAAACCATCTTCTCCTTGTGGGGGAAAAGGCAGCGCGCAAGAGAGAAATGACTCAAGTGTTTTGTAACTTGTCACATTCAAAGCTGCAATTTGGAGGCAGGAAGGAGGGATCCAAAATAGTCGCCCCAACCCCAGCTTGTATAACCGAGATCCCCCGTCCCCTCCCCTCCGCCGGGAAAAGGGGGAAATTTCTGCCGCAGATTGGCAGCTGGAACGAAGCAGGCGAGCTCAGGGTTGTTACGGCGCAGGAAGGAGCCCCCAAATTGGGAAGAATTACTCATCCATGGAAAAGGCTCCTGTGCTGGCGGGGAGGCACCGGGGAAGATGCTGCAGGGAAGGAAGGCTCCCAGGGATGGTTTCTCCAGCTCAGAGCCCAGCGGCGAGGCTGAGCCCCCCGGGAGGCTGCCCAGGAAAGCAGGACACAGCGGGTTTCCCTGTGGAAAAGGGACATGGCGAGGGCTGCGCCTCGATCTGCTGAAGGGCATCAATAACCTCCGCTGCCAAAACTGAGGCAGGAGCAGGCTGGAGCCTCCCCAGACACCGGAGAGAGGATGGGAGATGCTCGGATAGTCCCATGGGAGGGTTCCTGAGCACAGTAAGGTCAGGGTGTGTTTTATGGGCAAACATCCCCATAGTATAGCACTTCCCCCTCCTCCTGGACCAAAGCCACCACCACCACTTCGTGGGTTTTTCACCCACGTGCTCAGCCTCTCACCGCATCCCAGTGAGACCCACGAGAGCCCGGCTGCACCCAGGCCCCTCTGCAAAGGGCAGGGAGGGCAATACCTGCCTGCAGTGGGAAGGGTGACGGAGCAAAGACACCCCCCCAGTACACCCGACCCCGTGCCAGGTCTGGTCCCAGAGCTTTTCCCAGCCCCAACAAGGTGTGAGGCCAGAGCTGCAGAGCAGGGGCAGGAGCATGCCCGGCTTTGCACAGTGTCCCTGTCCAGCTGTGTTCACTCCTTGTTACAGCAGCAGCAGGGATGCTTTTCCCTCTGGGTACCAATCCGGCATGGAGTCAGTGCCAGCAACTCGCAGGGGAGATGAGGAGGGTGCGGGTAGTCGATTAAACCTGATTTCAGACCCCACAAATTCAATTTTCAAGGCACAAGTGCCAGGAGTGGCTAGAGGAGCCTGCCTCCCGCTATGAACCCTCCTGCCCACCCAAAATGCCGCAAATTCCTTTTGAAACAGTCAAGGCAGCTCCTGGAGAGGGCAGGAGACCAGCAAGTGACACTTCACCTCGGGGCTCCCTGGTCCGCCAGCAACTGTGGTGATGAGGCTGACTTTGAAGCCCCTGACGCATTTTGTGGGGGCAGCGCTTCCTAAGGGTCTTCTCCAAAATAAAATGGGTAGGAATAAATAAAAGGAGGGCTGAGCTTCGCAGCCATTCCTCTAGTGTCACCCCAGCTGAGGCTCTTAAACCCAGAGTGCTGGACACCCACACTGGCACCCAGAGCATCCCGGGAAAATCCCAAACAGAATGGAGAAGAAGGAAGAAAAAAAAAAACCCAAAACCCCCAAAAAACAACCAACCAAAAACCAAACCCAAAAGATTAGGTTATTTTGAATAGATTAATCTGCTTCTACAATGTGCTTCAGCTTTACAGTTAAAAAAAAAAAAATTGAAAAATTCTTTATATCTTTACAACAGGCCCGCCAGATGGGCGCATCGCTGCGGCTTTTGTATTAACAAACTCGAAGCGGTTACAAAGGTGCCCTGTGGTGTCAGGGACTTGCCCGTGCAATAAACCAGCATCACGGAGACAAAAAGCCAAATTCCCAATCCTGGGATGTGCCTGCTGGGATCCCGCACAGCCCACGGCACATCCCAGCTCCACACACACACACGAGCGCCGGCTCCGATTTTAACACAAAACTGGGTGATTCAATACAAAATATACGTCTGCAGAAGCAACACAATTATCTCTTGGAGTTAAGCATTGATGGATAGAAGTTTTAATTACCAAACCTTTTCATCCTCCCCCACACGCAAAAAGTATTTTTTCTGGCATGTTTATTTAATAATAAAATATGATAAAATTATACGTTAGTGAAATAAGTGCATGGTGTGTGTAAAGTACAAGATGAGCTGAAGTCTGTTTTGTCACCAGCGCTGAAAATATTAGCTCCTTTGATCTCTTTGGCTCCAAAGCAGCTCTAGGAGGAGAGAGCAGCACACACCGCACATCGTGGAGCGAATCCAGGCCGGGGAGGGGGGCTGGGGGGGATGGACCCCCGCTCCTGCCTCTCCACGTGCCAGCATGCTCCCCGCTCACGCAGGGCATTAGAGATTGACAGCCTCCGCTCCTGCACATGTCCCCGTCTCTTGATTTACCCAAAGAGAAGAGCAAGCACCAGCCAGCCGCCTTAATCGCCACGGACAGGGCTAAAGGGTGCCCCCGTCACCCATCAGTATCATTTAGGGCTTGGAAAGCACCCAGCTCCCACAGGGAACGCCCGTTAGACCTCCGTGTTCAGATCAGTCTGAATTTCAGTTGGTCCTTCACACCGTTGTCTGGTTCATGTATCCGTGCCGTACAGTAACGCTCACTGATGCAGCTGATGCCCCGGCATCGGGATGCTGATGCTGCCTCGGCACCAGAGCAGCCTCTGCTCCAAACCCTGGGTGCTAACAGGGGAAAGCAGCATCTACCACCCATTTGAGACCAGGGAGATATAAGTTACTCGCTTCCCAACATATAGATGGGCGGAGGTTGAGGTGTGTCCCCCCCCCTTCCATCCCTTGCACTGCAACCTACAAGTAATCCTCCAGCAGGAAATTTCCCCCCTTCCCTTGGAAATTCACAGCCAACCTGCTAATGAGTCTTTGTGAAACTTGTGCCTTCTTACCTCTAATTTTACAGCCTGTTAGGATTTGAGCTCTGTGGACAGCCTCACATTTGGTTTCGAATTATAGGCTGAGTGGCTGTTCTCTCCTATTATTGTGCTGTCAATCTTGTATTAGCACATTATAATATGGTACACTGAATGCATCTGTTCTGTATATCACAAGTCCTAATTGTCATTTGTTGAATCACTTTGTCTTATATGATTGTTAAGCAATTATTTCACCCAAAGCAGCTTAAACTTTGATTACTGTATAGTGTTTACAGGGATCAAAGTAAAAGCATCAGCTGCTTCAAACATTTTGCTGTTGAAATAGGGACAAGTGTCTGTCCCGCACCGGCGCGGATGCCAATACATCAGCAACGAGGAGAGCAGACTTGATGACCATGGTTCTTGTCACCCCCAGAGCCCATCCCTTCTGCCTGAAGGAGAAGGTTATTTGTCCAGGATGGTTAAACGTCCAGCAAACGTGTAGGTAATAAAACTGATGCAAAGTGACATTTCTGCCAAGATTGCTCACGGAAAGAGGTTCTCATGGCATGTGGCACCAGCTGTCCCACTGGTCCCCTCCGGTGGGGTAAGGACCCAGCAGGGACTAACACCCCACGCTTCTCCAGAGCTTTCCATCAGGGATGCTCTGCTCCAAGAGGCACAGAAAGTCATGCAGTGCTTTGCAGGACGGGGATTGCATCCCGACCCAGCTCCACTGTGCAAACCTCCACCAAAGCAGAGGTGGCTGCAGCGCGCCAGGTCCTGCATGGTCCTGCCTGGGAGCGGGTCAGCAGAGGACAGGGCTGATGCAGCACAGAAAAGCCTGTGGCACACAGATTTTTTTTTTTTTTTTTTTTTGCTTTAACACCCCACACAAGCCCTCAAACAGGCACTTTGGTAGCTCGCAGGCCTCACACCAACACCACCGCTCAGAAGTTGCTGCAAAGCCGGGACGGTCCCAGGCGCTGGGGAGCCGCGGGGCTGGCAGCCCTCTGAAGTTGGGGATGCTGGTATGCCATGGCATGGTCCCAGGGCATGGGAACCCAAACCAGCATCAGCTCCAACAGGGCGAAAGGGAGGGGTTCATCACCAGGGGCTTGGGCTAATCCCCATAATATCTGGCTGACAGCATCAGGAAGGAATGTTGGGCCATTGTTTTTTTTTAAAAGTAGCCCAGACAGGATTGAGAGAAAAACATGCTGGTGGCTCCTTAACCCCAGACAGTTCCACGAGCCAAGGAGGATACACAAACTGTCAGGAATCTTCTGCTTAAACCCAGCTTTAATGAGACTTGAATTTAACCTGAGTGCCACTCAAAAGCCCCCTCTTCCAGCCAGCTGCAAATCACTGCCTGACACAACTAGAGCACATCCCAATTAGGGGATTAAGCAGACCTTCTCCTTTTGTTAAAAGCTAATGAATTTCCCCATACAAATAATTTTCCAAATAATGGGCACCAGACCCTAGAGCACAGAAACCTTTATAAATCAGGACTGTCCACAACCCAGCCACTAAGTGTTCACAAAAGGGGGGAAGAGTTGGGGCTGAGGCTGGGACATCACCAGCAACGACCCTGCCATGGACTCCAGAACAATCCAGGCTCCTGGGAGAGGCTTGTTCTCCTGCCCTTCACCCTGGGCAGGGCAGGGGCATCACCCCAGGGGGCAGGTTACAGGCTTAGGCACAACAAACACACAGAGGTGCTGCTGGATTAAGTCTGATGCAACCCATGAAGGCATCACCCCATGCTTTGTGCAGCTGAGGGGGGCTTTTCCAGCTGCCGTTTCAGCTCCAGCTCATTCTGCCACAGAAACGGTTTTAAGTAAGATGCTATGAAAGGGACAGTTCTTGGAAGAGCAGAGAAAAATCTGTACAGCTGCAGAAAAGTTCTAGTTCATGGATGCACAAGTTGCTTCCTCATACTGATTTGGACAGGAGAGGATTCTTGCAGAAACAATTCAAAGTTGAACTAAGTTCAATTTGGGGTAGGAGCCCTGGGAAAAAAAAAAAAAAAAATCACTTTATTTCAGAGATGCCTGGCCCCTCGTCCAGACAACAAGTCCTACCCCTTCCCCATGTCCTAAACAAGCAATGGCACAGCCCAAGGAAACCTTTAAGGAAGTCGTCAAACCCCACAGATGAAAACAAATCTGGAGGAGCAGGTAAAAAGGTAGAGCCGCAAAGCACAGCTCAAGACCTTCGTGGCGGGTAAATTGCTTTTTAACAAGCAGACAAGTTCTATATAGCATCAATAGCACCTATTGTATGTTTTTATAAAGTGCAGAAATATGTTTTTAAAAGGCCAGTAAATAAAGTTCCTATCGATTTGATCTCAAGCGTAATCTGTTTTTCTGTCTGCCACCAACAGTGGTAATAAAACAGAATCATGTAACACGGCGTTTCGGCTAATGTGACTATACATCACGGCAGGGGCTGCGTGCGCGCTGGCGATCTATCATTTTCTATTGGGATTGCTTAGCTGCAGAATTTATAAACTTGCCCCAAATTGATGCAATGTCCAATTTTCTTTTCCAATTTATTTTTGGTTGAGCAAAGCAATATTGAGGCAGGACAAGGAGGGTGCATTTCCCATCTATCCAGATGTTCTCCACTGCTCCCTCCTTGCACCTGGGAAAGGGCTTGGCAGCAGCTCCTCTGCCAGGGTTTTCAGGAAGGTGCCAACAGAAATTTTCCCAGCTGCATTTGGCGTTTGCTCCGTGTCACATCCTTGCAGCGCTACCCAAATGGGATGCCCACAGAGGGGTCCCCCAGCGTTCAGAGTGGTCTGCAAGCAAGGACCGAGCATCCCCGGCACCCAGACAGCCCAACTGGCTGCCCAGCTCCAGCTCGGGGCTGGGGGACAGACGCTTCCCACCACATAGAGCAGGTTGATGTGTCTGTCCCCAGCAGTTACAGGGTTTCCAGGGTGCCCAAACCAGCCACTGGCCTCCTGCGTCTGGCAACGCATCTCACTCCTTCGCCTGAGCACGCTGCTCGCAGAGACAGCAGCCAGACGTAACAGCTGCCTTCCTTGCTAAGAAATCAAAGATGGGTCTTTTGGGAAGTAAAAGCGGTGCTTGATAAGGCTGCCTGCCTGCAACAGCCCAGTGTCTAAACTGGAGAAACACTGAAATCCCTACAAACACACAAGAAGATGTATTCAAGTCCCCCGGACCAAACAGTGGGAGATGCCTGTCAGAGCTCAGCTTTGCAAGATGCCACCCCACTTGAAGATCCTTCACCCACAAACACATGGATGTCGCCTCCTCCAAGGCTGTGAGCAGAGACCTTTGACCCAGGCAAGGCAAAACAGAGCCCCCACCGGACCCAGTACCAGTATCTGGAACAAGGATGGGAAATACCCCATTCCCCCTCCCTCAAACTGATAAATATTTCCAAAGATAGAAACAAACATTCCACATTTGGCTTTTTTGGTGGTTGTTTTTCTCGAAGAGACAAAGTGTTCCACAGAAAGCAGACACTTCCTACACAAGTTTTCATACTCAAACCCCGAGTTTTTCTGTCACCGATTTGGAAGTCGTGTAGCCAGCCCGTGTCTCACCACTCCATCCAGGAGATGGCCAAGCCCTGGCAGGACTGGAGCATCCCTCTGTGCCGAGAAGCATCACATAGAGACGGAGATAACTTCAGCAGAGTGAGGTTCCCCATTCTCACTTGAGAATTAAAAAAATAACCACAAAAAACAAACCCCCAACTTTCTGACCTTAGGAATTCCATCATAAACCATGAAAAGCAACCCTGCTGCCTGTGCAAGCCTCAGCCCCAGCACAAGATGAGGCAACTTTGTTCCCACTTAAGGATTATCTTTTTTTGGGGGGAAGAAATTATCCCAAAGCATCCTTACAGGTTTAGGAGTAAGAAATATTATGTCCCTATAGGAAAAGCCTGAGGGTATTCAGAGCCAGTTCTCTGCAACTGATTCAAGGCCGTGGAGCCCCTTGCCCGAAGACCCCTGCCGGCACGCTGCAGGAGCTGGGATGTTCTTGGTGAAGGCCAGAGGAGAGGAGAAATGCAAGCCACAGGAAGCAGCAGGGCCCGTGTCCTCAGATGCCACCTCAGCACAAGATGTGCCGAGTTGTCTTGGAAAGAGACGGTGACAGATCTGCCAGCGGAGACAAGGCATCAGCCAGCCCCGATGCCAGTGGGAGCCGCCAGCCCCCTGCCACGGGCTCCCCAGGGACCCTGCCCCTCCACCCCCCGCAGCCAGCATCCCATCCCAAAAATCAGCCTGCAGGAGTGCCACACAGAGCCAGCTCCCAAGCCCAGACTGGGCAGGTTCACTCGCCCGCTCCTGTTTGCAGATGCCAAACCTGCATCCCCCCAGCACAGCTGGGCAAGGCTCTGCCTCTGCTTCTCCCCCAGACCCCCACCCCGGCATAGCTGACAGGACAGAGCTGCACCCACCAGCATCACCACCCAGTCCCTTCCCTTCTCCCTGCCGTGGTTTGCTTTCCAGGACAAAAATAAAAAGAAAAGCAACTGCCTACATCCCTGGGAAATTTCAGACTACTGGAAAGCAATGCACAAGTGATGGATGATTTTACATCCAGCATCCTCTGCCAGGGAGAATTATTTTTTTGGAAGAATCAGACATCTTTAAGGGAAAGTTATACTTCAAACCATGTGATCAACAGGGGGAAGAGACTTTCCAGACGGCAAGGAAGCAGCCAGAAAAACTGATTCTTAACACTTCAAGGTAAAGCCAAGAGCCGAGTTTCTCCCTTATTAACTACAGCTGAAGCATCTGCAGCTGCCAGGGTTGGAGCTAATGATGGGGAAACAGCACACGGCGGTTGCTGGGACAAGGATCACGCTGGGGATTTGGGGACAAGGACCCCCCTGCAAGCAGATGCCACCTCATCCTCCCACAGACAGTGGTCCCCAAGCTGGGCAGCTGGCAGCGGGGATGCGGGATGCCATCGCAACACCCAACACCCGCACAGCGCCGCGCTCCTACACACACACACACACATCACCCCCCGCCCCCCCAGGGCATCCCCCAGCAGGGGGGCAGCGCCCGGGGGGGACCCCGCGGCTCCCGGTGCCGGGCTGCGCTGGGGCTCGGGAAGTTCAATGCTGCCACCTGGCGGCAGCAGAGGGGCACTGCAGCCCGGGGGGCTCCGGGCAAGGACCACCCACCATCCGGTGACCCATCACGGTCACATCAACGCCGCGTTACAAACCCTTTGCCGCCCAGGACTTCGGCAGGTGAATTCCTCTGGTTTCTCCAGGCAAGCCCCAGGGATGCAAACACCCAGCCAGAGCATCTCTTTGCTTTGAAAGTTTGCAAGCAATTGCAAAAAAAAAAAAGATATCCATGTATGCACTTTTTTGCTACCACAGCCCGAAAATTCAGCATTTCAGTTTACCCACAAATCAGCCATGAACCAAAACTCTGAAGCAACAGGGAAGGACGGCGGGGGGGGAAGCTGAGAAAGTCACCCTGGTATCAGGCAAGTGTTACGAGCACAACCCAAGTAACTGCACTTTGGCCACAGGACAGCGGTGCTGAGCCACACATAGTACAGGGTGAATGGCTCCAGGGTGTCCCCAGCACCCAAAGCACAGGCACTGGGTGTCCCAGCCCAGCTGCCAGTGCCAGGGTGTCACGGGCAGGCTCAAAGTACACACATGCGCGCCATCCCTTCCCAGTGGATTCCTCCCCTGTGATCCAGCGACACCTTTAATTAACCTGGAGAAGCGTGGAGCAGCTGCTCGCAAGTGATGCAACTCAGGACTCACCTCCTCAGCCTGGGGGTACCGGACACGGGGGCTGCCCCACTCCTTGCTGATCCGCCGGCGGTACTGGTGGCACTTGGGGATGTATGTGCAGCCAACATCACCCAGCTCCGGGTAGATAATTTCTAAATCCCCTCTGGGGGAAAAAAAAAAAAAGAAAAAAAGAGAGAAGAGTGTGATTCCCACACCAGGGATGGGAATTGGTGCCGCTTCCCAGCCAGGCTTGAGCTGTGGTTGCAGTGCTGGGATGTGGGATCCAACTTGCAGCCATCAAAGATGCTGGGCACCTTGCGCACCAGGATAAGCACCCTCCCACACTGTAACATAACCATGGGGTCTGCTCCCTCTCCCAAGCAGCAACAAAGCTTTAAACATTCATTATGGCTCAGCACACCTTAGACTGGAAAATACTGGGAATATAGTCTTTAAAAATCATGGCCCATGTGGGTTAAACTAAGGGCTGAAGATGGAGAACAAAGCCACCCTCACTCCCCACCCCCCTTGGCCTCAGAGAGGCTGTTTGAGCCCTGAGCCCCCTTCTCCCACTTGCAATTTGAAAGCAGGGACAAGTCTCCTCTGTGTTTTGGGTACCGATAGTGCAATAATCCTCTATCTCCAGCTTCTGCATTATCCAACAGCGAAAGGGGCCACTGGAGCAAGCTGCCAGGTCACCACAGCACGTAGCTAGCGAATCTCAAGGCCACTGATAAGCTGCCACTGCCATGACCCTCCCAGGAGGAGCCCTTAAATCCTGCAGCCAGCACCCACACAGCACCGGGCTGGCACTGGGGGGGCTGCGGGCTCAGAGCAAGGGGCTTTTCCTCATAGTTGGTGGGAGGAAACCGGGGACAAGAGAAGTCTCTGCTTGCCTGGATCTAGAAGATCAAGTTGTTCTTATTTAGAGAACGTTCTGGTTAACTGAGAAGCAGCAGAAAGGATGGGTTTGAGGCAGAAGCTCCCAGCGATGTGGGATATTAAGACACTCACCCCCCCCCACGGCAAGGGGCACGTGTGTGCCACTGCCTCCCATCTCCAGCGGCCCACAGGCCACAAGAGTTTTAGCCAAGTTCAGCATCCAGATATTTGATCAGGGGGTGCATTTGGTGGCTGCTCAGCCCGTACAGCAGCCAGCTGCCTGCTTGCAGCTCCAGGGGACCTCCCCCCCCCCATTTCTTCCTCTTCCCATGCCGTAAGCATCAGCATTCCTGCAGCATGGGCTCTGAGGTCTGCAGGGTGAACTATTCCAGCACGCTTCTTCCCCAAAAAACAGCCTCCTTCCTCTAAAACTTTCTGTAGAAACCACTCGTCATCTCTGATGCTGTTATGTCTCTGTAAGAGCCTCTGCACGACAGATCAGGGAACAGCTCTGGCTGACCCAGGACACGAAGACCCCAGGTTGTGGTCGGAGCAGCACAGCGCGGTGGGCACCGCTCTGGCTCAGATTCCTGGCAAAAGGGAGAAAGCAGCCCGTATTTATAGCTCTGGCAAAAGGGATCCAGGAATTAAGTGTCCCAGGAGGTGACACCCTGGGCACGCATGGGACTGGATCCCAGAGCTGAGGCAGCTCAGGGAAGAGCCAGGGGGTCACCCCCTCACCTGCAGAACTCCCTGTCCACGCTGCTGAGCGTCTGGAAGAAGCAGGTCTTCGAGGGCTCATCTGGCCGGGGGGGCTGTTCCTTCCCAGCAGCGGTGCTGAGCAGGCCAGCAGCCAGCAACACAGCAGCCAGCAGCTTCATCCTGCCCTGTGGGGACCAAGGGACAGAGAGGGTCAGTCCCATGGGTAGAGCTGTGACCCCGCGCTGCCCCCCTCAGCACCTCCTGGCAGCCACAGCATCATCACCACCATGCTCCAGTTCAGCTCCTCCCAGACACCAGCTCACACCCACCCTTAGACATCATCCCCACCATTTTTACATCATTAATCCCGATTATACCAGAAAGGAACCACATTTCCTGCTGCTGCACCGAGCCACCAGTGGGCTTGCAGCAAGATCCCGCATCTTTGAGCGCCCGTTTCTGCCCACCTACAAGCAAGGTGCATTGCCACCCTCCTGCACGGCACCAGGGATGTGCACATATGACATCATAGCCTGGGCAGCCCAGCTACTGTCACCAGCAGTGACCCCTGTGCCACCACACTCCAAGATGGAACACCAAGAGGGGACAGAGTCTCTGCCTCCAGGTGCTGGCCCTGCTGCTCTCCATGGGATTCTCATGTGATGGAAAAGATGGAAAAATTGGTTTGGGGCTTGGTCATGGTCTAACCAGGACCATCACTGACGGATGCGTGACCAGCGCATCCCTGACCCCAGGCAGAGCATCTGTAGGGGAACAGCACAAGGGTTCACCTTGAACCCAGCCACCCCCCCTGGAGCAGGGAAGAGCTTTTCTCTCAGGGGAACAGCCATGGCCACCCATGAGCCTGCACAAAGCAGGAGCCAAGCCGCAAGGAGGAGGTGAGCCAAGGTAGGGGGTCTATATAGCCACAGCCCTGCCAAGCCCCCCGCCAGCCCTCACCGGGCCACCTGATGGACCTGGTACCCAGAGACTTACCCGCTGGGTCCTGGGGATGGGTGAGCAGCCAGGAGGCAGAGCCTGGAGGCTTGAGGTTGCCGTGGAGATGGTTTCCCTGGAAGGAAGGGAAGAAGGGACTGGGAGTGAAAACACAGCCTGGGGAAGGGGCAGCTCATCCCCTACAGGAGCTTAAAAACAGGCAACGGGTTTTCATCCCACAACAACAGCATCCAACCAACCCAACCCACCAGCTCCAGGTAACTCTAATTCCCCCCCCTCCCCCTTACACTAGCATCTTCCCAGCTAATTAGAAAGGATGTGACCCAAACATTTATTTGCACTAGCCCATCTTCTCCGTTGCCTAATCAGTTCTGGATGAGGCATATGCAAAAAAAACCACTGTCAGTTGGGAATAGGTATTACAACACATACTGTATCATTATATAATGAAGTACCAGCACGCAGAGCGAACACGAGTAAGTGCTAGCGCCACTGTCATTAGAGAAAAAGGCATCAGGCTTAACTAATTAGAAACATTAATGTATTGGGAATGATCTGGAGGTTTAGGGGCTAATGGCTCCGGTTCCCACGCTACAAGATGGGCAAAGCCCGTAATTAGAGCCCTGATCCTGCAAACAGGCTCACGTGAGTAACGCTTTTCCCATCGGAGTCAGGAGCACTGGTTTGCATGAGTCAGGATCACCAAAATGGGGTTTGCATCCGCACACGCTCCCACACACTAGGAGACTGATAACCTGGGGTCCTGGGGGAGCCTGAAGAGGGGTCACAGCCCCAGGCAAGGGATGCCTGACCGCTGGTCATTGTTACAGCTGCCCAGGGAGTCTCCTCAGGATTTCTGAGAACAGCAAGACTTCCCTTGGAAAGCTGACAGTTTGGCAGGAGAGTGGCTTTGACCAGGACAGACACAGGGATGTGGACACCAGGAGAGCTGTAGACATGGACAAGGGACCCTGCCTGCGATAAAACCATCCATTTTCACTGTTTAAGCCTGAAGAGCAGTGAAGCTGGGACAGGGCTTGCATTGCTGTGGCCCCAGCAGCTCAGCCCCCCAGGTCTGTCACACAGCAGCAGAGGAGCATCGTTACTTTGCATTAACCCACTCCAGTTGGTTCCTGCTGTAACTTTGCAGCAGTGGCTTGGGGTGACCACTTGGCAGAGGTTACCCAAATAACAGCAAAAGCCAGAGACAGGATGAACTCTGAACAGGGCTATTTTATTTTAAACCTAGAGGCAGTGAGAAGCCTGTCACACAGAGGCAACATCAGCTGCTTCTATCTGGAGACCTCCCAAGAGGATCATCACGAAATGGGATCAGCGCAAAAGGGTTTGCCGACAGACAAGGTGCAGAGGGATCCCCCAGGGATGCTCTGGAAGAAAGACCCATGGGAGCAACAATTTCTCTTGCAGCATCCTGTAAGAGGAACTATGGCTTTCTCTCTAAAAGCTATTTGCAAAGTAATTACAACAATGCCATTTCCCCGGAGCAGGAAGCAGAGTTGGAAAGACAGCAGGAAGCCCATGCAGCAAACCCACATCACGAGGGTAGAAAAATGCAGGGGCGAGCAGTGCTGCCAGTGCCAGACAAGAGCTCCTGTGCACCGCTCCCACAAGGTCAGACTGGCTCCCAAGGGGCACGAAGCCACCAGACTGTTTGCTTTAGACACATGCACACAACAGGGTGACTCAGGAGCCAGCGGTGCTGCTGGCTTTGCTGCCAGGCTGCAGCCAGCACAATGCTGCCTGCACAAATACTCCGAGCCTGGCAAATCTGTGCAAGGGACAGCTGATTTCCACTGGCATCCAGCTCCTCCGGCCTGCCTGTGCCTGGAGCTGGGAAGAACCAATATACCACAAGCCCAAGAGCCCACATGGAGCAGCCTCCCCTCCGGAGAGGGATCATCCCATGGGAAAACACATCAAGTGGTGTCAAGCCAGGTACAGAGCACGAGCCAGCTGCCTCTCCCAGCAGCTCCAGCATGTTTGCGCGTCACCTCTCCTGACTAAGCAGTCCAGGACTGCAGGAATCTCATCTTTCCAGCTGCTGGGAAACCTCCAGCACGGTGCTGCGGCTATGCTGGGGAAAATATGTTCATCCAGGATTCCCCACACACACTCCAGAATGAGATACTGCCCTCGGCTTCGAAACAGACACTTCACACTTTTTTTGCAAAGCTGATATTGAAAACACTACTGTAAACCCCCTCCTGCTCCTCAGTTTTATCGTTTCTCTACAGACCATGGGCAGCAAGCACAGCCCTGGGGATTTAACCACTCTCCAGCTATGCACTGCATCTCCACACGTCACCTTGCTGCTCACCCTGGTCTCTCTCCCTTCCCTCCCAACTCCAGAGGAAGGAGAGGAAGGAATAATTTTTTTTTTTTTGCTGTTAGTTTGGAGGATGGCTTGAAACAACCTTGGCATGGAGCCACGTAGGCTCTGCTCCCTGCCATTCCCCATCCTTGCACAGCCCTGGGGCACAGGGCCAGGAGGTTTCTGACATCCAGCAGGAATAGATATTCAGGAAGAAGAAAAAAAATAAAGCTTTTAAAAGGTACCAAGCCCAGCCAGTCACTTTTGCACAGACTTATTTGGTTAATCACATGAGAAGCAATGATGTGAAGCCCAAGGAAGCCGAGTGCTGCCTACATATGCTGCAGTCCCACTATCACTTCAGTTCATTGGGAGAAGATACAAACACAATTATAAATCCAGCAAACCAGGTCAGGTCAAAAAGCTACTAAAAATCCTTTCACAGTTGGCAAAGCCAAGGAAATAATAAGTTCCTATTAATATTAGGGATTAAAAGGCTCTTAATGAGAGGAAACTACCATTAGGCAGGGGAAGAAGGGAGAAGTCTGGGGCTTACTGCAACCAAGCACATACAAGATGCAAAGCACCTGCGTTGGGAGCAAAGTTACACACATCAGCTGGTCCCTGGGGCCACAAAACTGGTACTTGCAGAGGGAAGAAGGTGGCCTGTTGCAGAGGAGGCAGCAGCCCATCCGAGTGCTGCCCAGCTCCCCAGCACATCACCCCTTTGCAGCCCACTTCTTGACACTCCCTCATAGCCCCATCAGCCACTGCCAAGGTCCCAAAATATTTGCCAGGGAACACTGAAAGCATTAGGACACAGCTAAAAAAAATAAATTAAACTATTTCCAGGAACCCCATGGACACCAGCTGGATCTGACAAGCTCTCAAAGCTTCCACGTGCATGCAAAGCCTCCAGCCCTGTTGCAGTTTGTTTACTTAAAGCTGGGCTTTCATGTAAAACAAGTGTTTCCAGATCAGAATATCCCCATAAATGTTCAGAAGAGACCAGCTTTTTATTTTGACGCAAGCCAAAAACATATTGTTTGCAAGCTTTGGAATTTCCCACCCCAGCCACTGGCTTCCTGTTGATGTTAGTTTAAGATTAACCAGTGCCATTTATAATCCGCTCCAGTGTTTCTTCTGACTTCACCCAGCACTAAGTCCCCACGCCATAAAAAGCGATTTTATTTCATGGAATCTAAGCTTACATCCATCCCATTTCATTAAGTGACCTCTGCTCGCCCCAGACGTTAATTGCCTGCAGAGGCAGAGCAGGGAGGCAGCGCTGGGCTTGAGTTTCCCCAGTCCCATGACAAAGGAAACTTGGCACCCAGGGTTTCTCCCCTCCCCCCCCCCCCAATTTGTTTTAGGCTGCACTAAAGTTGCAGCTCACCACTACAGCCCATTAGAAACTTCATCCCCTTTTCTTGCCACCGAGCCAAGGCTGCTGCTTTGCTCCGGTGCTCATGAGAACAAGGGTTTGTTTTGCTTTGCATGAGCAGAGGCAGTTCTGGGCAGTAAACGTACTCCCACCTCCCAGCATTAGTCCAGCCCAGCTTTTCCCTCTGATTTGGGCTCCTCTCTGCCCCAGTTTCCCCATCGGGAAAAAGTCCTGTGAGCAAAGCACCCAAGAAACCAATAGAAACCAATTCCTACAGTCTGAAAAACAGTTCAAAAGAAAGGATTTTACCTGTTGATACCCACCAGCAAGACTGTAGGAAGGAAAGGACTTGGCAAGAGCCTCAGTGGCCAGGGGAATTCCCTAATCAGTCTTGCAGGCAGCCTATTTTTCAGCTATTTTTTCCATAGCAATCAGCAAAGGAAACAGAAAACCACATCCTATCGCCATTCATAACCTGCTGCACCTCCAGCCATGCCCTGGCCGTGCTGTGCCTCTTATCTCACCTCTCCACAGGCTGTCCTCACACTTCCCTCTTTGCACGGCTAACAGTTTCATTCCCGGCTTCAACTGAATCACCACAAGGTCATCTTCACCTTGCCCAGCCAGCCCACAGGGCAAGAGCTTTGTGAATTTTTTTTAAAAAAGCATTTGTCCGAGAGCACAGCATAAACTTGCATCTGCACCGATTTGCAGGGCCAGCCTTCCGTCTCGGAGAATTTTAAGGTTCTGGGAAGACTTAAGTGGCTTTCGGTGATGCAACAGCTTTACTTGGCTCAAGTGGCCTCCAGTTTTCCTGGATCTGTCTCATGCCACAGAAGGGTCAGGAGTTAGAGACCCAGGCGGGCAGTGCAGAAAAAGCTGCCCCCAGCTCACTGGGCAGCAGCAGCACCAGCCCTTATCCTTACTGGGATAAGATGGATCTGAGCATCAGAGGAGACAGGACAGCACCAGCTCGCCATGCAAGAGTTCAACAGCTGAGCCTGGGTTTCTGCATCTACAGCATTAATAAGGTGCCGGGGCAAAATATAGGGTGATGTGGTTGCATTCACACACACCCCCAAGCAGACCCCTGTGAGCCTACAAACTGAAACGTCAGAGATTTGCCTTTTGGAAAATGCCAGGTGCAGATCCACAGTGCAGCCTGAGATTAACCACCAAATATTTTGGCTTTTCTCTTTTGACCTGCCAAAGCCCCAGGTCTGAACTCTCACCCCCATCCACCCCATTTTCCTAGCAGGCAGCTGTGTCTAGTTAAGATGGATTAAACACTGCTGTCACCACCAGCAGTGGAGAAGGTCCTGAGCGACCAAGGGGGAAGGGTCAGAGCCCTCAAAGAGGGTCAGGTCCAGGACTGCAGCACCCCCTGCCCAGCAGTTTATGGGGTCAGGGAGGGGATGCACGGTGCTTTTTTGCCCTTTGCTCAGGCTCCCGCATCACATCCCAACAGAAGATGCAGTGCAGCACAAACCAAGCACCAGAGCAGGCCCCGGGCTGCCATGAGCCCCCAGAGCCTTCCTTGGCACCACAGCCCCCCAAGCACCAGCCCCTCTCCCTCAGCTGGGCGTCACAGGAGCACTTGGAGGAGGAATGTTCAATCCTTGCTGGGCTTATTGCCCATAGCTAGGTGCAGCCCCCCCCCAAGCCTGGCAGCAGCCCAGAGCTGCCGTGCGCTGCAGCACGCAGTGATCGCCCCTTCTCCTGCCAGCCCAGCCCCATCAGCGTGCGAGCAGGAACATGCTTCAGCCCCTGCAGCACCCGACACCACCCTGAGCACTCGCCCCAGCACGCTTGCACAGTGCAGAGACCAAGCAAAATCCTCACCCGCGGTGTCGCATGGCTCAGGGATGGGGCCACCCACCTCTGCACCCCATGGATGCTTGCCCCATCCACACACCCCTCCCCTGAAGCAGGATCTGGCCCCCGGAGCCAGCTGGCACATAGTGGGGAGGGTCCCTGGGGGTCTGCAGTACATACAGCAGCTCCAGGAGCAGATTCCTGGGTGAGGTGACCTTGGTGGCAGGCACCGCTGGGAGCACGCTGGATGTGCTGCCTTGCACAGCTACACCTGCCAGCGCCCACCCTGCCACAGCAGGCACCTTGTGACTGCTCCTGCCGGAGCTGCAGCTCTTTCTGGGGAAGGTCTTCTATTTCGGGAAGAATGTTTTCATTTGGCCTATATTAAGCGCATACATTTCGCAGTCACAAGGCAGGCACAGAGCTGAGCGGGAGCCTCCTTTCCTCCAGCACCAGCAGCTCCGCAGCCTGGCAGATCCCAGATCCCAGCGGTGCTGGCACACACCGCCCAGCCGGTTGCTCACCGGAGCACTGCCTAATGCAATTACCTCCCGCATGCATCCCTCCGTTCACACACTTGCTGAGAGGTTGCTGCAACCCACTGCAGAGCTGCTCAGCATCACTTTAAATTCCTAGTTTGAGCTCCGGCATTAAGGACACACACACATACACCCCCCCACCCACTCCTGGGGACAGGGGAGACCATGCAGCATTGCTGCAAAGACCAACACACAACAGCAGCGTGAAGGAAAAGCATTGAGAAACCCTCAGCTGTGGCTTTTGCTCAAACAGACACACACACACCCCCCCCATGCTCCCCAGGGATGCTGCGTGGGCCGGGTACAGCACTGGGGCTGGGTTACAGAGGGGTCACCCAAGCACTTTCACCTTCCTTCCCTCTTCACCCCCCCCCCCCCCCCCCCCGCTTCTCCCAAGGGCTGCACCCTGGCAAGAAGGCCCATCTCTGCCCCATGCCTTGTGGGTGCCTAATAGTGATTACAGCCCTTTAGGGTTAGAGACAACGACAACAACAACAAAAAAACCCAAAGCGAAAACAAACACCCATTCCTGGTCCTTGCCATCTCACCAGCTGGGCTGGGTGATGCTCGTGGGAAAGCCCTGGGGCCAGCAGGTTAATGAGCAGCTGGGGATGAGGAAGAAGCGTCCTCAGCTCTGACTCAGGTCAGGCTGAGCCTGGCCCCACCAGTTGCCCCATCAAGGTGTGATGGGCTGGCTTTGCCTGCTGCCCACCCTGCTGCTCCCCAGGCACAGGGACCTACATGGAATTTAGGCTGGCTGAGCAGGGATGCCTATAAATAGCATCGTTTCAGATTCAGCCTGCATGTGGCTCTTCCCTTCAGCCCCCAGTTTATTTTCTCTCTGTCAGTGGCTCTCTGCAGCCCGAGATGAAGAGGAGCCAGGCTGGGCCCTTCGTTAAGTCAGGTGGATAAAAACAGGGAGACAGACTCGTTAGATTGGTCCAAATCCACAATGTTGAAGCACTTATACCAGATTAACCTTCGCATCAAGAGTACCAAATCACACTAAACTGGCTTAACCCTTCCTTAAATGGGTTTAACTGGTCTGCTGCAGGGGGCTCGTCCAGGTTTAATGAGCTCAGCTGAGTCCCAGTAATGGTGCTTTCCCAGGAAGCCCTGAGCCCCGTCACAGCTCCATGCAGGGGGTGGCCCCCAGCCCCTCCCCCATGCTGGAAGGAGGCGAGGGTACTTCCCACAAGTACCCGCCTGGAGCATGGCTACCTTTTCCAGAAGGTTTTTCCAGCTTCCCCCTCCCCAAGCATTCACTCCCAGACCCTTAGCACCCTGGTTCTGCAGGGAACCCCAAGGTGACCCCCTATTTACTGTTCCTGCAGCTACCAGAGCCCTTGCCCTTACACCCCAACAACCAAACAGCTGCAAAACGAGGAAAATGCATGATGCCCCCCCATCAACACACAGGAAAACAGAACCCTCCCCTCCCCCCACTGCTTTTCCACCTACCCCTCTTTGCACCACCAGTATCCCCAGTCCCACAGCAGCAGAGGAGCCAGCAGCTGAGGGCAGCCTGCGCCCAGCCAAGTCTGGCAGAGCCCCAGAGCCGGCTCCTCGGCAGGGCTGAGCCCAGCGCTGGCTCAGGGGCTGAGCAGGGGGGAGTTTGCAAAGGTAAGGGCTGACCCTGGCAGCTGGGACGCCAGCAAACGCTGCAGTTTGCAGAGATCAGGGCCGTTTGCAGGATGCTCTGAGCTGCAAATCAGGCATTGCTCCAGGCAGGGAACGTTTTCCCTGCTCCGTGACCCAGCAAAACAGGAACCCTTTCAGTACCTGCTACAAAATTAGGCATGAAAATGCCCCTCGCTCCCCCTTTCTAGCTCAGTTCGGGCTAGAGCAAATGGCTCTGGTGAGCACATAGCACACGTGGGAGTAAGCCCTGGGTGCCAGCCACACGCAGCAGCACCCGGGGCACGACAGCATCTCCATCAGAAGGTGAGGCAAGACCTGCAGCAGCCAAAACCGCCGTGCATGTGCCGAGCGGCACGTTCCTGCCTGTTATCAGCTAGATCGGTACCTGCAGACAGCATGCTCCAGTCCCTCCAAGAAAAGCAGCCTGAGCAAAGCTGGTTGAAGCCCAGGGCCTCCCCCTGCCTCTTTTTAAGCCTGATGGACACCTGCTGCCCATCAGCTCATTAGCTCCCTCCTTTCCCATTGACTCACCAGCTGGTCCCACTGAATCAGGCCTTTGAACCACCTCTCCTTTCCGTGGCCCGTGGCCATTTCCCTGGTCCTTCGGTTCCCATTGACTCACCGCTGCTCACCCAAAGCTCACCCTCCCCTTTCCATTCCCATCCTGATCACTTCTGATCCCTTTAATTCACCCTGCCCTGGTACCTGCCTGCCTTCTCACCAGCGGCAGCATCCGTGATGGGCCGCGAGGAGCATCCTGCAGGTTGGGCAGCTCGTGGCTCCCAAAAGCACCTTCCAAAGAAGTGGCATTGCCAAGCCCCAAGGCTGCAGGGGCAGTTTGCTTTTCCAGGCGCAAAGGGTTCCCCCCACCCCCCTCCTCACCCTGGCTGGCATCTTCTGCTTTCTTTTCTTCCACAGACCGTGGGAGAAATAGCGAGTGATTTGCAGAATTTAGATGTAATCACTGGCTCAAACATATTCCTTCACACTTCCCATCCATCCCTCCACCCAAGTTCATTTTCTCCAGCTGCAATACATTTAGGAATGAGTCTGAAAGGCTTTGGAGTTGTGGGATTGTCGGGAGCAAGGAGATGTGGGCTCGACGCGTGCCGTGCCGCTGGCACACCCACAGCGAGTGGAAAATTCCTGTCCGTTGAGTACGGATTGTGGTTCAACAGGTTTTAGTCCCAGCCCCTTTATTTGTGTCAGTGCAAAAACTCATCCCTAGGGCATTTGTTTGGATCACATGGGCGAGCATATAAAAATGGGTCCTACCTGTCCCAGGCCAGTTAGCACTTCAGGAAAGCCAAGAGATTTGCTGGACCAGAGGGGAGAGTGGCGGGACGGTGCAGAGCCCGCGTACACAGGTAACTGTGCCAGCTGCCCCGAGCAAAATTATCCCCTATTTTTTCCCCAGGCCTTTGCCAAGGTTGGCCCTGCTAGCAGCAATGGGATATGGCAAGGCTGAAGGCTTTTTCCCCATGCTGGTGAGCTGCGGGGGGCTGGAAAGGGCTGTGAGGGTTGAGGGTTTGGAAATGGGTTGGTGGGCTGCACTGGAGGATGCTCGTGCCACAGGGGTGGCTTTAAATGCGGCTGCAGGCGGTTTCCAGCCCTGTGGGCTGATGCAGGCCCTCCGGAGGTGGTCTCAGCTCCCCATTCCCTCGTCGCCCCTTCACTCCCCTTTGAGCTGTTGAGAATTGGGCTGTCAGACCCCGACGGGGCTCTGGTGGTGGCAAGCGGGGTTTAGCAAGTGGCCAGTGGCTGGTGTGGGCAAAGAGGAGGGCGCTGGGCAAAGCCACGTGCGAGAGGGCACCAGGTTATGGGGGCGAAGAACCTTCCAGCATGGGATGGATGCCACCCTGCTGTCCCACGAGAACAGAGCTGACAAAACCGGTGGCTCTCCACGGCTGCTGTCTGCTGCTTCAATAAGGGGTGTTGATGTCACCTGGCAAGTAGCTGGGATGTCCATGCAGCCACCACACGCTGCCATGTCTCCTTGCCCACCTGCCCACCCTGCTCGCCCTGCGGACCACCTGGTGGAGCGACAGGCAGCACTGTGCCCCTTCCTTGGGCCAGGAGCCGTTAGGGTGAGGGGTGGGCTGGGGGGCATGGGTGCTGCTTGGCAAGCAAAGACACGAGGCACGGCCGGGCTCTGCGGTGGGGGAAGGAGCTGATGCTCCCGTTCAGCCACCCACGAGCCTCAGCCCCAGGGGGTCCTGGTCTGCCATCAGTGCTGGCTGCTGGTGGTCTGACACCCCCCGTCCCCTCTTTTCCTGCCTTTCAAACAGCCATCGCTGCTGAGAGACCCAGGCAGCTCCTCTGCTCCCTCCCTCACCCTGCCAGGGGCTCTGGGACCCCAGAAGTTTTCTCCCTGCCCAGTGTTCCTTCTCCCCCTTCCCCTGCTCTCCATCCCTACTGGAGACAGTTGCTTAGAAACAGTCTCCTTGCTCTTTGAGTTTTTTATTTTTTTAATAATTTTTTAACATGGAGCTATGCAGGCCCCCACCAAACCCCCCCAGCCCCTGCCCCATTCCCTGCGCTGGGTGCTGGCTGCAGCAAGACCCAGGGCCAAGAGCCAGGAAGATCGCACTTTCCCCCTTCTTGCTGAGCATCGGTCCCCAAGCTGCAGCAAGCCAGGCAGACACCCACCCCGCACCCATAGCAGCTCCCTGGGTGCAATGTGAGAATTAATTCCTTGGGGGGGGGGGGTTGCTTGGGGGGTTATTTTTCTCTTCTGATGAAAAGCCCAGGCTCGTTGGCAATGTTATCAGCCTATTTTTCATGCTGCTCTCCACAGCAAGAGAGCCAGGAGAAAAGGGAAACAGAGAAGCCACAGGATGCACAGTTATAAGAGGAACTTTCCCCAAATAGAAGCTTTTCACAGTTTTTTCACGAGGCGTCAGCAGCTCTTAATACTGTATGAAACTGTGAATACTGCATGAAGCAGCCGGCCGGCGGGGAGCCTGTAAATGTTTCAGGCTGCAGCTGCAGCCCTGCCGGGAGCGTGGGGCCGGCCATGCATGCCCAGAACCTGGCTGGGGTGGTGGGAGAAAGCAGCTGGAGGAGCAGCCTTAGCTGCAATTTCCTATCGGCAGTGTTTTCTGCACCAACCAGGGTGGTAAATCCAATGCATCCCAGCTGGAGGGTGCAGAAATCCTGCATGCACGGACTAAGACCTTGAATTTTGCCCTGACCTGGTTTCTAGCTGCAAAAGATCTGTCTGGAGAGCCCCAGATGTTCATTAACTCCACGCTGGGGTAAAGGGAGGGAGGCTTTGCTTGTATAATACGTTGCATTTTACAGGAGCACATGGCTCCTTCTGGGTTTAAATATTTATAAACTGAGTGATGAATGCCTGAAATTCTGCAGCCGTATCGATGGCAGGATGAGTTATCACCCGTGGCATATCAGGTGGCTGTGTTTCAGGGCTGGGAGGTGGGCTCCAGGCGTGTAGCTGGGTCATAGTATGTGTATAGAGTGAATTTCCAGAGCACCCCGATCTCCCGGCTCGGAGACAGACCCTGTTGCTCTGGCAGGACAGGGGATGAAAGATGGAGAAATGCTCTTTCTCCTTGTTTTAGAACTTCCCCTCTAGTATCAGCTCTTTCCTGGACTCTCCTTCCCAGTCTGCTCCCCACCAGTGCGGTGGCACATCCCATCGTGCCGTCTCCAGCGGCACAAGGTCCCTTTGTCCCCTGTTCCCCCGTCGCGGTCGGGTTGGGTTTTGCCATTTTTGCAAAGTGCTGGTTGGAGACTTCTCCTTGCCTGCTGGGTCCAAATGGATACTGAGCCCTAAAAACCATTTATCTGAGGTGCCGCGTCCCTCCCTGGCTGCCCGGCGAGGGAAGGCTCAGCTCTCCCGATCCCGCTGATGGGGCCGGGGAGCCCACCTGGATACCTGGGACAGCTGTCCTCAGCAAGGAGACCCCTTGTAACATCACCCAGGAAGAAAAGCTGCAGGTTTTGGGGGTTTTCAGAGCGGCAAAATGGATGGATGGCCCTAACTGCTTTTCCTGGGTGGATCCAGGGAAGGACCCAGCACCATGGTGGGTCTCTGAAACCCACTCCCACTGCCCAGCAGGAGCTCAGGTTGGACTTTGCTCCAGCCTGACGTGTGCGTGCACCATTGATCCAGTGATGGGAGAAGGAGGGGAGAGCCCTGCTGCCCTGCCTTGCTCCAGAGCTCGTAGGAGGGGAGTGCTGGCCAAAGCAAACACACCGGTGGGCTGCTGGCCACCCCAGGAACCAGGCACTGCCCAGGGTGCACATGCCCCCAGGAAAGGCTTTTAGCCCAAGGGTAAGGTGCGTGGAGCAGGGGCTATGTACTGGGGGACCCCTTGACCCCGCTGGCCAGCCCTTGGGGCCGAGGGGGGGCTGTCCCTGTGAAACTTAGTGCAGGGGACGGGGCTGTGCATCTCCCCCTCGGCTGCTTCGTCCAGTGAAGGTGGTAGCGTGGGGTGAGCAGACCTGGCAGTGAGGTGTAGGACGGCGGGCAGAGCTGCTCAGTAGACTAGGGACAGCCATCTCCCTGTGCCAGGACACTCCTGGGCCAGCCCAGGTGGCCGTGCAGGACCTGCCATCCCAAAGGCTTTCTGTCCCCAGGGTAGCGGGGTGACATCGTGCAGGAGCCCGGGGGGGGCTTCTAAGACATGAGTCCCTGTTTGGGGTGTTTTCACAGAGCCCTTCTGCCCTCTCCTTACAGCGTCTGCCAAGAGAAAGAGATGGAAACCCAGGGGAAAGGCAGCCCCGCCGGGAAGATGACCGCTATGGCTCACAGCCTGTAAGTACCCTCTGGCCGTGGCACCGGCTCCTCCAGCCTCCCAGCTCTGCCACTTTTCCTCCAGCCACTTTCTCCAGGGACTTTGCTCTTTGCTCCCCTTCGACACGCGCCACGGCGACGCCTCCGGTTCCCCCACGCATCAGGTGGAAAACTCGCAGCAGGGCTTAGGGCAGAGCAAGGCAAAGGCAGGTGCCCCATGGCGGGGGCTGTGGGAACGCGCGTTGGGGCTACCGGAGGGTGTCGGGGTGTCTCCCCACTGCAAATCCACTTTTGGAAGGGTGCTGCCGGCGAGGGAT
Organism: Falco rusticolus; assembly: GCF_015220075.1. NCBI lineage: Eukaryota > Metazoa > Chordata > Aves > Falconiformes > Falconidae > Falco > Falco rusticolus. The sequence goes on along the minus strand of NC_051206.1, from coordinate 3,601,198 downwards.
GCATCGCCTTGGTGTGTCGCAGCGCCTGAGCCTTCTGCAAGGTGGATAACGCTGAGCTCAGCTTTATTTGCTGGCTGCTCCAAGGAGCAAAAGGCAAAGGGGTTTGCATCCCTGCATCCATCCCCCCCCCCCCCCGCAAATCGGGGCAAATCCCTGGGCAGGGAAAGGATGGAAATGCTCCTGGCATTAAATCTCGGAGAGTCAAAAAACTTTATCGAGGAGGGCACGGCTGGAGCAATGTCCATTCATGTCTCCGATACCCGGAGAGTTTCTTCATTTCTTGCTGGGGAGGGGGAGATGGAGGGAGGAGGATGCTGTGGGGTGGTAGTGGCTGCTTGGTGCCAGCGGTGCGAGCTCCCCGGTGTGACCCCCAGCGTTAAGCCGTCGGGTTTGGAGCTCTTTGCCCGGGAGCGAGGGTGATTACGGAGCCGGGCAGATGGGAGCCCTCTGGGACAGGTTCAAGAGGCTTAAATCAGAGAGAGCTGTGGGAGGGGGCAGCAGCCGGCCTATTAACCACAGCCCTGCCGGGGCAGCGGTGCTGAGGGAGGGGAGCTGTCGCCTTGCAGCCATGCCGTGCCGTGCTATGCCGTGCCATGCCATGCTGTGCCATGCCATGCCGTGCCATGTCATGCTGTGCCGTGCTGTGCCGTGCCATGCCAGTCCGTGCCGTGCTATGCCGTGCCATGCCATGCTGTGCCATGCCATGCCGTGCCATGTCATGCTGTGCCGTGCTGTGCCGTGCCATGCCAGTCCGTGCCGTGCTATGCCATGCCAGTCCGTGCCGTGCTATGCCATGCCGTGCCGCGCCGTGCCGTGCCGTGCCGTGCCATGCCATGCCGTGCCGTGCCATGCCGTGCCGTGCCGTGCCGTGCTGTGCCATGCCGTGCCATGCCGTGCCATGCCGTGCTGTGCCATGCCATGCCGTGCCATGCCATGCCGTGCCATGCCGCGCCATGTCATGCTGTGCCATGCTGTGCCATGCCATGCCATGTCATGCTGTGCCATGCCGTGCCATGCCATGCCGTGCCATGCCATGCCGTGCCGTGCCATGCCGTGCCGTGCCATGCCGCGCCATGTCATGCTGTGCCATGCCATGCTGTGCCATGCCGTGCCGTGCTGTGTCATGCCATTCCATGCCATGCTGTGCCGTGCCATGCTGTGCCATGCCATTCCATGCCATGCCGTGCCATGCCATGCCGTGCCATGCCGTGCCATGCCACGCCATGCTGTGCCATGCCGTGCCATGCCGTGCCATGCCATTCCATGCCATGCCATGCCGTGCCATGCCATGCCGTGCCATGCCACACCATGCTGTGCCATGCCACACCATGCTGTGCCATGCCGTGCCGTGCCGTGCCATGCCATGCCGTGCCGTGCTGTGCCATGCCGTGCCATGCCATGCCGTGCTGTGCCATGCCGTGCTGTGCCATGCCATTCCATGCCATGCCATGCGTGCCATGCCATGCCGTGCCATGCCACACCATGCTGTGCCATGCCGTGCCATGCTGTGCCATGCCATTCCATGCCATGCCGTGCCATGCCATGCCGCAGTGTGGGCTGGCTGGGGAGCTGTGGGATGCAGCGAGAGCCGCTGAGACTTGTGTTTCTCCTCCCACAGGAGAGGGGCTGCGGGTCACGGCCACATACTCCGCAGATGCTCCCCAGCCCCTTTCCCTGCCCGGTGCCCTTCCCGGTGCCTCCCGCCACCGGCTCTCTCCCGCCGGGAAAGGCGGTGGGTGTTTGGGCTGCCAGTGACAATTGCGCTTTTGTTTTGCCTGGCAGGGAGGGGGGCAGGCGGGAATTTGGATGCCCAAAGAGCTGCCAGGAACTTTTTCTGCCACAATTAAGCACCTGCTAGAAGAGAGCAAATAAGCCAAATCATGCGGCTGGCAAACAAGCTTTACGTGTTCCTTCCCCGTGATCTACTCCGAGGAGAAGAAAGCTCAGAGCTGCAGCTCGGCTGCTCGCAGCTCCCGTTGCAGGGGGATAAATAACTTCGCCGTGAAGCCGATAGCTTCGCCACCGCCGTGGGCACGGAGGCAGCAGCGGGAGCTGCTTATGCCCGGCTCAAAAGCCAAAAGGCTCCCCCCTCCCCAAATAAGCGCCTCCATCTCCTTCTGCTATGGAGAGAGAGATCCCCGTCCTGCGAGTTAGGTGAGGCGGGGGGCAACGGCAGGGGGCTGGGGGCCGCGCTGGGCGGCGATGCGAAGGCGCGAGGTTGGCGCCGTTTGACGCGGCGTTGCATCAGTGGCGGCCATGGGCCTGAGCCCAGGCGAGATGAGCGGGAGGGGGGGGGCCGAGCTCAGCGTGGCTCGGTGGAGGCGATGCGGCGGGGGGGGGGCAAGCGGCCGAAAGCCTTGGGGAAGGATGGCGAAGCATCACATGATGCGGATATACGGATATACGGGGTCAGAGCAGCAGGGCCAGCGTGCCGGATGCCTTCCCGGCAGCCCCGCTGCAAAGATGACTCTGAGTTTTTTATGCCCTGGGGTGGCAGAGCTTGGGGGGGCTGGGGGGGGGGGGGGGGGCTGTGGTGTGAGGAGGGGGCTGCGAGAAGCGTGGCAGGGTTCAAAGGCAGTGCTGTAGTGAGTGGCCTAGGTTTGGAGAGCACGGATGGATGGGTCAGCTCTGCGCCCCCCCCCTCACCCCCGGAGAAGCAGCTTTGCAAGGGGCTGGGGGTGTTCTTGGGGGGGTGCTGCGCCTTGTGTGCGGCCGCAGGAGGGGTCTCATCCGGCACAGCCCCATCCTCAGCTGGGCTGTTGGCCTGGCAGCACCACCAGCACCGCACAGGGCCTGGCTGGGACCCTGGGGGCTGGCGGCCCTATGCAGCCCCCATGCAGGGGAGGGGAAAAGTGCTCAGAGGAGGGGGGGCAGAGGGTGCACCCCTTCCCGGTGTGGGGGGAGCAGGGAGGGTGGGCTGCAGTGGGGAGATGGAGGGGAGATGCATGGGGAAGATGAGGGCTGGATGCAGCACATGATGGAGGGCAGGGGGGGGGTTAGGGGCAGAACAGAGATCCAGCCAGGGCAGGACTGGGGGCGCAGGATGGGGGTCCCCTCATGGCAGCAGGACTGGGGGGGCGGGATGGGGGTCCTCCATGCAGGGCAGGACTGGGAGCAGGACTGGGGGGGCAGGATGGGGGTCCCCTCATGGCAGCAGGACTGGGGGGGCGGGATGGGGGTCCTCCATGCAGGGCAGGACTGGGAGCAGGACTGGGGGGGCAGGATGGGGGTCCCCTCATGGCAGCAGGACTGGGGGGGCGGGATGGGGGTCCTCCATGCAGGGCAGGACTGGGAGCAGGACTGGGGGGGCAGGATGGGGGTCCCCCGTGGGGTCAGGACTGAGAGAGCAGGATGGGGGTCCCCCATGAGGGGCGGGGGGGTGGAGCAGGATGGGGACCCCAGCAAGGGAGGGATGGGGCAGCGTGGGGGTCCCATGCGCGGCAGGATGGGGTCCCCCACCAGGCGCCCCGGCCCCGCTGCCCGCCCGCAGCCCCCCCGCGTGTGTTCCCCCCTCCCCCCCCGTCGCTCTCAGCCAATGGGCGGCGGCGGGGGGGCGGGGGCGGGGCTTCGGCGGGGCCGCTTGTTTTTTGTGAATGGAAGGCGGGGCGGCCCCGACTGCAGCGCGCCGCTCCGCGCAGGGCTCCGCGCAGGGCTCCGCGCAGCGCAGCGCAGCGGGCCGCGGATGCGGAGAGCGGAGCGGCCGAGGTGCCGGCATGGGCCCCCGCGCCCCAGGCCCTGAGCCGCGCAGCGCGGCGCCGAGCCGCGCAGTGCCGAGCCGCGCAACCTGCGCCGTGGCCATGTCCGGAGGGGCGAGCCCGGCCCCGGCCCCTGGGAGCCGCCGCTTCGTCTGTGTTGGTGTAAGTACCGGGGGGGGGACACCCCCCCCTCCGCCTCCCAGCTCCGCTCCGCCTCCGCGCATCCTGCCCCGCGGCCCAGCGACCAGCAGGGGCCCGGCCCCTCCGCGATGCACCCGCTGCCGCCTTGCGCTGGCCCGCACCCCCGGCCTGGGTGCTCCCGGCACCCCCGGCCCCCCTTGCAATGCCCCGCACCCGGCCCCGGTGCAGACCGCACCCCCGGCCCGCCTTGCAATGCTCCGCACCCGGCCTAGGTCCTTCCCAGCCCCCTTGCCATGTCCTGCACCGCCGGCCTGCGTGCTCCGAGCACCCTCGCCCCCCTTGCAATGCTGCACACCGGCTCTGGGTGCTCCCCGGCCCCCCTCGCGATGCCCCGCACCCGGTGCTGGTGCTCCCCGGCCTCCATTGCAATGCCCCGCACCCCGCTGCGGGGACCCCCGCCCCCCCCCCCCCCCCTTGCAGTGCCCCCGGGCCGCGGTGCAGCCCCTCTCCCGCCGCAGCCCCCACCCCGCAGCTGCCGCCAGGATCACGACAGATGCCACCTTATCTGGGGGCATTGCCGCCCTTTTGGGGCGCTTCCCGCCGCCCCCCCCCCCCCCCTGCTTTGGGGGTTCTCCTCCCCTCTCGAGGTGCGGGATGGAGGATTTTTAGCCTGGGAGTTGCTAAGCGACGGCTCCCGGGGTGATGGTGCGGTTGCCTTGGCAACCAGAGGCTGGGCAGCCTGGAAGGAGCAATTTTGGGGTGCGGGGGGGCACGTGTGATTTGAGTGGGGGGGCTGCGACGTGCTGGGGGGGCTGCTGGCCAGAGCAGCCCTGCTTCCCAGGAAAGGGCTTTTCCTGGGGGGAACTCCGATGTCTTGGGTTATTTCTTGCTCTCTGGTGGGTTTCAGAGTGCTCCTGGGAGGGAGGCGGTGATGGGGAAGGTGGGGAGGTGGGCTGTGGGGGTGGTGGCATGGTCCTGCTGAAATTGGCCCTGCAAAGAGGCTCTCGGCCCCCTCCTGGGGTGATGTCTTGTGCATGGGGGGGCTACGAGCCACCCTTGTGGGGCTGCCAGAGCTCCCCAGCACGCTTCTGCTGTATTTGGCGCCTGCATTCTGTGCTTGCTGCTATCCCCCTCTTCCTCTCCTCACCGCAGGCACTGATCCCATTAGGATTTAGCCCTTAATTCCCTGGAGGCACTGGACTTCCTAAGCAGGCTCCCAGCTCCCCCGCGGCCGGCTGGGTGCAGGCCCAGCATCCCGCCCGGGGCAAGCATCCAAACTGCCGACCGCAGTTGTCTTCTCCGTGTGCCTTCCCCCCACCACCTGAATGAGCTCGGCCAACGTGGGAGCGCGGCTGGCCCAAAAAATAACCGCAGCGAAGCTCCCTGAGCACTGAGAACCCCCCCACCCAGAGATCTCCTGGTCCTACAGAGCAAAGCGGATCCCCGGGAGGAGCAGGGGACCAGGGATGGCGGTGGAGGGGCATGCCCAAGGTGGAAACAAATTTCCAGGGTCTAGTGGGGAAGGAGGCAACCTGCCCCGACTCCTTTTCGCTGTGCAGAGCCCAAGGAGGTTGCTATTCCTGGTTTTCAATGCCCCCAGCAGACAGCACTCCCCGTATCCCAAAGGATGGAGGGGACGTGGCATCTGGTGACAGCTACTCAGGCGAAGTTTTGCCTTGGGACCCGCCGATGGCTAAGCACTGGCACCTAAAAGTGCCCTGGATTTGTGCCACCTGCCTTTGCCTCTGCTTGCCCGCAAGGCTCACGGCTCAATCCTGCACGGTGCTGAGCCCTCTCACGTGCCGTCTTCTCCAGGCTGGAGGAGCCAGGTGTGCTCAGAGAGCTTGCGCACGGGAGGGAGGTGCTAACATTGGAAAGTCCTTGCCAGGCTGCTAGTTTAGGGAAGTGTGTCCGTGGTCCCCGCGTGCAGGGATGGCGTGCAGGGCTCGGTTGCCATCGTTACCGGGTATTTTAGCTCACTGAGCCTTTGCGCTGGTGGTTTATTATAGCAGCTCGGGTGCCAGGAGGGGGTGACAAGGGAGAAAAAAGCTGCAGCTTTGGGAAGTTCAGAGCAATTGGGATGTGGTGGGTTTGTGGGGTTTTTTTTTTTGTCCTTTTCCCCTTCCTTCAATCTTCTCCTCGCTCTTCTCCCTGGAAAGCACATAAATCCCTGCGTTAACGCTGTGATGAGTTAATTCTGGCTGATTTAGAGTCTGGGGCTTTGAAGGGGCAGAGGGTGGTACACCCGGGCATGCCCGCTCGCAGGATGCACGCGCTTCGTATCGGCTTCGCAGCACCCACAGCACCCACCTTCCTCTTGGGAACACTGGGGTCACGCCTGGCCCTGGGAGACTGGTGATGCTGGGAGCCCTCCAAACCCGAGGGCTGATGAGCCTCCTGGAAATGCAACCAGCTTCTCCTTCGCTTCTCTAATATCCCCTCTGGGAACAGGGTGGGAAAAGGGGGGCAGGTCAGTGGTCGAGGGACAGAGCTGGCGCTCCCCGGAGCCAGGCAGCCAGAGAGGCTGGCAGTGCCCGGGTGTGCACTGGGTCAGGCGGATCTGGAAGCTTCGCTTGCGAACGCTGGAAAGGGAGAAAGGGGAAAGGAGGAGGGGAGGGGAAAAAAAAAAAAAAAAAAAAAAAAAAAGCCAAGCCTCATCTCACATGAACAAGCATGAGCCAGAGCCTGAGAGCCGGGGAGGGAGGAGGGTCGAATCAAACGCAGGGCATGTGTCTGACGCGCGGCAGAGCAATGCACGCTGCCACGGGAATATTAAATTTTAAAGGGGACTGGCGGGGAACGGGAGCCAGCGCGGGGTGGGCAGCTGCCTTCACTCGCTGCCTTCGCTGGGGCTCCCGGCTGCCGCTGGCTGCAGAGCTTCCCCCGTGCTGCGAGGGGCTGCCAGCTCCGAGCGTGAGTATCGGCATCATCTTGTCGCTTCATCCCCCTTGGCGTCCCGTCCCACCTGGAGACAGCCCCCCGGCTTGTCCTGGCTCTCTTTCTCTCTTTGCTGACCCCCACCCCCACCCCGCTTCCCCCTGCAGGTCCCAATTAATGGATTCTGACATGGATTATGAGAGGCCAAACGTAGAAACTATCAAGTGCGTCGTGGTCGGGGACAACGCGGTGGGCAAGACCCGACTCATCTGTGCCCGCGCCTGCAACGCCACGCTGACCCAGTACCAGCTCCTCGCCACCCACGTGCCCACGGTGTGGGCCATTGACCAGTACCGTGTCTGCCAGGAGGTGAGGGCTGGGGGGGTGCAGAGAGGGATGCTGGGGGGGCTGGGCTCATGGATGCCCCCTGCGAACCCCAGGGAGATGGAGCTGCGCCCTCCCCGCAGCGGGACTGTGAATTGCCCCTCCGTACCCTGCGTGGGGTGGGGGCAGCCCTGCGTTTGCAGGTCCCAAGGACTCGTGAGCTGGATGGCGTTTCTCTTCCCGCAGGTGCTGGAGCGCTCCCGGGATGTGGTAGATGACGTTAGTGTGTCCTTGCGGCTTTGGGACACCTTTGGTGACCACCACAAAGACAGGCGCTTTGCCTATGGCAGGTAGGGGAGGGGCAGAGCCTCAGGCTACCCGGGGCAGGGAGGGAGGGCAGTGCCAAAGCACGGCGGAGTTGGCTCCATCGCTGGACCTTGACCCTCCTTTCCTCGCAGGTCCGACGTTGTGGTTTTGTGCTTCTCCATCGCCAACCCCAACTCCCTGCACCATGTGAAGACCATGTGGTACCCAGAGATCAAGCACTTCTGTCCCCGCGCGCCTGTCATCCTGGTGGGCTGCCAGCTCGACCTGCGCTATGCCGACCTGGAGGCCGTCAATCGGGCACGGCGACCCTTGGCCAGGTGGGACTCTTGTGCCCTAGAGGTGTCCGTGCCTGCCCAACGCTTTCTCCTTATCGTGCATCTGAAGAGGTCTCTTCATTATCTCCCCTCTTTTTCAGGCCAATCAAACCCAACGAGATCCTTCCCCCGGAGAAGGGGAGGGAGGTAGCCAAGGAGCTGGGCATCCCCTACTACGAGACGAGTGTGGTGGCCCAGTTTGGCATCAAGGACGTCTTTGACAATGCCATCCGTGCCGCCCTCATCTCCCGCCGTCACCTACAGTTCTGGAAGTCCCACCTCCGCAACGTACAGCGGCCTCTTCTCCAAGCCCCCTTCCTTCCCCCCAAGCCCCCTCCACCCATCATCATCGTCCCAGACCCCCCTTCCAACAACGAGGAGCGTCCAGCCCACCTCTTGGAGGACCCCCTGTGCGCGGACGTCATCCTGGTGCTGCAAGAGAAGATCAAAATCTACGCACACAAGATCTACCTCTCCACCTCCTCCTCCAAATTTTACGACCTGTTCCTCATGGACCTGAGCGAGGAGGACCAGCAGAGCACCGCGGGGCACGGCTTTGGGGTGGCCGTCACCGCGGCCGCCGAGCGGATGCTGCACCAAGAGGAGAGGCACCACGGGCGGGATTTCCTCCTGCGAGCTGCTAGTTTCGATATCTGCGAGAGCACCGAGGAGGCTGGGTCTGGCCAGCGAAAACCGTGCCTTAGAGCCTCCACCAGTGATGGGATCCTGCGGGGCAACCGCTACGAGAACGGGGAGCACGGGCTGCGGCGGGGAAGGAACCTCTCCTCTTGGAGCCGGGCTTTCACCAGCATCCAGGAGGAGATGGCAGAAGACCCGCTGACCTACAAGTCCAAGCTCATGGTGGTGGTGAAGATGGATGCTTCCATCCAGCCAGGTCCTTTCCGGGCCGTGCTGAAGTACCTGTACACAGGGGAGCTGGATGAGAACGAGCGGGACCTCATGCACATTGCTCACATCGCTGAGCTGCTGGAGGTGTTCGACCTCCGGATGATGGTGGCCAACATCCTCAACAACGAGGCGTTCATGAACCAGGAGATCACCAAAGCCTTCCACGTCCGGAGGACCAACCGGGTGAAGGAATGCCTGGCCAAGGGGACTTTTTCGGGTACGACTCCGGGCCGAGGGGGAGGACCATCTGCAGCACCCCCTCTCCTTTCTGGGGGGCTCGGATGGATGGATGGATGGGGGCTCCGATGGATGGATGCGGGGCTCGCAGCTCCTGGCTTTGCCCCAGGCATGTGCAGGGCGGCTGTGCTGTGGATCAGCAGGCACTCGCTCGCTTTCCTTGGGCTTTTTGGTCACACTTTGTGAGTTTCTGGGATTTTTATAGCTGCCTTTTTTTTTTTTTTTTTTTTCTTCCCCCTAGAAAGTGTGAGTGTAATGGCCCTTCCCCTGGGTTCCCTGCTCCCCAGCTCGCCTGACAGCTCTGTTTATTTACGGGAGAGCAGCAAAGGCGACTTCCTTCCCTCCCAGGCCCAGATTTCCCCTGGGTCATCTGATTTACGAGGAGCAATGTGCCCTTGGTAGGACTTCCCCAGCTTTCCACCCAGCACCACGTGCCACCAGCTTGTGCTGCAGCGCTGCGGGGTGACATCCCGGGGGGGTGTGTGTGCACGTCCCAGACTCCCTCCAGCTGGATTTGGTTCATGAGGACGGACCTTGATGTGGTCAAGCTGTCACTGCCGGGGGACAGATGTGTGCTGGCCCATGGCACGCCACCAGGAGAAGCTGTGGTCCAGGGTGGAGAGCAGAGCGGGGCAGCAGGAGACCCCCAGCGTCCTTCTCAGCTCTCCCAATGACTCAAACTTGGGCGAGATGTTTGGTTCCTGAGTTTTCCCCTTTGCTTTCAAGTGTGTCGTGATGTGCCTCAGGGAAAATCCCCCGGAAGAAGCGGAGCCCCACCAGGGCTCTTCCCTGAGCTCCTCTGAGCTGGTGGGGGATGCAGGAAAAAAAAAAAAAAAAAAGGAATCTTTAGGAAAAAATATAGGATGTGCTAGGCTCTGTCCCCTTTTCGCTGCTGTCCCCAGTGCCAGGCACTTTGTGGCTGAGCCCTGGGTGCTTGGGGATGGTCCCAGTAGCATCCCTCTGCTTGTCCCCAGATGTCACCTTCGTGCTGGATGATGGTGCTATCAGTGCCCACAAGCCCTTGCTCATCTCCAGCTGCGACTGGATGGCCGCAATGTTCGGCGGCCCCTTCGTGGAGAGCTCCACCAACGAGGTAAGGAGGGTTTGTCCCGGGAGGGTGGGACAGCTGGGGACACGGGCGCAGGGTGACAGCCAGTGTGTGTCTTGCAGGTGGCACTTCCTTACACCAGCAAGAGCTGCATGCGGGCGGTGCTGGAGTACCTCTACACCGGGCAGTTCAGCTCCAGCCCCGACCTCGACGACATGAAGCTCATCATCCTCGCCAACCGCCTCTGCCTGCCGCACTTGGTGGCCCTCACCGGTGAGTCGAGGTGGCTGCAGCAGGACAGTGTCCCTCGCTGTCACCCTGTCCCAGCTGCCCGGTAACCCCCTGTGTCCCCCACAGAGCAGTACACCGTCACCGGCCTGATGGAGGCGGCCCAGATGATGGTGGACATCGATGGGGATGTGCTCGTGTTCCTGGAGCTGGCTCAGGTGGGACAGCACGCCGTGCCGGCGGGGCTGGCGGTGCGCGAGGTGCTGGGTGGTGCCACGCAGGGGGGTCTGGCAGCTCGGGGGGGTGATGCTGTCCTGGCAGAGAGGACAACCAGGTCTGCTCTTGGATGTCCGTGGAGGCGTGGGGTGAATCCCTCTGGCTTCCCCAGTGGTCCGTGCCGTGGGGGCTCTGACGTGGGCTCCATCTCTTCCAGTTCCACTGCGCCTACCAGCTCGCCGACTGGTGCCTCCATCACATCTGCACCAACTACAACAACGTCTGCCGCAAGTTCCCCCGGGACATGAAGGCCATGTCGGGAGGTGAGCCGGGGCCGGGGCGGGATGACGGGTGTCCTGGCGGTCCTGGCACTGCCCTCACCCCTGGTGTCCCTGCAGAGAACCAGGAGTACTTCGAGAAGCACCGCTGGCCGCCGGTGTGGTACCTGAAGGAGGAGGATCACTACCAGCGGGCGAAGAAGGAGCGGGAGAAGGAAGACTACCTCCACCTCAAACGGCAGCCCAAGAGGCGGTGGCTCTTCTGGAACGCCTCCACCTCCCCTTCCTCCTCTCCTTCATCGTCGGCAGCCACAGCCTCCTCTTCCTCCTCCTCCTCCTCCTCGGCTGTGGTTTGAAAGCCCGTCCTTGCCCTGGCTCCAGCATCCCTGGGAGGAGACGGGGAGGAGGAGGAGGAGGAGGAAGAGTGGGGTGACCTGCCCCAGCGCCAAGTGTGGAGCGGACGCCACCGGCCAAAGCCCCAGAGGAGACGGGGGTAGCGGGGGCTTGTCCCTGCGGAGGGGCTCGGGGCCGGGCGCCAGCCCCCGGCGCTCCTGGAGCCCTGCTCTCCCCGCGCCGCAGCTGCCAGCACGCTGCAGGACTGGCAGAGACCGAGCAGCAGGAGAAACTCATGTTTACAGGAGCACGAGGGCTGTGTTGTGGTTTTATTTTGGTTTCGTTTTGGTTTTTTGGTTTTGTTTTCGTTTGGACATCGGCAGCATGAGGAAGAAGAAGAAACCCATCCAGCTTGAATTTGTAAGCAGAAGCTGCGGGATGTGGTTGGTTTGTCTGATGGCACGTTGTCACCCTGGGCAGCCGGAGCCGCTGTGGGGGTCCTGCCACCCCCTTCGACTTGCAGCAGGGTTAGGCATGGTGCAGGGGACCCCGGTCCCCAGATGCCTCCAGGCACTGCAGCATCCTTCCTTCTACTCACAAGTGGGGTCTGTCCTAATTTGGGGAGCAGGAGGGGGCAGGAGCCCTCTCCTCCCTGCCTCTTAATTTCTCTTTTATTTAAGAAGAAAACTTAAAGCAAAAAAAACTCCAACACCCAATCATCCCAAACCCACCCGCCCACCCCAACTTGCCACACCAGAAACCAACCCCAGGCTCTTGGCTTGGGATTTTAGCCTGGAAGGCTCCATTGTAATAAATGGTATTTTAAAAGCCCGGCGTGGTCCCTGTGTGTTTGGGAGGAAGTGGCTGGACATGGGGCATCCTTGTGCCCTGCTTGGGGTGACGCCAGCACCCCCCCGCCTCCAGCGCTCCTGGGGCGTACAGGGACAGTGAAGCGTTGCAGGATCCAGCCATCAAAACACCTTGTACGAGGCGGGGTGGCTTTACCGTCAGACTAACTTTGCATGTCCCACCTGTGTCCTTGTAGGTGCACAAACCCAGCGGGTCCCAGCAGGAGGAGGCAGCATGGCCCCAGGGCTTTGCAGGACTGCCAGGCAGGGCAGGAGAGCAGGAGGGACCCAAACCTCTGCTCACCCTCCCCAGCCGGGAAGGGGGACGCTCCTTTGAGCCCACCCCTGGCAGAGGCTGCCGCTGGAGCGAGCACGCAGAGGTGCTCCCAGCAGGGATGCTCCCGCTGGCATCCCCTCCCGCTCCGCTCCGCATTGCTCCTCTTCCCGGCTGGCCTCAGTACAGCACCTTGGAGTCACTCCTCTCGCATGCTCATCCTCAGCCACAGATGCAGGAGCGAGGTTGCAGCTCCAGCGAGCTTACACTCGGTGTTTTCACACTTTGCAGCACCAGCGAGCAGGTAGGACGACAAGTTTCTTTCTCTTTCAAATCCGGGCGCTCGCCGTTGCTTCTGAGTCCTGTTTGCCTTTCCCAGGCCAGGACCCGAGCCCCTGTGTCCCGGCACTAAATCCTGCATGTGCCTGGCTCTGCAGGAGCTCCCTGCCCAGGTTTGCATGCTTGGGAGGCACGCTGAGCCTGCCCGGGACGGGAGCTCGGCACAAAGCCTCCTGGCAGGTCACCGAGAGCTCCTGCTTTTAGCACTTGCGCCAGACCTGCATTATCGATAAAACCCAACTGCAGTGCGAAGGCTGGCGGGCAGCTCAGGGGGGATTTCTGGGGCGAGCAGAGCCCTTTTGCTCACTAAGCACTGCATGGATTTGCAACACAGCTATTGCAACACACAGAGCCCTGGCTGGGTGTAGCCGGAGCAGGGAGCACCGCAGCCCCCCGGCAGCGACAGCTCCGTCACAGGGGGGGGTCCAGCGGCATCATTTGGCCCCAGGGTTCCAGCCCCTGCACGCTCGAGAAACTGAGATTTCAGCCTCCGACTTTTGCAGGCAACTGAAGAGCACGGGACTCATGGCGCAGGAGCAAAGGCAGAGCCCAGGTTTGCTGCTGGGGACTTTCCCTGGCAGAAGCATCGCTGGTGGGGACCGTTCCCAGCAGGATGCCGGAGTGGCAGAGCGCTGATGCCACGGGCTGGGTCCTCAGTGCCATGCGAGGCAGCTGCTGAGCATCTGGTCCAGCTCTTTTGGTGCCCACTGAAACCTAGAACAGCCCACCGCCAGCGTTACGGCAGAGCAAGGGGGGGGGGGGCACAGAAAAACCAAAAGATGAGAAATCAGGAGGATTTTTTTAAAGTTTATTCTTCCTTCATACAGAGACATGTAAAAACTGGAAATAGTAAACTGGCTGGGCCAGAGCTCTGTATAAAAACACACAATCATGCATAGTAAAAAACTACTATTTTTATACTAGCTTTTAAGTTAATACATGTACGTTTCCAATTACTAAATAAATATATAAATACAAATGTTCTGCTTGTGTTTTGTAGAGAGGATTTTTCTTTTTAAGTGTTGGTGAGGAGCATGGGAGAAGCAGTAGGAGGATGGGTGCTGCAGCCCTGGCTGCAGAGAGGGGCTGGTGATGCCCCTCGCGCTCTCCCACCATGGTGGGGAAGGTCCTGGTGTGCTGGGCTGTACTGGGGTTGCGGCACATGGAGCTAGTTCAAGTAACGCAGTTCTGCCAGCCAAGTTGTCCCTGAGCTGTGTGAGAGCCAGAGCAAGGCGCAAAGTGTTTGAGGAGCAACGCATCCAGCTGGAGGACGGATGGTGAGTACCGACAGTCACACACGGACCTCAATGCGTTCGCCTTTCCATGCTGGCTGGAGACAGACAGGGACAGCAAAGCCACCCCACGGCCGAGGGAACGTGAGCTAGCCAACTTGTGCAGGGTCACACGGAGAAGGAAGTTTCTGGCACACTCATAGTTTGCTGCCCACGTTCCCCATCCGGCTCTGAGGAGGAGCTCGCTTGCTCCCTGCGCTGACTATTTTCTTAGGCAACCTCAGCGATCACGGAGCAGGTAAATCATTCCCACCCTCCCCTCAAAGTCCAGTTTCAAACTGGCTCCTAACAACAAGCAGAACCACTATTAGCTAAAATGCAAGTCAGTGGGCAGCTTTGAGAAACTAACCTAAGAATCCAGTTGATACTTGCCCACCAAGCGTACAGCGTTAAGCTTGCTGGCCAGCTTAGAGATGTTTTACAAGTAGAAGCCATTGCATGCCAGGAGCCCCCCCCTCCCTCAAAGAAAGGGATGATCCAGTTAAAAAACACAGGGATGCCTACAACCACTTGAAAACCTACAGACACCCTTCTCTGCACAGATCCTGAAGATGTCTGTATAGTACCAGCCTTCCAAGTGAGACGATCCCAGAGGCAGCTTGCAATTGACCCAGTGAAATCAAGGCACCAGCTTGGATTTCAGAAGGAAGCACCAACAAGTCCGTAGCTTCAGCAGAGAGGACCGTGAGGTTTGTACTTCACAAGAGGATCAGCTCCTCTGGGCTCAGCTGAACTGTACAATGGCTTCAAAAGGAGAAAAGGCACAGGAGAGCTATAAAAAGATAAAACTCAAGTGTTTTTAGAGGTATGCATGGACTCAGTTTGAAGTAGGGAAATGCAGGGCCTGCCCTGCTCCTCAGCTCACTTCATATTGGTAAGATCCCTGCTGGACCAGCTTGGAAGAGATGTCCTCTGCAACCCCTCCGAGACTGATCCTGTGCAGGGCCTCCAGCAGCGTGTTCACGGAGGCGTTCACCCCTTGTCTGTTCTGCCAGGTTCTGAGCATCTGGAAGAACTCCTCCTTGTTCATCTCCATGAGGGTAATGGTGTTCTCTGGCAGATCAAGGGCTCGGCAAAATTTCTTCCACTGTTTGGGGGGCACGTCTTCGGCAAAGACTTCAAGAGCGCCTTGCAAAACTAGAGGTGGGGCGAGGGTAAGAGCAAAGCTCAGAGAACAGGGTAGAGCACGAATAGCCGAGACAGAAAGGGGTTTGCCCAGAAAGCTCATCCCACAGGCTGCCTCCCTGCCCCCCCAAGACGTCCCTTGGGCCCCAACACTTACGATTAACAGGGTCTTCTCCTTGCACTGGAACCAGATTTCTCCTGGATTTCACAATGGGACATGAGGTCCTCGGCACCATCACCTGGAAGGACAATGTCCTATAGCACCCACCAAGCCTTGGCACAAACGCTACCCCCAAGCACCTTTAATGGAGGGGGCTGGAGACCTTCTCCCTCTCGCCAGGAGCTGTTGGGGCAAGAGACCACCACACCCGCCCGGGACACCCATCATTTCCTAGCTTCGGGGTGACGGCAGGCCACGAGCAGGGGAGAGCTGCCTCATAAGTCCCAGCCAGGGAGAGGAGAGCTGGGTGTCTGCTCAGCATTAAATCTGCAGAGGACTCTGGCAGCCGACTGCGAGCAGATTTTGCAGTCCTGTACCCAGAACAAGGACAAAAGACCCCTCGCTGTCTCCGTGCAGAAACGTGGCCCAGCCTTAGAAGCTCCCCGAGCCGATCAGCTCAGTGAAGGCAGAGGAAAGCATCAGACCTCGGCCGAGCATGAGGGAGCAGAGGGGCACACTCATGTACCTCTGGCCTCACAGCACTGGGAGCTGCCGAAACCGACACCGTGGAGAGCAGCTGATCCTGGAAGACCTGTTCGTTGTGGTGGTTGTCGTGTGTCCCTGGGCCCCTGCGCCGGTAACTTGTTAGCTGTCGCATCAGGTAATCCTGCGGCAGGAGAGAAGCACAAACCAGCTGGGTTGGGTGGTCCTGGGAGGGCAGAGCTCACACTGCAGGGATGCCATCTATGGCAGCGGCATCCACCCTGCCATGGTTTCAAGGGCACAGCTCGCTTGCTCGTGTTGAGCTTGAAGGGGGCTCGGTACAGCAAAGGCCTCCCTTTAGCCCGGGGTCCCCACTGGGGACCCTGGAGGTGCCAGCACCTCTGCCAGGGAAGGGTTAACAGCACTGCAGAGGAGGCTGCAAGCACCCCACGTACAGCAGGGCACTACCAGAGACCCTCCTCTGCTTGGCCCAGCTCTACCACGTCCCTCCAGGGATGAGACTCATCTCCCTGCTCCTCCAGCCTTCCTAGGAGCTGCAGGCAAAGTGGGGAGCAGAGAGCATGGGGGATCTCCCCCCAGCCCCACAAATGGGGCGGCCCCCCCCCCCCCCCCCCCCCATCCCAGCAACTCACCACTATGTTGCAGGACTTCCTGCTCAGCTGTCTCCCGTGCCCTGGAAGATGCAAACAGTGCTGTGATCCCTCTTTCCCTAGGCAGGTCCCTCCTCCTACCCAGCCCACACCCACCCAGAGCCCCCAGCCAGGGCACAGAGCCCCCAGCCAAGGCGAGCGCCCCAGGGGTCCCTCGCCCCCAGTGCTCACCTTGGGGACAGCAGCAGCAGCACATACAGAGGACCAGCGTGACCACAGTTATCACCACGAATATCACGATCAAGTTGACTGAAGCGGATAAAACAGGGCATGTGTGGGGAGCTGCTCCTGGTGTCCTCAGCAGCAGCTCACAGCCTCCACCCCTCAGCCCATCTCTCCTCCTCCAGCAGGCCCCCACTTACCAGAGGAGCTGGACAAGGTGTCGGTGGGAGGACCGCACTGGCGGTCACTGTGCGGTGTGCAGGGAGCCTGCTCCACTTCGTCCTTGGGACACCTGGGAAAGGGGGAGACAAGGCAGGCTCAGCTGCTGTGGCTCCCCGCACGGATCGCAGCAGCACCCACCATGTCACCCAGCTCACCGGGACCGGCACTTCTGGCACAGCTCACAGGGTTGGAACGGGGAGCAGAAGGTGCCGCTCTTGCAGGCGCACTGCGTGTTCCTGACTGCGTGGCAGGGACTCAGCTCCACCTGATCTGCGGGCGAGAGGAGAAACAGCTCCACCCCAACCCCTCCGCACCATGCTCCTCCGCCCGCTCCCTTCGTTAACGCCGCTAACGACCTGAGCTGACCCGCGAGCCATGTCACTCTCTGCTGTTGAGTTTCAGCCTTACCCTTTCTGCCCCACACCTCACCGTACCCAAGAGAAAAGCAATGCTCGCATCAAAGCTCCACCAGCAGCCTGCAACGCTGCCGTGAGCCCAGTCCTCCTGGTCCTTGCTGGAGGCCTCGTGTCCGAGCTTTGCGAAAGGGATGCTGCATTGAACAGAGACGTGGGTCTGGCACAAGCCGCTACACCAATTCCAGACCCAGCCTGCTCCCCACAGCCTGAGCTGTTCTTTGGGGACGCTGCAGGTGACCGTGCTCTTAAGCAGAGAGGTCTCTGGTCAGCTGAACCCAGCCTGTGCTGTCAGCCAGCATCACCCTCTTACAGAGCAGCTCATACCTTCCCTGCACCTCTGGCAGCCAAGGCAACTGAGAAAGTCGTTTGGGTATTCGGTGTATTCCCCTTCCTTACACGGCAAACACTTGCTGGAGCCATTTTGCTCTTTACAGTGCTGTGCAACGTAGGTGCCTGCAAGAAAGGATGGAGAAAGAAAGGGCGTATCTGTGAAAATACAGCACGGGACGGAGATGTCTTTGCAGGGAGGGAGTTGATTCCACTGCCACTGAAGTTAAGAGGCAAATTAGGAACAAACAAAAGGAAAATATTCCCATAAGGAGTCCTTAGATCTCACAACAGTGGGGCAGGGGAAAGCTGGAGCACCTGCTGCCTCCTCGCAAGGAGCAAGGACATGCCAGCTTTGCAGGCAGAAACACGGCGAGGCTGGTGTGATCGATGTTGAAGACCATCTTACCTGCGGGGCACTTCCTACAATAGTGCTTAAAATAGAGATCGCTGTCCTGGACTTGGTAAAACTCTCCCCCTCCCCTGCTTGGGTCCAAGGGTTCAAACGTCTCCCTTTTATCCAGTGCTGCTGCAGCAGGTCCCAAAGCAGCCCCCTGCTGAAAAAATACAGAAACCCCTGTGTTAAAAACCACCCCAAGTCCATGAGGAAAGGGGAGAAAGAGAAAGGCAAGAGCTGCTCTGCCCAGTGCACTCAGGCGAAGCAGGAGAGGAGCTCTGGGACAACCTGGAGTCACTGGACCCAACAGCCAAACCTCCCCTGAACGCAGGTGAGGGGCACTTCCCTCGTACCAAGGTGGTTATTTCCTTGGCAAAGCATAAGGAGGAGGTTTGCAGAGGGATTTCCCTGTGCCAGGTTACCAGCAAGGCAAAGGTTCGCTAATGCTTCGTTAGGATAACATCAGGACCCCTTTCCTTCCCCAGTTTCCGAGCACGTGAACCAACAGCTCCGAAGAAAATGGAAGGGTAGGAAAGAGGAACAGGGAGGGCATTTGTGGGGAGGAAACCAGCCCCTTTGGTATATGGCTCCTGCACCCACAAGCAACATCTGAGCTGCTCCGGGCTCCCAGGGGACAGCACAGCCTCCGGCGCTTCTGCATTATCCTGGTTATCTTGCTGCGGATCAGGAAGCCAACTGCCGTTTGCCAGCTCCTGCACACTTTGTGCTGGCTCAGCAATTTCTGTACCGACTGAGTCACTCCAGCTGCAGGGGGGCCACACTTGACAGTAATGGCCACTTGCCCCATCAGTGTTTTGGGGGCTTTTGGGTACCCCAGTATCCCCAGAGGGGACAACGCCCTTGGCCTATCAACCAGCACAGGGCACAGCTTGCTCCATGGATATAAACCTTCCCGTACATCCAGCCTCTGCCCCTCTACTCTGGGCTGTCGGGAGCGACAATGCCCGGCCATGCTGCATGCTGCAAGGCAGCGAGTCTGGCAGAGGCACTTTCCGAGCACAAAACCTGCCCCTTAAGGCAAATATTTCTCCTGTGAGTCAGAACCTGCCTTGAAAGGCTGAAACAATAGAGACCAGAGATGTCCTGGGCCAGCCTGGTCATCTACAGCACCGATGCCCCCCCTCTTCCCAGACACTTCCCACACTTGTACAAGGAAGGGTGTGAGCGCCGGAATTGGCCGCGGCAGGTCCGATGGTCATGGGGCTGCAGAGGGTGACGCAAACCCACAAACAACACGGCTGAGATGGGCCAGGCCACAGCGAGAGCAATCCCCACCACAGCCACGGCGCAGACCCCCGAGCCCCAGCCAGCCCGGGAACGGGGCCAGCGCCGGGGATCAAACCCACATCCCTCCAATGGCTTCTGGCTCCGCATCTCCCGCTGCTGCTTTCTCCAGCCGGGAGGGTTTCCAAGTTCGTAAAGTACTTTTCTATCCAGCTTAGAAGTCTTTCTTTTACCTCCCAGCCACAAGTAGCTCTCAGGGCTTTACCCACTCTGGTCTTGAATGTCTTCAGGGACTGAGACTTGGGCAACGTGTCCCACTGCCTCACTTGTCCCCATGCAGGGAAAAAAAAAAGTCTTTCTTCACCATTCAAAGCCTACCAGGCTGTGAAAGGTGATTACAGCAACACCACAGTGTTACCTGCTGTCTGCAAAGGCGCCTTAGGTGCAGGATTTCATTGCTTTTCATGAAAGGGTGACTCAGCAGAGCTTGCACAAGTGCGTGATGAGGTTAACAGCCCACACCA
The DNA here is from genome assembly GCF_015220075.1 of Falco rusticolus. Lineage (NCBI taxonomy): Eukaryota > Metazoa > Chordata > Aves > Falconiformes > Falconidae > Falco > Falco rusticolus. The sequence goes on along the minus strand of NC_051206.1, from coordinate 3,581,786 downwards.
CCTTCCACAGCAAGAGCAGTTCAAGTCTATCAGCCCACCACAGAGCCCTCGGCAGGCGAGGGCTGCCATCCCTGACTAACCTATCAGTCTTGCAAAACACAGGGAGAAACCAGGCTGGGAGCTGTGGGCGACGGTATTCAAGAGTAGTTTTCACCCACAGTAAACATCCCAAGAAAGCAACATTGCCTCAAGGCAGAGGAATTACCAGGCAGAGGAATCCCCAATACTCTCATCAGCTAAACGCCTCTTCCTTCTGGATGATCGGGTCTGGAGAAAAAGCTCTGGGAAGCATCAGGCTTCGAACTTTCCCTTCTTCCATCCCCCATTTGTTTTGCTCCTGAAGCAACCCCGAGGAAGCAGTTGGACCCTACGGCAGAGGACAGACCCCTCGCTGAGCCCCTGACCATCAGTGGACACCTACGCAGCACTAATACGCAGCCCTCGATTGCAGCAAGAGACACCCTCAGCCAACAGCGCTGAAGGACCAGGGATAAAAAGAGATTCCGGGCAGACACCTGACATGCCTCCGCTCCGAGGGCACAGGTCTGACAAACACAGGGGTTTTTTCCACCCCAGCTTCCCACACACAGAACCTGAGCTCCCGCAAACACGGAGATTCAGCAGCATTCCTCCTTGGAAGCCTATGGCCCAGGTCCAGGCATGATGCAACAGGCATTGGTGAGCAGAGGAAGGAACCGCAGCCACAATATCGTATGATTATCACGTGGGGCACCACCAGCCCTGATCAGCTCCCCCTCCCCTTTTATTTTATTAAAAAGAGGGGGGAAAAAATAAAAGACAGAGGCTCTTAAGAGTGTGCCCTTAGGTGATGGGTTTAGTAAGGCTTGAGTTTATCAGGCAACTCTAAATAAACTCTGCTAAACAATAGCTGGACGAGAAGCTGACTCTCTTTTAAAACCTGTTAGGGGCAGTGCTGATTTCAGCAAGAGTAATTCCAACGCGGGTACAGCACCCACGTGTTCCGGGGCTGCCGCTCCGCTGGACTCCCGCTCGGCAGCAGCGGAGGGATTACAGGCCAGCCCTGGGATAAAACTCAGGGCAGGATCCTCCTGACTTCAGGCGAAACTTTAGGTATTTCCAAGAATATACCAACACCCAATCCACGGGGAAATATGATACGCATAGGTGGAATTTTTTGTCCTAAAAGCCAGTGGCGCTAAGGGTTTGAACATCATTTGGGCAAGCTGGAAAGGCAGCATTCCTGCACCAGGCAGCCCAGAGCTGCCCGCATCCGACCCTGATGCTTTCAAACATCCCGCACATGGCGTAGCCACAAGATCCTGGCACCGAACGGCAAACCAGGCTTGGAAGTGAAGGGAGCGGGAATCCCCTCCAGCACAGGCAGTGCCACAGGGGGATCCCCCAGCCCCACGTCACCTCTGAGCCCCACTGAGCCCCACGTCACCTCTGAGCCCCACGGCTCTCACAGCCACAGGGCCTTACCCGCTGCCCCACACCCAGGCAGGCTGAGATCACCCTTCCCGTCCACCTCCACGCTGCTGCTTCCAACCTGCCCCAAAGCCGCAGCCCCACAGACGCGCCCCCCCTCCCCATGCCCTGCAAACCTGCCCAGGTGAGCCCCCCCTATAGCCTCAGCTCTCCCTATAGCCGCTGTGCATTGTGAGGCACCCTATAACCTCAGCGCCCCCCCCCCTCTCCTGCACCAGGTAAGCCCCCATAGCCCCTGCTCTCCCCATAGCCTCCAGGTCAGGTGAGCCCCCCATAATCCCTGCTCCCCCCATGGCCCCTGGAGCAGGTGAGTCCCACTATAGCCCCAGCTTCCCCCACATGGCCTCTAACCCATAGAAGGCCCTACCCCCAACCCGTCCCCTATAACCCCTGGTAAAGGGGACGCCCCCCCAGTCCCCTGCTCTCCCCCCCGTGCGCCTCCAGCCCCCTGCTCCCTACACCCAGGGGCACTCCCCATTCACACAGCCCCCCTCCCTTGGCTGAACCCGCACCCCCAGCCCAGGCCAGCCCCCAAACACCCTGGCTGCCCCCTCCCCACCTTACCCCCCCCACACACCTGCAGGACCCTTCCCCAGCCCGGCGCACCGTGCCCCTGGACGGCGCGCAAGCCCGGGCATGCCGCGGCAGCACGGGGCAGCGCCGCCGGGGGTCCCCGGCCCCCCTCCCACCCCCCGGCACTCACCTGGGCTCTCCACGATCGGGCCGCGACCCCACGCACCGTGGCCAGCAGCAGCAGCAGCAGCGGGAGGCAGAGCTGTCGGGCCGCGGGGTCCAGCGCCCAGCGCATCTTGAGCGGCGGGGAGCGGAGCGCGGCACCGGGCACGGCACCGGGCACGGTTCGGGGGTGACCGCGGCACCGGGCACGGCTCGGGGGTGACCGCGGCACCGGGCACGGCTGGCTACAGGCTCGGGCACCGCTTTGCCACGGTGGGACGAGCCGCTCCGGGCGCGGTGAATTGGACAATGTGCGCAGCGGGAGGCGCGGGCGCTCGTAATGCAGCCGGCAGGGGCGGAGGAGGAAGAGGAGGAGGAGGAGGAGGGCGAGGAGGGCTGGCCTGGCTCAGGGCACTTCTCTGCCACACCTCCTCGTGCTCCTGCCATCACCCAGAAACCACACCTGAAGGGTTCAGCGTGGGGTTGGTCACAGCCTGCTTTGCCGGGGAAGATGCGATCACCTTTCACAGCACTTTTATTTTTTAGCGCATCTTCTATTCCTTTCCTTTCTTTTTTTTTTTTTCTTTCTTTTTTTTTTTACTTTTCCCATGCCCAAATGGGTTTCAAAGCTCGATGGGAGCCACCAGGGATGTTTCTTCCAGGGTGTTCTTCTCCAGCTTGCATTTTTTGCCCATCACGCGGCAACCGCCTCAAGCAAGCAAAGCCACAGGTTTTTGTTTTCCATGGAAAAGGGGGTTACACAAACATGCCCTGGTGGGATTCCCGGGGGGGGCGCAGCGGAACGGGGCACAGAGGCACAGCACGGCTTGCCGAAACGCTCGCCTGCCTCACAAAACAGTCACCTTTTTGCCTCTGAGTTGGAAAGCGGGGAAATTCCACCTCGGCTTGGTTTGTTTTATGGGAAGGGGGAACTTGAGCGGAAAGGGGGGAAAAATTAAAAAGTTAAACCTTTGAACTTTCTGCCGTTACACAACCAGCTCTTCTGCAGTCAGGTTGTCTGGATGGTGTGTAAAAACAGTACTCCGGCAAAACTGTGCCCGTGTTGGCATCACGGAGATGTGGGATGGCTCCTGCGGCGGGAGTGTTGGGCTGGAAGGATGCAGGCTTTAAAGGAAGGACAGGCAGCGGGGGCGAGGGGGGGGGGTCACCCCTATGGCAGTGAGAGCCCGAGTGCAGGGAGCTCTGCCCGGGGGTGGATGAGGAGCCGATGGAGAGCTTGAGTCAGGAGCAAAAGGACGGCAGGGACAGGTGACATTATAGCAGGGTCTGTTACAGGTTGCTCACCAGGGAGATGGAGTGGATGAGGCCTTCTATAGACAGCAGCAGTGTCACCTTCACAAGCCCTGGTCCTCATGGGGGACTTCAACCACCCCAATATCTGTTGGAGGGACAACACAGCAGGGCATAGGCAATCCAGGACAATCCTGGGATGCGTTGATAACTTCCTACTCCATGTGGTGGAGGAGCCAGGAAGGAGAGGTGCCATGCTGGGCCTTGTGCTCACCGAGGAGGGACTGGTGGGGAATGTGAAGCTCAAGGGCAGCCTTGGCTGCAGTGACCATGATGAAATGCTGGAGTTCAAGATCTTTAGGGCAGTGAGGAGGGCGCACAGCAAGCTCACTACCCCGGACTCCAGGAGAGCAGACTTTGGCTTCTTAGGGATCTGCTTGGTAGAGTACCATGGGATAAAGCCCTGGAGGGAAGAGGAGCCCAGGAAAGTTGGTTAATATTCAACGATCACTTCTTGCAACCTCCAGGCAAAAACACCAGGAGGCCTGCGTGGATAAACAAGGAACTCCTGGACAAACTCAAACACAAAAAAGAAGCCTACAGAGGGTGGAAGCAAGGATGAGTAACCTGGGAGGAATACAGAGAAATTGGCCAAGCAGCCAGGGATCAGGCGAGGAAAGCTAAAGCCCTGACAGAATTAAATCTGGCCAGGGACATCAAGGGCAGCAAGGAAAGTTTCTGTAGGTACGTGGGTGGTAAAAGGAAGACTAGGGAAAATGTGGGCCCTCTCCAGAAGGGAACGGGAGACCTGGTTACCCGGAATATCGAGAAGGCTGAGGAGCTCAACAGCTTTTTTTGCTTCAGTTTTCACCAGTGAGTGCCCCAGCCACACCGCCCCAGGCACAGAAGGCGAAGGCAGGGACTGGGAGGATGAAGAACCGCCCACTGTAGGACATCAGGTTTGAGACTATCTAAGGAACCTGAAGGTGCACAAGTCCATGGGGCCTGATGAGACGCATCCGCAGGTCCTGAGGGAACTTTGTACAAGGCCGTGTAGCGACAGGACAAGGCGGGGTGGCTTTAAGCTGACAGAGGGCTGATTCAGATGAGATATTAGGAAGAAATTCTGTGCTGTGAGGGTGGCGGGCGAGGTGCTGGCCCAGGCTGCCCAGCGCAGCTGTGTATGCCCCATCCCTAGCAATGTCCAAGGCCAGGCTGGACAGGGCTGGGAGCAACTCAGTCCAGTGGAAGACGTCCCTGCCCACAGCAGCGGGGTTGGAACCGGATGATCTTTAAAGTCCCTTCCAACCCAAACCGTTCCATGATTCTGTGAAACAAAGCCGAGGCAGAAACGTGGTGACTTGTTAATCTTTTCCTAGCCCTGAACTCTGAGCTAACTAATTGTGGTGTGTGTTAGCGGGATTCAGTGGGCCAAGTCTTCAGGCAGGCTCCCTCCCTTCCTTGAAAATGCCGTGACTCACCGGAGGCTGCGGATGAATAACTCGTGAGTGACTGATGCTTTTCTAAGCGCTGCCCAAGGCAGAAGCAACAGCAGGTGTGAGCCTGAAAATAGGTGGCAGCGCTCAGGTGGGACTGCAGGGAAAAAAAGCTGCTCAGCAGGAAAAAAAGCTACTCACAGGGAAAGGGCTCAATGCATTGAAAATGTGGGTGCTAGTGGGGCTGCTGACCACCTCGCCAGCACCAGCAGCAGCCCCAGGACTTGGAGGAAAGCAGCGAGGCTCCTCAGGTCCAACCAGATCAGCAGAGCCAACGCTAACCCGCTCAAGATGTGGGTATTTGGGAAGCATCTTCTCTTTGGTGACCACACTCAAGGCAAAGCAAGCGCTTGTGTGCCCAGCCATGCTGCGCAATGGAAACCTGGTTTTCTCCTTGCAGGAGTTAGGGCTGTCTATGCTGAAAATAATTAAGCTGAAGTGGGATTTAGGAGAGAAGAATTCCTGCTTGTTTCCTGGGTGGGTACTTCTATTACAAGCCCCAAAAGTATGCAGGGCCTTTTGTTTAACCAAAACCATGTGTTCTGTGCTGTAGATAGCACTGACTTCAGCTGAAGTCATTTGGGTCCTTAGAGAGCAATTAAATTTTCAGTTAGGTCAGAGTAAATGCTAATTTGCATATTCTGTGCTTCTTCAGTGGGATGGGGAAGCGCCAGTCTCTCCTCTCTCTGAAAAATCAACCTGATGCTTTTTAGAGAACTGCTGTGCATAAACTCAGTTGGGAGGAACTGGATGTGGGGAAGGAGGGACACAGAAGTGGAGCTTCCCAGTTTGCCCCATAGTTTGCACTGGGCCCTCAGACACATCTCAGCAGCAGGAGGCCAACCCTCAGCATCCAAACCCCGAGACTTCATCTTCCTCCTGCCAAACACTTGTTACGAAGCCGCAGGGCCTTCTCCATCTGTCTCAATCTCCCCATTTATAAAACTGAACTAACAGAGTTATCTGTGCTGACAAACCACAGAGATAATATTTTCACACAGCTCCAAACAAAGATGACTTTGTGTCCAGCCTGTGGGTATTTGAGCTACTGAGGGAAGCCGGCGATGCTTGCCATCTCCCACTCCCCAGTCATCCCAAGGGGTGGGACACGCCGGCAAGATATGTCGTTCACCCACCAAGCAAGAATTTCCACCCCGTCTGTGCTGGCATGCTGTTTCCATTTAAGGCTCATTTTCAGGGCAGGCTCTGGTCATGGGTGAGGGAGGAGGGTGTTTATTGCCCAGGGACAGGCCTTCCGGAAGGCTGCAGTCCTTGTCACCAGCAGCCTGCTCATCCCCGCAGCTCCTTGTGAACCAGGAGCTCCCCAGGAGCCGGGGAGGCTGCACCACAACAGAAACAGAAATTAAGCACGTTGAGAAGAAGAGGGGACCCACCATGGTTTTGGGATACCAAATTCCCTCTCTGCTTCCTCAGCTCTGTTGCAAGTGGAAAATAAAACGAGTGTAAGGGTTTCAGCAGGACTGTGGCTCACCTCCCGCTCCCTCGTCATGGAGAGAAGGGAGATTGGAGCCCAAACTGCTCATGGAGGACAGCTGTAATAAACGGCTGGCTGGGGAAGCTGAGTTTTATATGCCACGGTTAGTGGTTAACCTCATATGAGCTGCCTGCCCCTGCGGCACTCAACGGTTCAGACCCTTGAAATATTCGTGTCCTGTCTAACGTGGCAGCCGTTTGCTCATTGTCCATCTTTAAAAGAGATTGGGGAGTGAAGGAGGCTCTAATCTCCCCTTCCAGAGCATCTTGCTTTAAACTGTGATCTTCAGCACACCCTGGGGAGGTGAAGGGCTACGTGCCTATATATATTATTTTTGAACATCAGCATTCAGCTTTACTTTCAGCTTTTTGTTGCCTCTCGTCCGTTTTTGTGCCTGGGAGGGATCTGAAGCTGACCTGATAATTTTGACCTTCCCCCCTCTGGATAAACAAATTATTTGTCTCATAAATGCCCGGTTCCTCTTTTAAAGAGGGAGCCAAAGGTCTTGCGGGCAGGCCAGGCTGTGAACTTTGTAAGAACGGAGCTCAATTCCCCATTGCACTGCAGCCCCTTCCTTGGGCAAGTCTGGGGAAGCCACCCAGTCCCTCGGTGCTTCAGTTTCCCCTCTGTGGCACAGGGATGCTCAGCCTTCTGTCTTCACTCCCTTTGCCTGCCTTATCTTTGGGATTCAGGAGACGCTGAGGGCAAGTGGGCAGACTTCCTCATCCTTTCTCCCTTCACCTTTCCTGATGAGCTTCCCTGCCTCTGAGTACGAAGCTACTGGGAAGGGAAAACAGTTACATGCCTCTCCTTCCCCTGCTAACCCAGAGAGCTCCTAAAAGCAAGTGGAAACTTTAAACTGCCAGTGTAGGGTCTGAACTAAGATCTACCCCTTTCCCTTCCCTCTTCTCTTTCCTCACCTTGAACCAGGACTTACAAGGAGCTCTGGGATGAAGGAGAGGGGTGAGGGTGTTGCAGCCCAGAAGCTGCAGCCCAGGCTCCATATCCGAATGAAGGCATCTGCCAGCTTCAAAACTGGAGCAGAACTGGAGCAGAAAGCCCTGGTTCGGCAGGTCGGAGGTTTGAAATAGTCGATATCGCATAACATCCAGCTTTCTGCTCAAGCTTGGAGACCTTAAATCTCCGTGGGGGCGAAGCTAGAATGTTACAAACTCCTAGAAAAGCCCGCAGGAGCCCGGCAGCTGCCTGCTCTTGCAGTCCAGCCGCACCGGTGGCAGCAAGGCCTGCTGGCTCAGCAGAGCAGAGGCGCCTCCTGCTGAACCGCTGCCCGGCGGCACCAATGTCCCCGTCACACACGTGAGCCTGCAGACATCACGAAGGGACCAAGCTGCTGTTGTTCTATCTCCTCGCACAGCTACAACAGCCAGCAAATTTAAAACTGGCTTTCGGGTTTGTACACTGAGGATGCCTTGAATCTTTTCCCCGAATTTCTCAAAATACATGGATACATTCATTCTTCAGCCAATATATCTTTTAATTTATATCTTGTATCACAGTTTTTACCACAGCTGAATTTCCAGGAGGGAGTTTCTGGTCTGGAGCAGGAACAGGATCAGACCTTCACTTGGCTCTTTTTATCACCGAACACGTGACGCCCTGGTCCAACAGCCTCCGGCACTGCAGGTTCAAGGCCAGTTTTCTCAGGTGTATAAACACAGCCCTGTGCGGTTCCTTTGAACAAAACTCACGGTTAGATGCCGTCATTCAGCTTCCTGGACACAGCGCTTTGCTGACTGCAGCCAAAACGTGCCCTGCTTAGCAGGAAAGAACTGGCTGGTTTTTGGCAGAAGGGTTCCTGGAGATCGCAGGCCCTCGGGTATGAATGGCTTTGCAGTTAGAAGGCGAAGTTATTTTGGGGCTAGCACTGAAAGGATTAATATAAAATTTCAGCTTGACACAGAAAGCTTGGGAGAAGATAAAAATAGGCTCTTGCCTCTGCTGAGTCATCTCCTGACTTAAAACATGGATCTCGGGGTGTGTGTAAAGGCTGCTCTGAGACCTGCTGCCTTCCCCACACCATCTAGGTCTGGCCAGGGGAAGAGAGCCAAGGCGGTGTTACCAAACCCTCTGAATGGACCATCGCTGGCTTGGCTTTATCGATGTCAGTGCCCTTTGCTCACCAAGACACTGCGAGTCAGCGGGGCTGTGTGGAGGACTGACTCTCTCACTATGAATGTGAAATAACCTCAATGAAAACAAAACCAGCAGCCACACGTGGTTGTGAGTAGCCTTGCATGAGTGCACTGTGGTCCAAACAGGCTCTGGCACGGCTCAGCAGCCTTCAAAAACCTTCCTCATAAAAACACGGGGTAGAACAAGCTTGGGGTCCTGTGATCCTGAGGGCCTGCTGACTTCTCCCCAATTTCCAGAGACACCTGCGGGTACAGGGTGGCTTTTGCATCCCAGTGGTTACAGGGTTAAACTGATGACTGCACACCATCAGAGCCAGCCAGAGGAATCACAGCAGATGGATCTAAGCAATCCTTCCCTCCCTGCCTCTCAGGGAAGCCAAACATATCTGAGAAACCTGGAAAGTCCAAGCACAAGGGCTGATTAACCCGTGAGTGTGCCCACGAGGGGCAGGGCACACAGGTTCCAGACACAGTTCAATTCCCCCCTGCTCTGCAAGAAACATCACGTATGGCAAATGCAGTGATACAGAAATACGTAGAAGTTGGTAGCTCTGTTAAGCGACAGCGTTTGCCTCCCCCTTTTTTTTAGTAGCATTGAGTTTTACTCTGAAAACATCAGACTCCACATGAAGAAACTCCTCTCTCTTGCTCTTCTCCTGTATCCCAAGATTCACGTGATGCCTCTCGGGCAATGGGGGGAAATGGCAAACATCCTGCCACATGAAGGAAAAGAAGAAAAGAGCTGCAAAGGACAGGAAAGCCATCGCCTGTGGACATTAGTGGAGACCCAAGTCCCTGCAAAGGAGCCTGTCACAGCCTTCAGCCACCCCAGCAGGGCCAGACTGGCGCAGCCCCAGTACCGGTGTATGCTTGTGGGATGGGGACATCAGGCAGGTGCTTTAGCTATGCAGTCTCTCCCACTTCAGATCTCCTCCAGCATCAGGCAGCAGCTGCCTGCAGCGGTTGGAGGAGCTGGGCGCTGGGAGGATCCTGCTTGCTGCTGCGGTGCTGTCTTGGATGCTTGCAGGGCTTGGCAGGGGAAAGCTGTGGCTGCGGTGGCTGAACCGTCACTTCTGTGCATGGCTGGCAGCACCTGCGTACAGCACACCTGCCAACAGCCCATGCAGGGCTCTACGCCTGGCTGGGCCGCGTCTGCGACACAAGGTGACAAAACACAAATAAAACGACACCAGCTTAGTTTTGACTTGGTTCCTCTACATGTGAAGCGCAGACAGACCCCAGAGGCAAAGCAGCCCTTTGCCATGTTAATCTGGTGTGGTTCAAAGCATGAAGAGCTGCTCCCCTTGGCGTTTCCAGCAGGTGCCTTGGGTTCGGAGGGAACAGAGGGCTGGGCTGACAAGCCCCAGAGTGGGGCCCAAGGGGGAAACCCCCACCGCAGGCCCACGGCAGCCACAGCCTCCAGGCCCGACTCCAGCAAGGCAGGGGAAACCCAAGCCCTGTTCTGCAGAATTGCATCAGCCCCAATGACATCACCCTCAATGACATCACTACATGATGTCACGCACCCGGGAGGCCAGTGCCTGTGTGTTTTGTGGGCGGCGAAGGCCGGGTCAGCAGGAGACCTCGCCCAGGCCCACGCCACGCTCCCCACCCCGCAGGCCCGGCTGCCGCAAGGCCCGGCGGGAAGGCGGCGGCGCGCAGTGCGCAGGCGCAGGGCCGTACCACGGCGGGCGGGGGGCGGCGCGGGGCAGCCCACACAAAGGCGGCGGGGGGGGGAGCAGCGCGCATGCGCCCTGTGCGCCTCCCCGGCAGCCAGGCGGGTCCCGGCCGGGCGGAGGCCGCGGCGGAGCCGGGGGCTCGCGTAGATGTGCAGCCCGGGGCGGGCGCCGCCTGGGCCGGCCCCGGCGGGGGACCTGCCGCCCGAGTGGGAGACGGACGACGAGCGTATGGCTTTTCTCTTCTCGGCTTTCAAGCAGAGCCGCGAGGTGAACAGCACCGAGTGGGACAGCAAGATGGCCTTCTGGGTCGGGCTGGTGCTGGCCCGCGGCCGCCGCCGGGGCGTCGTGCGTACCTGCCTGCGGGAGCTGCAGCACGGCTTCGAGCGGCGCGGCAGCCTCCCGCTGGGCCTCGGCACCGTCCTCCGGGAGCTCCTCAGGTACCGCCGGCGGTGGCGGGGGGGGGCCTGGGCCTGGCAGCCCTCCCGCTGCGGGGGCTGGGGGCAGGCGAGGCCTCGGGGGGGCCCTGTGAGGGAGGGGAGGCCTGAGGAGGGGTGGCTGCCGAAGGCGGGGGGTGTGAGGGAGCTTTGCGCCATGGATGCGGGATAAGGAGAGCTCCATGTGTGCATGGCAGGGGGGGAGCTCTGGGGGTGCAGGGGGCCGGGGGGGAAGGCCTGGTGCCGGGCTTGGGGAGGTGGCGGCCTGCGCTGGCGGTGGGAGAGCGTGAGGGGGGTTTGTGGCGGTGCCAGGCCTTGCAGAGGAGAGGAGAGCAGAGCACCGAGGGAATAGGGGGTTACCTTTTGCGGGGGGAATTTGGGAGCCCTGTGCAAGGTAAAGCGTGGACAGGAGCCAGAGGCGCTCACAGGAGGTGTGGGAGGGCAGCGGGGAGCGCGGGGATCCCAAGGGAATACTGTGCTGCGGGAGCTTTGTGTTAAATTTTGTTCCCTGAAATGCTATGGTTGTTGCGACGACCCAGTGGTGCGTGCTGTAGGGCATGTGGGGATGTGGTGTGCTGGTGTTTGCAGCCAGGCGTTTTGTGTTGTGAAATTAGAGCTTGGGGCTGATGCCCTGAAAAGATTCAAGAACAGCAGGAGCTAGCTGAGACTGTCTGTAAAATCTCTAGATCTGAGAAAAGCCATCTTTGCAATTGAATGCACGATTGAAGTGTCACAGGATAGTTGAGGTCAGAAGGCACCTCTGGAGATAATCTAGTCCAAACCCCTGCTGAAACAGGTTCTCCTAGAGCAGGTTGCACAGAATCACATCCCGGGTGGGTTTTCAGTACCTCCACAGAAGGAGACTGAAGTGTCCACCTGTCTCCTCTAAAAACTGACTCTCTTGATTTCTGTGTGCTGTGCCTCAGCAGTTTCATGTCAGAAAACTGGGAGACTTGTGAAACTGGAAAAATAGTAAACAAAAGACCTGTGGGAGGAGGTGGAGATCCCTGTGCCATTTCAATACCCAGTTGTAATACATCAAATTGTAGCTAGAAGCTGGTCTTAGAAAACGCCTTTAGGACTGTGGATGCACAAAGCCTAGATTATAGTTTCAGTTAATAATTCTTCATGCTGGCGTTCTTGCTTACTGCCAGTGAAAAAGTTTAGACTGACCGTATTCAGTTGTGCGTGCATGTCTTTTCTCTAGACGTGGCAAGCTGCAGAGGGAGTCAGACTTCATGGCCAGTGTAGACAGCAGCTGGATCTCCTGGGGTGTGGGAGTCTTCATTCTGAAGCCCCTGAAGTGGACTCTCTCCAGTGTGCTGGGTGACAGTAAAATCCCTGAGGAAGAGGAAGTTCTGATTTATGTGGAGCTGCTTCAGGTGAGTGTTGTTGAGAGCTTTCTCAAAATTATGCATCTCCAGAAAAACCGTGAGTCATTTAATATGCTAGCAAGGAAGGGTCAGGGTTGAAGACGCCTTCAATTGTACCCCTTAGGTGTTTAAAAGCCTGTAGAGAGATGGATGGAATAACTCACGGATAAGAAGTAGTATATCTACAGATGTTCCTTGAAACTAACGTCATGACTTTTCACTGACTTCCAAGAAATGGGAGAGGCAGGCTTGCTTGCTTGCCTGGGAGGGCAAGTAGTATGCTGTGAAACCGCTGTAAATCTCAGGTTTGAGTTTGTGCAAGTGTAGTATGGAAGAGAAACTTGCAGGCTGAGTGCCATCTGTTGTAGGGAGAAACGGGTGGCGTAGAAGTCACTGTCTTGTCAGTCCAGCGTATCATCGAGCAGCACTTGCATGTGCATTATTAAAGGCTACTTTCACTCCAGGGCACTTGCTTTCAGCTTGCCTTTTCAGATGTGATTAGAACTGCCCTTGGATCCTGTCAAAGACCCTTTTCTTTGGCATGTTGTTAGTGGTAGGCTTGTGGGTTGCATTGTGAATTCACGTAATTCATTGCTGCTCAGTCTGACTTGGATGGTGCAGTGCTGGCTGTCGGGACCTTGGGGTCCTGTCTGTGTTATTCTGTGACTGTTAAAATTAGCACCAAGACTTGCTGCTGTTGCATGCAGGTGGTGCCTAAATGACTGGAACCGGCAGAAGTGCAAGAACCCTTTAGATGTGTTCCTTTATTTGTAGTTACTCTGACATCAGACGGTGTCTCCCCTCTGCAGTGGGCATTCCACAGCCCTTTCAAGAGGGTGTGCGCACGGGGGAGGAGAGAAACTTCTTCAAAACGCTGCCTGGAAAACCACAAGCCTTGATGGGGAATCGGGGGGTGGATGGAAAGAGTTGTTTCTGTAGTCTCAAGTGGACCATAATCCTCACCTGAAATGGGGAAGGCTTTTCTTTTTCCCTTGCCTGCACACACGTGGTGCAAAATGACTTGGTGCACGCAATTACGGTGTGGAGTAAGGAAAAGCTTTTATTGGGTTTAAACTTGCGGCAGAGGGGAGGTGGATTTCAAGAAGTGCAGAGGAAGCCAACCTGCTGCCTGTGTAGTTCCTATGTTGTTCCATGATGTTTGTACAGGGAATGTGAATAGTGTAGTTTTGGTTCTCCTGGAAAACCGTGCTATTTTTCATTCCATTAACGGTGATATTTTTTAAAGCGTTGTAATTGCTTTTGAATGTTAACGTACAACTCATTCTGAAAGTCTGTCTAGACAAAAACAATGCGTCTTTAACTTTTCACCATCAGCGTGTGGGAGGAAGCAGGTGTGGACTTGGCAGCTGTTGTGAGAGAAGGAAGAGTGCTGTGTAAACTAATAGACAGCTCTGTTCCTTCCCTTCAGGAGAAGGCAGAGGAAGTTTATCGCCTGTATCAGAACTCTGCGCTTTCTTCTCACCCGGTTGTTGCCCTCTCTGAGCTGCGTTCCCTCTGTGCCAATGTTTGTCCAGATGAAAGGACGTTCTACTTGCTGCTTCTCCAGCTGCAAAAGGAAAAGAGGGTCACGATCCTGGAACAGAATGGAGAGAAGGTACAGGGTAAAGGTGACTGCTTTTGGGTGGTATAATCCCTGTCTTGCATTTCGTCTGGCTGGAAAGAATACTTTATTGGCTAAACATAGGTGTTCTTTGTTTGGAAAAGTAAAATCTATGCACTCCAACATTGTGATTTGGTTATAGGTGAGATTCAATCCTCCTTCGTGCATAACAGGTTCTTTAAACATTTGCAATATTGCCTGAGTAATTTAACAGCTAGAAAATTGGCAGATGCTGTCGTTGTCTACCTGCAGGTTGACTGTTTCCAGCTACCCAAATTAAAGTCACTCCACACCACTGGAATCAGCGTTCCACTTTCTGTGGAAAGGTTCTCCTGTCTGTCAGTAACTACGGAGATGCAGGTGCTGTCATCTCTAAGATGGCAGGTTTCCCTGTAGTGTTCTGCACTATACAGTTCACTGCTGAGGTACTCGGAAGTGTGACATTGCCATGCACTGTTCAGAGCACCAGGACAGCTTTAAATCTTTAGGGTGTCCTGTTAAGGCTTTCTGTTTTCATGCTGATGTTACTTGATCCTGTCTAGTTTAATATTAGACTATATGGTGACTGGTACGTCCTCATGGCTCTATGACGAGGTTAAAACTGGGGGTGTAAAAGCATCTTTTCTTTCCATCAGAGTGAAAGTATTTCTACAGCAGGCGTAGGTTCTGGAGACAAGGGGCTTGAGCATGTGGTTCTCTTTCTTTAGATCGTGAAGTTTGCCCGAGGTCTTCATGCCAAAGTCTCCCCAATGAACGATGTGGACATTGGAGTCTATCAGTTGATGCAAAGCGAACAGCTGCTGTCACAGAAGGTGGAGTCCCTTTCCCAGGAAGCAGAGAAGTAATTTGGGGAAGGGTGGTGGGAAGAGTGTCTGTGTAATGTAGATCTTTGTATTCCTGTGACATAGTTAGAACGAAGCTGTTCTCTGAAAGCACGAGTTATTCTTTCCTGTTCAGTAAACATAGTAGCCACAGTCATGTGGTAGGGCAGGTTTTCCAGTCTTTGTTTCCTGTCCCTGTGAAAACAACGGGCAGCGAATGGATGTCAGAAGTTTTCGCAGAGATTTGGAATGCATTCAAGGACTGCTTCAGAGAAGCAGCAATGGCTTAAGGGTGGTTGTATCAAAAATGCATCGTTACTCGGTCACCTCTGCGGCAGAGCAACGTAGTGAGGATAGTTGCTGATTTGTAAAATAACTACTGCTTGCAAAGGAATAAGCTGCTTTTCCTTCTTGCATCTGTACAGGTGTAAAGAGGATGCCCGGAGTGCTTGTAGAGCTGGGAAAAAGCAATTGGTAAGTATTGTTCTATTTGGAAGGAACTACAAGCTAAGTGTCTTGGAGCTGGTCCCTAACTGCAGATGATGACCAGGGCTAGACATGGTATTCTTAATCTTGCATGTGTTGAAGTGGTGTTCCTGAGGCCAAGGGTCTCCTTAAGGTGAAAATAAGAATATATTTGTCCAGAGTGAAAAATGGAATTATCTAGCTCTTAAAACCAGCTCTGGGGTGTGTTTTTGTACCTTGCTGCAGAGGAATTGCTATATTTATTTTTTTTTTTTTTTTTTTACACTTTCTTGGAGTGCTGCCTGGTTTGTGATCCAAGTCTGTGTAATGTCTCCAGGCCCTGAGATGCTTGAAGTCCAAAAGAAGGACGGAAAGGCGCATTGAAGAGCTTCATTCCAAGCTGGATGCCGTGCAGGGGATCTTGGATCGTATATATGCCTCCCAGACTGACCAGATGGTAGCGTGTTAATTTTGTCCATCTCGCTTTAGCCTCACTCTTCTCATCTGTGCCGCTTTACCTGCTTGTCAGAGCTCTTGCCTGTGGGGTGCGAGCTGGCTGGTAGGACTTTATTCTCTGCTCTAGGAAACAGAATTGTTTTTGTTATTGTTGGGATATCGCTCTGAATAAACCTGCTTTTGTGGTTCAGTTTTCTGCTTGGATGTTAATGTTTCTCTGAGGGTCCTGCTTGGAAAACAGGTCTTCAGAGAAGGTTACGCTGCCTGTTTTTTGTTCTTAGCACTGTGCATCTCAAGGTTTTTTTTTAATTTTATTTTTTGTTTAAAGGTATTTAACGCCTATCAAGCTGGTGTGGGAGCTCTGAAACTGTCTATGAAGGATGTTACTGTGGAGAAGGTGGAGAACCTGGTGGATCAGATACAAGAGGTACTGAAATAAGAG
Organism: Falco rusticolus; assembly: GCF_015220075.1. NCBI lineage: Eukaryota > Metazoa > Chordata > Aves > Falconiformes > Falconidae > Falco > Falco rusticolus. The sequence continues at coordinate 3,565,955 of NC_051206.1, read as the reverse complement.
CACATCTACATGAACAAGCAAGTGGTGTGTAGATGTACACAGCAAGCTTGCCCAGCTGTTAATGCTGAGGCTTCTGGCGCTGTTTGGTTCCTGTTCCATATGTCACCGGAGCAAACAGACATGATCTTTTTAGATCGGCAAGGAGAGGTCTTCAGATGACTGGCTGCATGTGGTTTTATGTATTTGCATTTATTGCTGGCTAGTAGTCACAACTTATGTTAAACGTGTGTATTTCACACGTTCTTTTGGTTAGCAATGTTGTGCAAGCACGCAACTTTCCTAGGGAATGTTGAGCAAGGTCTGTTCATACCTTTAGAAGCTGGAATGCAACTATGTGCATAAAAACAGGCTCTTAAAACTGCCAAACCCGTGATCTTCTGTAATTCGGTAAGGGAAAGGAGAAGAATTTATTTTGAATGAATTGAAATGAAGAGAGCAATCTGTCTGCACAAGCTGGTGTAAAAAACAGAAAAGGATTACTTTTTTAGCAGCTTCAGCCCGGTGTACTTAAACAGTGACTTCAACTAGTGAGAAGCTATCTGTAAAATTTCATAGCGGAGATGTATTGGTCTTCAGCTTCCTTATTTTAATAGCCTAAGCCACCGTATAAGCTCGTTACTTAGAGGAAAAAGCTAAAATTAGCAGGGTTATTTTTTTCCACTATGAAATTCTGTTTCAGGTTAGATCCTCAAACATGCTACTTGGTCTTGTAGCACTTCTGATAAATCTTCCATGTTACTGCTTCCACTAGTGAAAAAGCTGTCATGTTGGGAGTCTCTTTTGCAGTAGTACCTGCTGTCTTTAAGTCAACTTCTGATTTTTTTTGGTTGGTTTGTGTTTTTTATTTTTTGTTATTTCTAATTTTGACACAGGTGGCTACAGTAAGACATAAGATTAATTTATATTCTGTATCAAACGCTGTGTATTTTTCCTCAGCTTTGTGATACTCAAGATGAAGTAGCCCAGACTCTGGCTGGAGTGGGGGTCAATGGTCTAGGTATGTTTGGGGGTTTTCATCCTTCTCTTTTTTTTTTTTTTTTTTTTTTTTTTGCCACTTCTGGCCCTTTGTGCTGCTATCCCTTCCCTGCTTCCTCCCCACACGTGTCTAGCCCTCCTTCCTGGGAGGATAAGCACTTACTGAAATACCGAGGCTGTTGCTGCTGGTGCCTTGAGAGGGAATGAGGACTAACAAGGGTGGGTTTCTTTGACAGCGGGTTGCAGGGGAATCGGCATTTGTGCATCTCCAGATCCTTGTAGTCTCTTAAGTGTTGGTGGGTTTCAGTTCAGAGTTGTGCAGTGTTGATTTAAATCTGTTTTTAGAATGGCTGCCACTTTGTTTTTTAAGTGATGATCTCTTTCCTCTGACCTGTGTGTTGCTGCAGCTTGTTCGTCTCTGCTGAAATGTTTTCTTGCCCTTAGATGCCTCAGCACAAGCACTTCTAAAGGAGTAGCTTCTTCCTGAGATCAGGACTGAATTTTCACTGTTAGAAGCAGCACAGGGAGTTCCTTATTGTTATGAGTAATGATGGATGGGAGTAATAATACCTCGCTTAAACTGGGATCTCACTCTGTGCTGCAAAGACACTACTTAACTCTGCTGGGAACTGAATGTTTTCTTTAATCAGCAGAGACGGACGCTGAGGAACTTGAGAAGGAGCTGGACAGTCTCCTCCAGGACTCGACTAAGGAGCCTGTAGATCTGCCTCCTGTTCCCCAGAAGGTGCTGGATCTACCTATTTCTGATGCTGAGCTTGAAGCTGAATTGGAAAAGCTCTCTGTTTCTGATGGAGGTATGGATGTCAGCAAGTAGCGTTAGCTGGCTGCTATTACGGTCTATGACAGCCTTGTAAAATGAGGGATGTCTAGCAGAACTCAAGTCTGAACCGGAATTTTTCCCAATTCCAGTTACACAGTTGAAAGCAAGCTCTCCTGGTATCCCTGCCAGGTGCTCAGTAGCATTGTCTGTCACTACCAGACTCTGTCTTGAGAGAACTTCCCTCTGTGCTAGAAATCCTGCCTGGGCTTTCTGCCATGGGGTATAGGAAAGTTGAAGGCCCTATGAGGGAGCTAGTGTGTGGACTAATTATTTTTTGTTGTCGTTAAACCAAGCCTGTACAAAGCCAGCCAGTGTTTTTTATCTCTTCTGTTAACGGTGATAAAGTAGACCATCAGTTTCATGCCTGTTGCTGCCAAGCACACAGCATCTTCTCTGTTCTGTGCTTACTATGTCTTGTGTGTTATGGGTATGACGTCTGCTTAAACTAGTACTAAACTAGTCTTGATTTAGTAACAGTGAGTGACCAGAGCTTACGGGCTTGAACTGCATGCTGAGCTTCCCCTAGACCTGTCGGGGACGGGGGTAGATTTCATCAACAGATTCCTGAAAGGAAAATTAAACAATGTCAGAGGACTGTCCATACATTTTTCTTCCTATTTGGGCAGCTGATACTGTCAGGTTTCACAGCAGGAGAACACTCGGTGTCCCCTCTCAAACCTGAAGCGTGGGTTTCTGAGAGAATTCGATTGAATATTGAAGCACTGAGGTGCTCTGAAGCTGTATTTGTTAGTTACGGACGTGGTTGATCTAGTCCCTCTTACTGATGAAAACTGATCTCTCTCTGTTGCAATTTTCTTTTAGATTTGGCACAAAAGACTCCCTCTGCTTCCCCTGAACCCAAAACAGCTCTGGGACTGAATCTCTAAAGACCCAACAGAATCCTGTTGCTGCAGTTTGAGAAGTTGTCTTAAAGTCCCTTAACTAATGACTAGAACTTCTGGCGAGAGGGGTAACACTCCTCTGTTCTTCATGGATATCACTTTGCTCAGCAACAGGATCTCCTGCCGTGACAATCCACTCTGGAACTGGCCCCCAGCTGGTGTTTGTCATCTGTGCCAACATCTGCACTGGTCTCAGTTTGACTTGTGATCCCAAGTCACTCTGCGACATCCAGTCTTCCCTTCTGGGAATGCAATTCACTATTCTGCCCAGTGAAGATGAACTCTTCTGTGTCCATAACAGCGCTCGTTTTGGTTTGGGCTTTTTTCCTTTGCTGTGGCTGATGTTGAGTACCTGAATTGCAGCAGTATTGCAGTTGCTCAACATTTGGCTGTTTGTGTGGTTGTTTAAAACACTTGGCACCTAACTTATGTCAAGGACGGTACTTATCTGCAAGAAGCTTAAACACCTGTTGGTAGTTCTATCCCTCCCTGTCTGTATTTTGCACGGTCGTGGACAACTAGACACTGTAACTGTTAAATTGTAGGAGATTTTGTTGTTGCTCTAGGGGGCAGCAATTGCAAGCACAAGACAAAAATAATTCCTCTTTCTGTAAAGACTCTAAGGCCTTAAAAGGGAGACCTGCAAAAGATTTTAAATGAAGGAGTTTCTTACACTGCCTGTTGTGACAGAGGCTTGTGGTCACTATAAATACAGTTTTCTGCTTGCCCTTACTTGAAGCCTGAGCTGTTCGCTATTTTTCTATCTTCCCTGTTTGCAGAACTTCTTCGGGAGCTGCAGGGTGATTTGCTTTGAGCTCCCCTATTGTGCGATTGGAGGTGGGAGGAGAAGGGATGCATCGTTTTCCCTTTCCGAGAGGACAGTTTCATATAACAGCCCGGACGTTCCCTTCAGTCCTGATGTTGCAATTCCACAAGATTATGGGTTATTAGAAAGCCCCAAAACAAAACCCTGTAAATGTTTCTAATGAAAAAAAGAAAAAAGCACAGCAACTGAAGGTGTGTTTTAGAGGCTGTCTTCACCCATCAGAAGTGAAATCGTCATCTTTTGCAGGTCACTTTTTTATTATGGGTATGCACATGGAAGAGCAGAAAGCCCGATACTGAACATGAATAAATTTAATTCTTTCAGGAGGGGAATGTGCTATTAACTGGGCTTTCTGCACACAGAGCCTGTGCGTGGCAGGGGAGTGACTAGCTACGTGGTGGTGTGTAACCAGTCCTCCCCTCCCTGACTTGGAATGTATTCCTGTCACCATTTCTGCGCTGCCTCTTGTACCAAGCTCCATTGCTCGAGCTATGTGGATGGCAGCTTGGGTGAATGGTAAACTAGGGCTGGAGCTCCCGTGTCCTGTTCATTATTGAAGACCCAGCTTTTAGCCCCAGAGGACAGAGGAAGAAGTTACAGGTGTCACCAGGGTGTTGTGTTGGCTCTGGCTTCATTGTCGCTTTGTTCCAGAGCGCAGGCTCCTGCCAGAGAAGGTGTGCTGTCGCCAGCTAGCAGTTTACCCAGGCTGCACACGGAATTGTGTGAAATGACTTGAAGCTCTGTATTCCTTTCCTTTGTAAGTAAACGGGAGAAAAACCACTGTCTTCTCTGCCTACGTGTAATAAAGGGGAGGGGAGGAACCGGAGTCCCTTGTGGTGCCTCTTTTTCTTTCCCTGTGCCACAGATCACTGCCATATCCGTGCTGTTCCAGCCGTGCTTCTGCATCTATAAAGCTTGTCTGCTGAAAGTAAATGGGCGGATTCCTGGGCTGCTTTGTCGAAAACCAAACTGAGTATCTGCTGTACCAGACTTTGATTTCTCCGAGTCTTCACTCTGTGTTTAAAAAAAGCCCAACAGTGACGTTTAACCTTTTAAAGTTGTCTTTTACCAAGTAGCCTGTGCCGGATTTTGGGTTGTACAGCCTTAATTTTCTGAGTAGCGTTTTGGAAAGGCTTGTTTCTTTTTCTTTCCTTCAGCTTGTCTTATCTTTCCACTTCTTTTTTTGTCGTTGTGCCTCTCACAAACATGCAGTTTCAAGGCTGGCACAGAACACCGTCCTTTGCCTCACCCACCTTGCTGTGGAGGAAACTGCTGCGCTAGGAAGTCAGTTCTAACGGACCCCTTGGTTTTGTACTGAACCTTTTTCGTAAGCCTTTTTCGGGGACAGTTTTTATCCAGCTCCTTTTTCTGATTGTAATTAAGCAGCACAGCCGAGGAGACTGGTGCTGTTTTTTTCCTCTGAAGACAATGCCTCTAAATGAGTAACCTGGCGTATAAACTGCTCAAAACAAATTACTCCTACTTCCCTCTGATACTAAGATGCCTGAAGTAAGCTTTGAATTTGCAGGCAGTCAAGCCTGTTTCCTTTGGCAAGAGGTTTGATCTGAACTGGCGTGCTGAGCCCTGGAGAGCTACTGTGGGGTTTTTGTGGTTTTTTGTTTTTTTGTGGGGTGTGGTGTTTTGTGGTTTTTTTTTTTTTTTTTTTTTGCAGGGCTCAGGTTTTGCTTACAGCCAGTATCACTGGATTTTTTTAAAATTCATCTGACAACCCCTTGCCTTCTCCCCTGCCATCAGAACTTGTACCTTCTCTGGAAGTAAGGTGCAAAGTGATTCCTGTAGGAATAAACGCTCTCCTGTGGTTCTGTAACGCATCGGACTGAGACAGCCGTTCTGGAAGAGACATGGAAGAGTTAAACCCAAGCAGCTGCTGCTTTATTTGAAGTGGCTTGTAATTTTCTTCCTTTGATGCAGAGTGAGGAATGTAATCAAGATGGCTGAATAGAGAATTTTAAGTATATTTTGGTGAGACAGCAGGGAAGGGAAATAGAGGGCAGTTTCTTGCTGGGTGAGGAAATTAAATATAAAAACCTAGAGCTGAATTGCCACTAAACTGGTATCTTATCATATTTGAGTGCTGTTTAAAATAGTACTTAACTTGATTCTCAGAAAAAATAGCAGCTGCTTATGTGAGGAAACAGCAACTGTTTAGTAATATAATGCAATAGAACGGTTTTCTCAGTCGAGAAGATTGCATCTAGCAGGCAGGAGGCGTTAATCTGTGAACATGAGTAACTGCCAGTATTTCGTTTGAGTAATTGCGTTTTGTTTGCCGATGACAGCGGGGTTAACAGTCCTTTCTTCATTAGGTGAATGCCGAGATGCACAGAAATCGGATCGTACGTTGGATCCCTTCCCATCCTGTCTTCCCCCCGCCAACCCAGCTTTGAATGTTTGCTTCCGTGTAAGTTGTGTGCAAGGGCGAGATCCTTTCTTAAGACGTTTTTCAGCTCCTAAGGAGGAGGCAGGCTTCCTTTTATCTCGAGGAATGATTTCCTGGAACGCGTCCTGGCTTCGCGTGTGCGACCTAAGCGTGCCGTGAGCTCCTGTTCCAAGCCCCTGCCATGATTTTAATGCTGTGTGACAGATCACCTGCCGTCGCCGCTCTCTTTGAGAGCAGTGAGAGCATCATCCTCTTTGCGTTTTGCAACTTAAAAATCTTCGTGCTGGGTCTAGGGAACGTGAGAAAAACGCCTGTTAGGGCACAGAGGACAATGCATCTGCAGGTGTCCTTGCGTGGTTTAGTGCACTGCCAGGGTCCTGGGGTGTCTGGGCAGTCGGGTGGCCCTTCTTTTCTTCTGGTGATGTTCTGGTCAGGAGGAAGGGAGCTGGCCTAACGCAGAAGACCCCAGGGAGGGTGCAGAGCCGTGAGCCGGCTCTTGGTGCCATCCAGCTGCTCTGCCTGGCGTAGGCACTTGGCAGGAGCAGGCTGCCGACAGTGGAACTAATGAGGCTTAATTAAACAAAGCCTTTAGAAGTAAATGCTGTGACATGCTGGCAACAAGTTTCTTTAACCTATCACAAAGCAAGTGTGCTGTTTACTTTAGGAGTCAGCTTCTTGGTGCTGTATCTCTGAGAGAATAATTGTGCTCAGGTTTGAAAGTTGCTCTTGGGCAGTTCCTGCTCTAGCTGGGTTGGTGCAAAGCCTGGGTCGCAGGGTCAGGTTAATTAAATCTCAGTGTAGCTGAGCTGGTTCTGTATAGATTGGCTGCTGCTTTCTTCAGAAGTGGTATGTGTGACAGGCAAAGGCACAAGTGGCCATGATACACTACAGCAACTACAGGTGTAATGAGTGAATTAATGCTGAGCTGCCTGGTCGTTTTCTCAGTTTGACTTGGAAAGTGTTTGCTGCTCTTTCCCACCTCGGCCAGTATACCAGCAAGGCGTTTCTCAAAACAGGTCCCCGTTTAAGCAGCTGTTACAGAGCCAGCTCTTGAGGAAACTTTGCTTCCTAAAGGATTTTTCTGACATGTCTTCATCAAAGGAGCCTTTTTGCTTACAGAGTGGCTTTAGTTACGAAGTGATGGACTCCAAGTGCTTCCAAGGCTAAACTGTGCCTTAGTAGATCAGACCTGGTTCCTAATACTGTGGTGTTTTCCCCACGATGTAAGAGGGGGGAGTCTTGGGGTGAGAGTCAGTCTGGAGTGAGAGCCCCCGGCTGTGCCCCCACCTTCGGCACGGCAGGCTGGGGCTGTCCGGCTCTGCTCGGCCCCCGTGCGAGGGGGGAGAGCTGTTCTGAGTTTTTGGAGGCACGGTTGGTAAGAGTTGCGAGGAGACCTCTTTGGAGGTGACGGCTGTTTGCTGACAGGGCTGGGTGCTGTGCTGGAACGGTATCTTGATTTTTCCTGTTAATGTTTTTAGCTGCTAGTCGATCGCTGAGGTGACAGCTAATGTGGAATTAGCTAGGAGTTAAAGAACAGTGAATTTGAAAGAGAAGCTACCTTAGACTGCTTCGCTAAAAGTACCTTTATTCAGGATAAAAACTTGTCAAAGTGGTGTTCGGTATCCTCTTTGGTTCTACATGTAACCTCTACTGAAAGCCTGAAAACTGTGCTTTGTCTGGCAATGTCAGAAAGCAAAACTTCAAGATTTGTGCAAGCTTTTCATTTTTGTGTGTATGTTACCTTTTTTTCTTTTTTTTTTTTTTCTTGTTTTTTTCTCTGTGTGGACACAAAGGAATTTTGCAGTGGAAAGTGAATGCCATTTTTGCAGCACTTGCAGCTGGGCGGCTCGGGACAGGGGGGAGGAACTGGTTTAGGGTCATATGTTTGAGCCGTGACTCAGTGCCTGTGCGGTGAATTGAAGTGTCTTTTATTCAGAGATCAAGCACGCTAAATTTCCTTGCTGATCTGCATTGAAGACCCTGAAATCCCACTCGAATGTTTGTTGTTTCACCCTTTCCATCCTATCGCCTAATTCCCAAGCGACTTACCCTGTCAGCTGCAGTCTTCCAGTGCCACGTTCTTCTTGGCTGACAGAGGATGGACCTGGTGAGTGGGGGACCTGGTGTGTGGGCAGAGACAGACCTCACCTGTGTGAAATCCAGAGGCAATTAGCAAGAGGGAAGAGCAGAGAGCAGAGCAGCCTGTTTTATGAGCAGAGAGGGTCCGTCCGCAAGAGCAGAGAGAGCTCGGATTCCCTCTTGCATCTGGCAGCAAGTCGCAGCCTGGCCGCTGCAGAAGGGATTGACTGGGATTCTGTAGCGGGCGCAGATCAACAAGGGATGAAGAGCTGCCGAGAGAGGAAGGCTTGCAGCAAAGCCTTCCCAGCTCGCTCGAGTGCCGGAGGTGAGTGCCAGCTCTTTCATGAGCAGCAGGCTGCGGAGAAAGAAAAGGGGGGTGGGAGGCGAGAGGGGAAGAAATGAAACGCCACGCTGTCAGGAGGAGACTTGGAAAGGGACGAGAGCTTCGAGCAGTTTTCCTTGTGCTGGGTTGCCTGGCTGGGTACGAGAGCTGGGAGGACTGCAGCTGGTGCTTCCGAGATGTCAGCGGAGCCGTGAAAAGGGGGTTTGGATGCTGGTGGAGTCTTGGAACAGCTGTGAAACCTCTCAAGGGACTGGAACAAAGGGCAACCCATGGATGGTTTTTACTCCTCCGCAGAAGGAGGTGGGCAGGGTGGGATCAACGACACCAGCAGTAGGAAGAGCTGGGCAGAGGAAGGCAACTCAGAGTTGTTCTTCCGTGTGGTGACAGCTGCCTTACTTTTCCTTCTCATCCTCTCCACGCTCCTGGGCAACACCCTGGTGTGTGTGGCTGTGGTCAAGTTCAGACACTTGCGCTCTAAGGTCACCAATTTCTTCGTTATCTCCTTGGCAGCGTCTGACCTCTTTGTGGCTCTACTGGTGATGCCCTGGAAGGCTGCCACCGAGGTGGTGGGCTTCTGGCCCTTTGGGGCTTTCTGTGATGTTTGGGTGGCTTTTGATATCATGTGCTCCACAGCCTCCATCCTCAACTTGTGCATCATCAGCGTGGACCGTTACTGGGCCATTTCCAATCCCTTCCGCTATCAGAGGCAGATGACACAGCACGTGGCTTTTGTCATGATCGGAGTGGCTTGGCTACTGTCCCTCTTGATTTCTTTCATCCCTGTGCAGCTGAAGTGGCACAAGGATCGTGAGCGACTTAGCCTGCGGGAGCCAGGTTTGAACGTCACCAGGGAGGAGGAGAACTGTGATTCCAGCCTCAACAGGACTTACGCCATCTCATCGTCTCTCATTAGCTTCTACATCCCTGTTGCCATCATGATTGTGACGTACACTCGCATCTTCCGCATTGCTCGGCGGCAGATCCGCAGGATCTCCTCCCTGGAGAGGGCGGTGGAACATGCCCAGAATTGCCACAGCAATGACTGCCCTCACGAGGCCTCCCTGAAGAACTCCTTCAAGAGGGAGACCAAGGTCCTCAAGACCCTTTCCATCATCATGGGCATCTTTGTCTTCTGCTGGCTGCCCTTCTTTGTGCTCAACTGCATGGTGCCCTTCTGTAGTGCTGACCTCCATGAGCCAGGAGAGCTACCTTGTGTCAGCGAGGTGGTCTTCAACACCTTCGTCTGGTTCGGGTGGGCCAACTCTTCTCTCAATCCGATCATCTACGCCTTCAATGCAGATTTCCGGAGAGCTTTTGCAACCATCTTGGGCTGTGGCTGCCTTTGCCCCAGCAATGCAGTGGAGACAGTGAACTTCAGCAACCAGCTGGTCTCCTACCACCATGACACCACCTATCAGAAGGAAGTGGTGACCCTCAGCTGCCCCCAGCTCCTTCCCCATGCTGTTCTGCCCATGGAAAACAACGAGGTGTCCTTTGACCGTGTTTCTCAGGTCTCCAAGCCCACTCGCAACACCTGCCCTGTGGATGCCTTGCCTGCCGCCATGCACCAGGAGTGTGAAACGACCGTCTCGCTGGAGAAGATCACACCTTTCACCAGCAATGCGTTCGATTGAGGCAGGGTTGGGAAAAGGGTGGCGGGATGGTCCCGAGGAGAGACGGAGGCTGGCACAATATTGCCCATTTCTGGAGGAGATTGAGGGTGATGTGGCTATTGCACGCTCTGTCTGGGCAGGAGTTTGTATGCAATAGGCAGAGTGATTTTCCACGTGGCTGAAGGGGTTCAGATCCGTGGGTTTGTAACATTCTGTTTCAGACTCAGCCCTGGCGGGCAGTTGAGATCTGTGTCGCTGCTCTCTCTAGTTGACCCATGGGAAAACGCTTTTCACAAAAGATGACAGTGGAAGGGCTGGAATTCCACGTTCCTTGTGACTTCAGCTGGGAAAGCAGAGACTTACGTGGTCTGCGGAGCCTCTCCGTAGTCAGCGAAGCGGAAGCGCGGCTGTGCTGGTGGAGAGAGAGGCTGCTTTTGCCACTGCCTGTGTCTAACAGGCCATCAACCCGCGCCTGCTAAATGGACACAAGCCAAATGCAACTGCTTACTTGGTGATAACTGCTGCTGGCGTAACGAGATAATCCTGCCCTGTGCTCAGCGGGATGGTGCTGTGCTGGGTAGCAGCCTTTAGCTAGGGAAACCCACTAGGAAGGAGGCAATGGCCTTGCTGGGAGAACTCGTAGGCTCACCTCTGTCTCTTTGTTGCTCAGGCAAATGATCCTGCAGGTCTGAACAGGTAAGCAGCCACCTTCCCTGGAGCACGAGGCTGTGCTTGGTAGCAGCTTGTCTGGAGCGTGTTGGATTCCGGGAAGGATTCGCACGCTGAAGGTCTGCTCCGGCCCCTGGAGCCAGAGCCAGCCTCTCTCAGCTGGGCCGGGCGCAGCTGAGGGCTGAGCTGAGCAAGGTGAGCTGTGCTTTAGCCCCAGGATGCCGGGCCGTTTGCTTGGAGCCTTCCGGAACGAGGGCGCCTGAGCAACGAGAGCAGAGGAGAAAAATCAGATGTTAAAGAAAGAACGTTTGTTGGTTTGGTTTCTGCGCCTCTGCCACATCTTCCGTCAGTCAGGTCCTCCTTTCCCTCAACTCTTTCTTCCCCCTTTCACTTTGTTCTCCCTCTGATTCCCTTCCTCCCCCATTTCATTAAGGATCCTCCCCTTGCTGTCTCATTTCAATAATAACGGCTTCTGTGGCAGTGCTCTTTGCTCACCTGTACTCTTTAATTAGCCTCTCCTGTGTGTATGGGAGCTTGTGTCTGGTTAGCTGGGGGGGGAAACGGCAAGTGCACGGCCCCCAGGGTCTCCCTGCCAGCTCCGACACGGTTGACCTAAGAAAGGCGTTTTGATCGGTGCCTGGTTAAACGCCGCAGCAGCGAGCGGCACATCCACGTCGTCTTGAATCCGAGACATCTTTAGCTCTCTGGCACGGCAGAAAAGCCTCCTCCCCTCCCCAGCAAACGTTAACAAAGAGAAAAATCAGAAGGTGATAATTGCAGAGTAACGGTAATTATTAAATAGAGCCAAATTATAGTCGAGTTCCAGCATCAGCAGTGTGGGAGGGGAGCAGAGCTCACCAGATCTCAAAGGTCGATGCTTGCTTAGAAAAATCGAAGCGCTGATAAGACTCAACCTCATGTAGAACCATCTCCGCGTGCGGCAGCGGTGGCTGGCTGGCAGGACCGAGACAGTCCTGGGGTTTTTCAGCTCTGGGAGGTCGGCACAGCCTAACTTAGGGAAGGAGTTGTTGTTCTGACACAGGGACAATGCCCTGGCGCGTTTCTAGGAGGCCCAACGTGACTGACTTCATTCGAACGTTGCTGCAGTATATATGTATATATAAAATAATTTCCCACAGCCGAAGCAGGATGTTGTAGAGCGTGTGGCATGGTTGTGCTTTACTTGAGGACTCCTGGCTTGGTGGTGAGCGGGAGTCAAGAGTACCCAGCTTTTCTCAAAGCAGCACTGTCCTGGCCCCCCTGTTTTTGAAGAGTTTACTGATACTTGTGGCAAAATTTCGGGGCTCAGTCCCCGAGACTGGAGAGAAACGAGTAGCTCCGTGTATCGCTGTGATTATGGTGAGTTGCAGGGTGAACCCGCAAAAGAAAAACGGCAGAGAGGGTGATGTGATCCATTATTATTTTTTATTTTTTTTTTGGTCCACTTATTGTCCGCATTTAACTTGTGTTGGGGACCATGGCACGGTGGGGGCTCTCACGGTGCAGTATCCCAGCTCCCTCCGGTTGGGCATCCCACCTGCCTGGCCGGTCTCGTGGGTGGCCGACACCTTCCTGGCATTGACATCGGAAGAGACGAGGTGGTGACAATGAGCTAAACCAAAAACTTCCAGGTTCCAGCACCGGCCTTGGCACATTACAGACGTTCCTGTGGTCAGTCTGGGAAAGGGACACCAGTTCCAAACTGGTGGAGCTCGAGCTTGCTTTGGCAAAAATGCACCTTGTTTATCTGCTTTTAGAACAGTTGTTGTTTTTTGTTTTGTTTTTTCTTTCTTCCCCCCCGCCTCCCCATCCTAAGTTCATACAGCATACTGCTACATCCCTGCTGGTATTTCAGGGATGAGTGAAATTAATGTAAAATTAACGTGAGTCAGGACCAGTGTGTGTTTGCCGTTCCTGCCCTGTAATCCCAGGTGAGCCAGTTCACTTTCTGGAGCTCTGGTTTTGCTGTGGGTGAACAGGGAGCAGCAGCATCTGTTCACGCTGCAGCCAGGTTGTAAAAATAAGTGGGTTGGGGTTTTTTTTGGGCTGTCAGCACTGAGCAGCCTAGGTAAGAATAAAAGGAGTAAAAAGGAGCTCAAATCCAATTCGATGTGAGCTGGATTGTGGAGTGAGGTTACAAACTGGCATCTTTAACGCTCTGGGTGTCCCTTTGCTGCTGTGGAGGTGCTGGGGGTCCAACTTTATCTCATTAGGGGCCTGGCTACATGAAGAGAGAAATCATTAACTAGGAAGAAGTATCCAGGACCCATCAGGTATAACTCCAGCATCCCAAACCACTCACTAAGCCTGGATGCACAGGGACTAGGGGGAAAAGAGCATTAAAGTCTCAATTTAATGGAAATTGGAGGCTGCTGGTGAGAGAGAAGGAGCAGCAGCTGGCAGCCGGTCCTGAGAGCTCAGGGCTGTGCTGTGACCTGGAGGTGAGCTGTCTGGGGGGGCCGGGACTTGGCTCCCAACCTGGGGAAGTGCGTGTTTGGGGAGGGAGGACCCAAATGGCCACCTCTGTCCCCAGCACGGGGGGCTGAGCTGCCATGGACCCGTCTCACTGCTTCACCAGCACTGCTGTGCTTCGCCTGCTCCCGTAGCTCCCCCTCTGCTCCCCCTCTGCTCCCCAACCCTGTGTAGACAAAAATCCCGTTTGCCCGAGCCCTGTGGGTCTCCCAGCTCCCTCCGCAGGCTCTGGGCTCCTTGGAGCTCTGCAGGATTCTTCCTCTTTTCCTCTCCCCACCACGTAGTTCCCGCCGTGATGATGAACACCGAGCACCCCAGATATTTATTGCCGTTACCAGACACAGCAGGCTCCCCCAAACTGCTGCTGGGGTCTGCCGTGGAGAGCAAGGTCTGTGCTCCATCCCTGCTCACAGCGAAAGGCCAGCAGTGCTGTAAGGGGGGCTCTGTGCCTCCCAGGGCTGCGGGGTGCAGGTGTGGGTCGGTGGCACCGCGTGCCCTGATCCTGGATTGCAGCAGAAGTAGCTCCTGCTCTGCTGGTCCTGCCTTCAAGACTGGTTATCTCAGCCTGGCTCTAGCCAAAAAGGGGAGCAGGGCTTTTGTGCCTCAAGCCGAGGCTGGAATCTGTGCCTCCCTGCTCGTATCCATGGGGGCTGGGAAAAGGATGCTGTCTTACTCTGTGCAATCACAAAATCGATGCACGCTTTAATCACTGACCTGGGGAAGGCAGGAAAACTCTGGAAATTGGCCTGGGGCAGGCAGGAAAACTCCGGGAATTAACTGTGTGCGGGCAGTTGGCGCAGCTGCTGCAGCAGGTGGATGCGGAGTGGTGCCCGCTGCTCCTGCCCCAGCTGGGCTGCCAGAGGGCAGCTGGGGGGGTGGCGTGGGGCAGGGGGCGGCTGTTGCCCTCGGAGGGATTTTGTTTCAGGTTTAGGAGGAATGGATTTAGCAGAGCAAGGGGGGGAACGGCGCGGGACGCAGGGGGGGAGTGGGATGTGGCTGGTGTAGGTTGCCGTCTTGCCTGAGTTTTGCTTCCAAATTGGAAACATCAGCTGCTCCTCTGGCAGGAGGAGGCCAGGGTTGGTCTGCAAGGAAAGCAGCTCCGGGCAGGGGCCGGGACTGGCTGAGGGTCTCCAGATGCTCGGAGGAGGCTGGCAGAAGCTCTTGCGAAATGACAGGCCTGATTTTCTTAATCTATATGGTAATTCTAAGCAATCAGGCAGCTGAAGGGGGAGAGGCAGCAGAAGTTAACCCTGCTGAGGAGGATTTTTCTGCCAGCAAGGCCAGCACCGGCGAGGCCAGCACCCCTCCCGGCACCTCTCCCGGCACCGGCGAGGCCAGCACCCCTCCCGGCACCTCTCCCGGCACCGGCGAGGCCAGCACCCCTCCCGGCACCTCTCCCGGCACCGGCGAGGCCAGCACCCCTCCCGGCACCTCTCCCGGCACCGGCGAGGCCAGCATCCCTCCCGGCACCTCTCCCGGCACCGGCGAGGCCAGCATCCCTCCCGGCACCTCTCCCGGCACCGGCGAGGCCAGCATCCCTCCCGGCACCTCTCCCGGCACCGGCGAGGCCAGCATCCCTCCCGGCACCTCTCCCGGCACCGGCGAGGCCAGCATCCCTCCCGGCACCGGCGAGGCCAGCATCCCTCCCGGCACCGGCGAGGCCAGCATCCCTCCCGGCACCGGCGAGGCCAGCATCCCTCCCGGCACCGGCGAGGCCAGCATCCCTCCCGGCACTTCTCCCGGCACCGGCGAGGCCAGCATCCCTCCCGGCACCTCTCCCGGCACCGGTGTGGGGTTGTCTCTGATGTACCAACTTCGTGCACCCCTCGCGGTGTGTGGAGGGAGCCCGGACCAAGTGCTTCTCTGCTCCCAGGAGAGAAATAACGAGGGTGTCATTAGTTACCTTCCAACATGTTGCTAACAAACCATGTGGTTTGGTTTCTGTGACCATGACGTTCAGCATGAGAGTGGCTCAGGGCCACGCGGTGAGCATCTCTTTGCTGAGTGGGGGGCTCAGCACCCCCGGGAAGGCAGCTGGTGGATGGATGCTGCCCTTGTTTCTGTTGTGTGCAATGGCTGCAATTCCTGAGCCCCTTCCTCTCCCAGAGACTGTCACCTGCGGCCCATCGTCCCCCAGGATTTATGCATTAACTGATGAAGGAAGGACTGCGAAGAGAATAATTAAACGCTGAGCACCTGTCAGGCTCGTTGGCTCCACCTGGCCGTCCCGAAACCGGCCCAAATGGCCAGTGAGTCACCCCAAAACTCGGAGGCTGCTGGCCCTGCTCCGTGCCACGGTCTCCCTAAGGAAGAAGACAAGACGGCGGGAGACTCTGGGATTTCTGGCCGGAGGAACCCACGCGACGGCGGAAAAACACTCGTCTTTGAAGCGTTCAACCACTTGATATTAAAGCGTTTCCCTGGAAAGAAACGGGGCAGGGGCAGGCGCCAGCGGGACGCCCAAAGCTCCTCCAGGCGGCAGCTGCTCCGGGCGCTGCACCCCAGCAACGTGGGGTGAGTGGGGCACCACGGGGGGGTTTGTGGGATGGGGAGTCCTGGGCATCCCACCCCCCACCCCCAAACCCGACCGCTGCGAGGGTCCCCGGGGAGCTGCCCCCATTCCAGCGCCCACCGCTGCCCTGGACACGCGTGGGGCCACTGGTGTGACCCTGCACCCACGGGGGGGAGGGGGCAGCTCTGTGTGCGAGGGGCCAGGACCACCCCCCCCCCCCCCCACCTCTCCAGGCTCCCCGAGTGGGGGGAGCTGGGGCCTGGACACCCCCCCCCCGCCCCCTCCACGCATGTCCAGGCTCCCTGGTCGGGGGGGCTGGGACCCCCAACGTGTATCCAGGCTCCCTTGTCCAGGACCCCCCCTCCCACGCGTGTCCAGGCTCCCTGGGTGAGGGGAATTGGGGCCAGGACCCCCCCCCCCCCAATGTGTGTCCAGGGAACCGGGGCCGGGACCCCCACCCACATGTGTCCAGGCTCCCTTGTCTGGGGGGGCTGGGACCCCCGGCTACGCATGTCTAGGCTCCCTGGTCGAGGGAACCGGGACACCCCCCCCCCCTTCCCCCACCCCCCCCAGGCGTGTCCAGGCTCCCCGAGTGGGGGGAGCTGGGGCCGGGACCCCCCCCACGCATGTCCGGGTTCCCTGGTGGGGGGGGCCAGGACCCCCCCACGTGTGTCCAGGCTCCCCAGGTGAGGGGAACTGGAGCCGGGACCGCCCCCCCCCCCCCCGCGTGTCCAGGCTCCCTGGTGGAGGGCAGGGACCCCCCCCACGCGTGTGCAGGCTCCCAGGGCCGGGGAAACCGAGGCCGGGACCTCCCCCCCACGCGTGTGCAGGCTCCCCGGGTGAGGGGAACCGGAGCCGGGACCCCCCCCCTCCCCGCGTGTGCAGGCTCCCCGGCGGGGGGAACCGGGATCCCCCCACGCGTGTCTCGGCCCCCGGGTGGGGGCAGGGCCCCCCGCGTGCCGGCTCCCCGGCGGGGCGGGGCTGCAGCCGGGCGGGAGGAGCCGGGTCGGGCGCAGGCGCCGCGCCGGGAAGAGCCGCTCGCCCGGGCCTGGCGGTGAGGGCGGCGGGGGGGGCTGGCGTGCCCGGGGATGGGGAGGGGGCGGTTACGGGGTGCTGGGGGTGCCCGGCGGTGGGGGGAGAGCAGGGCGCGTGAGCAGCACGTGGGGGGGGGGGCGGGGGGTGCACGGGGAGGGGGTGGCGGGGCGCAGAGCGGCGGGAGGTGCTGTGCGGGGGGGCCCGGGGCGGCACGGGGTGCTGGGGGGGCGGGGGGGGGATAACAGGGGGCGTGGGCAGCGCAGGGGGCTGGGGGTGCGCAGGGGAGGGGGAGGGGTGCACAGAGCCACGGGGGGTGCTGGGGGTGTGCAGGGGAGGGGGAGGGGTGCACGGAGCCGCGGGGGGTGCTGGGGGTGTGCAGGGGAGGGGGAGGGGTGCACGGAGCCACGGGGGGTGCGGGGGGTGCGCAGGGGAGGGGGAGGGGTGCACAGAGCCACGGGGGGTGCTGGGGGTGTGCAGGGGAGGGGTGCACGGAGCCACGGGGGGTGCGGGGGGTGTGCAGGGGAGGGGGAGGGGTGCACAGAGCCGCGGGGGGTGCGCAGGGGAGGGGGAGGGGTGCCCAGGCTGCCCAGGGGCCTTGGATGCACCGGGCAGGGGGGTCAGGGCTGCAGCTGGGTGCACCCAGCAGCACAGAGGACTGGGGGGGGGGGGGGGGGGGCGAGGCCCCCCCAGGGCCGGGGAGCTGGCAGCTGCCTCTCCATGTGGCCCTGTCCCTCCGCAGGCTCCTGCCCGCTGCCACCCTGGCGCTGCGCTCCATGGACGGCGTCTTCCTCTCGCCCAACGAGGATGAGTTCGTGGGCAGGATCACGGAGGAGCTGGAGCACTTCATGCTGCAGGGGCAGCACCACAGGTGGGTGTCTCCCTCCCCCCCCTCCCCCATCCCAGGCGGCCAACAGAGGGGTCTTGGCACGGGGTGACCCGCTCCCCGCTGCCACGCGCGGTCCCTGGGCGATGGGACGTGCTGCTCCGGGAGCAGGGACACATTGTGACTTCTGCCTCGTGTTTCTGGGGTGGAAAGGCAGAGGTCCAGCTCGGAGCATCCCTGTGGACCGTGGATCCGTCGTGCTCCCTCCTCTATCCGTGCTGCTTCGGGCCGAGACGGTTTGGGGGCTGGTGGCTTTTGCGCCGGCCGCAGCCTGGCCCAGCTCACTGGTCGGCTTGATGAGTTATAATGAATATTTCGTAATCAAATTGGTTCGTTTCCCCTCTCTGCTGAGGGTTTCCTGCGCTCGGATCCTCCTCCACGGCCGCGAGCTCCCTCGCCTTGGATCCCTGCACCTTTTTTCTTTGGCCAGGCTGGATTTAACTGGACCGGGTCCCTGATCCAGTGACCCTTGGAGCCCTTGAGGTGGCCAAAAAGGGGCTGTCGGACAGGAGCAGGGGTGGGATTGCCTAGTTCAGCTGCCTGCCAGCTTGTAGTGACCTTAAATTCATTGCTTTTTAAAAAATGTTTGGCAGAGAAGGCACCCATGCAATTAAAAAACGCTCAGGGTCGACACTGAAATTGCAGAAACATCCCTAAATACAACGAAATCAAACATCTTTATTCACCTGTTCCTATTCTTTTAGTTGCTGGTTTCTGGAGTGTGCTCAGACTGGGAGGAAGGGGACCGGTGGCTGCCTTCTGCTGGTGCTTCCCAGCCACTCCCAGTACGGAGAGAGGCAGGAATGGGAGGCCCAGCCGCCCCGCGGCTCCCGGTGCTCTGTGTGCAGAGCGAGTGCGTCTGTCTGGGCATTTAGGATGGCGAAGGGATTCTGGCTCTTGAATACCAGGCAGTCCAGCTTGGCTTTTGGGCTGGGATTTAAACCCTACGCTGGGAATGACTGGGGGAAGAGAGACTAATAAATTCTTGCTCCGTTCCTGTCCTTTTCCTTCCTGCAACTTGCTGACGCCCTCTCCCCCTCTCCCTCTCCAGAGTGCTGCTGTTCCCCCCCCTCTCCAGTCGCCTCAGGTACCTGATCCACCGGACCGTGGACAACGTGGATTTGTTGAGCAGCTTTTCTGTGGGAGAGGGATGGAGGAGGAGGACTGTCATCTGTCACTCGGCCGTAAGGTACGGTGCCGTGGCTGTAACGGTGTTTCTCTTCCTGCGCTTGAAGGTTTTTTATTCCAGCTTATTACAAGTGCAAAGCTTGTGTGACACTTCTCCGCAGGGAGGAGGGTGTCCGTTATCGATAGCATCTTCCAGTCATTAAGGAAGCAGAGGCTTTTTTTTAATTTTTATTTCTTACCTACTGGTTTCTATGTGGATTTGATGCTTTTCCTCCTCTTTCTCTTTTGCAAATACCAAGTTCCTTGCGTTCCTCCCCGCTCACATCTTGCCGTTCTCTCTGTCCCAGGCTGCCCAGCGAGACGAGTGACCAAAAACCCAGCGGCAACCCACCGCGCCCGCACCGACCTGCGCAGCCGTGGGGCCGGGGGGGCCGAGGCGGCAGGCTGCGACACGGCGGGGAGATGCACGGAGACAACTCTCGAGCCTGCGTGGGGTCCGGCAGGATAAAAAGGCCGCCCAGGAAGAAGCCGGATAAAGCCCTGTACGTCCCGAAAGCGATGCGCAAGAAGGCGGAATGGGGGGAGCAGGAGGGGCCGGTGGCAGCCGGCACAGAGTCACCGGGGGATGTGGCACCAGAAGAAGAGATTTGCCCTAAAGCTTTGGTCAGGGGCACCCAGGAGGAGCTGGGCGAGTCTGAAGGCAGCCCAGGTGGTGTCTCCGTGGCCCTTGGCAAGCGACAGGAGCCTGGCGAAGAGTGTGTTTCGGGAAAAAGTAACGATGACACCAACAACGAACGTCCTCCGTGTTGTACGGCTGTTCCGTCGCTGGAGAACAGCAACGTTTTCTCTGGGCAGGAAAGTCAGGATAAAGACTGTTCGGATTCCCTGTCTTCCGTCCACAATGAAAACCCAGCTGAAGCAGAAGAGCAAGGTCTGAGCTGTGACAACGCTGTTGGACCAGAAGGGAGCAAAATCCTGTGCCAAGCGCAAGCTGAAGCCCCAAAGAGCCGGGATGCCGGTGTGTTGGAGTGCGACGAGAGCTCCTCCCTGTCGGAAAGCCCGAGCAGAAACTGCTGCACGGACCCAGCGTGGCTGGTGCTGGAAAACCGAGATAAGAGCTGTGCTGCTGCCCGGAGCCCGGAGAGCGGTGGAAACATGTCACCCCCTGAAGAACAGGGCAAGGACTTTGGGGCTGCCAGCGCGGTGGAGGGAGGGGAGAGTCTTTCCCGACTGGAAAGCCAAGATCAGGAGCATCCCGGTGTGGCGCAGGTGGAGCAGCCCCAATGCCAGAACCCCTCAGAAGCCTCGAACGAGCCTCTGGTTGCACCTGAGCCGGTGTGTGGTGCTGAGCCACCAGCTCCTGAGGAGCAGGATGAGCGCCGGGTGGCTGCTGCTGTGCAGAACCACAGCGGGAAGGCACCGGTGGCGGATGAGGAGGACAAGGAGCGTTCAGGCTTGGCTGATGCGCTGTGGCATGAGCTGCATTTGTCTGCAGGTGGTAGAGAGGAGAGCGCAGCCGTCGGCGGGCAGGGCAGCCTCGAGGACGACTGTACCGCAGAGCTCTTTGCAGAGGTAGTGTTTTGCTACGGGTATTGCCACGGGGAGGGATTCTGGGGAGAAGAGGTGGCTCGGGAGTCAGCCTAGGGGAAGGCATTCATCCCTGGGAGGAGAATCCCTGTGCCGGGGCTGCTCCAGGCGGCTGCCGAACCTGTTGGCAGGAGCGTGGCCGCAGACGTGGCTTGCAGGGACCAAAGCAGGACCCGGAGGATCGCTCTTCAAAGCGAAACCTTGTCTTGATTTTTTTTTGTTTGGTTGGTTTTTTTGTTTTTTTTTTTTTAATATTCTCAGATTGTGGGTAATTTAACCGTGAAGGACATAAGCATCGAGAAGATCAGCTTTGATTATTCCAGCTACGGAGATGCGCAGCTCAGCGAGGGGGATTTTGGCCACGTGACAGAAATCTACGACTTCTCTCCGTCACTGAAAACGGAGCACCTGCTGGAGGTGTTCTCGGACTTCCAGTGAGTACCTGAGAGCCTGAGCACATCGGGGGCACAAAGGCAGCACTAACCAGCCTTGAACACACAAGAGAACCTGATACATTTTGCATTTTAGTTTCGCCTTCGTGCCTTTCTGTCTTACGCTCTTTCTGTGCCTTTAAGGCTGCTTTCCTGCAGTTTATGCATGATTTAAACCTCGACTGGTTCTTCAGGGCTTTGTGGTACGCACAGTTATCTACACGCAGGCTTATTCCTGCTGCTCTGGCCTCAGCAAGAGTCTTTGGGAGCTATCTGGGAGCTTCTCCGTTAGTGCGTTCTGGGGCCTGAGCGAAATCACGTGCTTACATGAAGCTTTGCAAGGAAAAGGGCTCGATTCTGCTGCTGGAGATAAGATTTATTATGTAAATATGTGGAGCGGAGCCTTGTGCCTAAGGGAGCGATGCTGGATCAGTAGCAGGACCAGAGCAGAGTTCAGCCCCGCGTTGGTTAAAGGGTGCTCAGTCCAGTGCTGAATTAAACTGGCTTCTCCCAGAGGGCACAGAAATGGTGTCTGCAGGCGCCTCTCCCTCTTCCTCGCCATCCTCCTCCTCTCCTGATACACCTAGACGTGAACACTTTGCTCTGCGGATCCCTGAAATTAAACCCCATGATTTACGTTTTAAATAAGCTACTGACTATTGCGCGCCTTTCCTCTAATGTATTTTTTTTTTTTTTCCCCACTCGCTGTGAAACTGAGCTGAGAATTGATGGATCTAATCTGAGCAGTCAGTTGTATTGCCTGCGCTGCAGGAAAAGCTTTGAACTCCCTGCTCCCCAACTCACATTTTCCACTGACGCTTTTATTAGTTTTTCACCTTGGTCTCTTCACCCCGAGCTTTGTAAACCACTTATTTTTAAATCGCTTGCTTTTTATTGTAGATGTCTGAGCAGGCGGGTGGCGTTTGTAAAGCACTACGTCAATGGCAAAGGGTATTTTGGCGTTAGGACACAGCCTTTGAAATTGAGCTTGATTTTTGGCTGGGGGTTTCTTTGAGTTCTTGGGGCTGCTGATGGGGTAATCGTGTCTTGTGGCCTCGAAAGGGGCACGTCCTGATGCTCTTCTGTTCCTTCCTTTCTTTCCCCTCATGCAAAATGAGGATAATCTTGGAAAAGCACCGGCTGTCTACATAAAAATCTTAAGGACTTTTGCTAACTCAGGGTGGCTGATGGGTTTTACTGCGTGGTTTGTTTGTTTTTTTCTTTCTTAGTAATGAATTTATTTTTTTTTTCTTCTTCATTTTTAGTGAGAGTGGTTTCAAAATCCAGTGGGTCGACGATACGCACGCCCTGGGAATCTTCTCGAGCCTGTCTGCAGGTAGCGTGACCAGGGTCGTGGCTGAGCAAGGGAGCACATCGCTGCTGGGCTTTCTCCGCTCTGGCGCGGGGACGCCGCGGTTTGCAATGCCGAGCCGTGCGCTCCTGCTGAGCCCTTGCCCAAGGAGTCACGGTTCAGCACGTCTTTCCTCCTGGGCGCTTCAAATTTGGAAAGCTTGAGAAGCTGAAATGACCGCGGTGGCGTGTGGGAACTCCGCTTTGCAAGACCAACAGGTTTTGAGTTGGCTCAGATAATTACCAGGGCACCTTTTGTTGAGGGAGCATTTCTAGAAGTTAATCTGTTTTGCCACTTCAGTGTGGTTTTTTGGGTGTTTTTTCTTTTTTTTTTTTCTCCTGTAACTAGACAAAATTCCTGCAAGCCTACAGTCACCTCCTGGGGCCGCAGGTCAGACACAAGCCACTGGACAAACTGACCCTTCTCAGGGACAAACACCCCAAGAAGTTTCCCTCCAGCAGCGTACGGAGTGCAAAAGTGTTATGTTTGTTTCTGGGGATTCAGTCTAATAACGAGAGAGTTGTCTTTTAAAAATTGTGTTTGTATTTTCTGGGGATGCTTCCTGCCCAAGGCACGTCTGGCGTAAACCTGAGGTGACCAGAATGAATTTAGTTTTAGTAAAAGTCCTGAGATAACATATCGGCTGCTGAAGCTTGAATTATTCAGTCTTATTATACCATGTAATCATTTTTACGATTAAAGCCGCTGCTATTCGGTCTGAATTTCAGCAATCTTTGTGTTTTTTTGAAGCATCTCAAGCCTTGGGGCGGCGTTATCCTTCTTTAAAGATCCGACCTTTGATCCACGCAACAAAGCAGTCGAAAATCAAGGCACTTCAGCGACCAAGTAAGGCGATCTTTTTTCTACTATTAGTAGTTGTAGTTGTTGGTTTACCACTCTTCTGTATCCTGGGCGGTCACAATGACGAGTTAAATGGGAAATAGATATTAAGGACCAGTATTTCCTTTTTTTTTTTTCTTTTTTGTTAGTTTTTTTTTATAGCTTTATTGGCAAGGCAGGACAGTGAGCTGTGGAGTCTTTAGGTGTGGGGGTTTTTTTTGGTTTTTTTTACAGTATTTCCAGCCAACCTGTATCATAGTTATGTTAAAACTTTGCTGAGTCAGTCACACTGGTTTCTGCCTGCGGTTGGCACAGGTGAATGTGATGACAAAACCCCTCCGTGCAGAACAAGACTGCGTTATATTCTACTTACAGGAAAGGTAACTACAGCTGTTAACCTGTGCTGAAATTTGCAGTCGCTCTTGCTCTGCCGGCACGCACGGACTGAATCACAACAGCAGCAAATCCTGTTGTTTTTTGTTTTGTTTTCTCTGGCTGTGGCTGCAGGAAGCGAAGCGTGGCAAATGCCACAATCCTGCCCCGTAAGCTGCTCTGGCTTATTAAATTTTGCCCGGTTAAAGGCAATAGATGAGACAAACCCGACAGCTGTTACATTTGGTGGTTGGCGTAATTTTATTCAGTATTAGGTGAAGGAAAAAAAAATTAAGCTTAGCCATTAACAGTTTTATTTATTGTATTGCCTTTTAAAATCATACTGTAATCAGTTATACTTGCCACAATAAAGAAATGCCATGAATTGTGTAGCAGTAGAGACTTTGCTGAAGGTACAACCGTACTGGTATTTCCACAGCACGCTGCGGCTGGAACAAATTTCAGTATTAACGCTTTAAAGGGACACTGTCACGGAAGTTCCTGAGTTTTTAAGACTGCTGGATTGAAATGAAACGTCAGAGAAGTGGATTTCTTTTTGCACTCTCCCCGATTCCTGTTGCCGTAGCCGATCGGCACGCTTCTGAATCAGGTTATCAGCTCCTTCTGGGGAACATTATATATAAACTCCGCTTGTATTTGGTTCAAGTTGCAATATTTTTTTTTTTCCCAAACACAAATTTGGATCTTAATTAGGTGACAGTGTCTCTTTTTTTTTTTTTTTTTTTTTTTGTAGCTTCATCAAGAAAGAGTGGCAGTTTTGTTTTCTAAGCTGCGGATAGTTTGAGTCTGCCCCTTTTTCTTTAAGCTGCTGATGGGCTGCCTTTATTAATAACATTTTTGAAAAAGCAAGCAAAGCCCCCATTGCTAACTGGATAATAAAATTGCAAACAGTTGCTGATAAATGATTAGGTACTTGCCAAATCCAGACCGCTGTGGATTTGGTAAAGTTTGGGTGTATTCGGTTCTTGTAAGATGAAACTGTAGCAAGCCAGGTGTCCACCAGAAAACGGAGGTTACTGGCCAAAGACTTTCCCAAAGCATCTGATGTATTTAGCTGATTTTTCAAAAATGCAGCGTTTTTTTATTCCTTGCTGTTTTTGAAGGGTGTAAGACTGCTGGTTGGGATTAATCTAAATTGAGATCAAACTTCCCTGTGCACGGATAGATCGGTTGGACCGCATGCCTTCATTTTGTTCTCAGGGATGTGACTTGCTGAGTTATGCCAGGAAGGGTGAGGAAGCTGTTCCTGGAAGCGAACGGGGAACAGTTCTCTCTGCCGCTGCAGAGGAGGGCTGGAGCTTAATCATAGACAAATAGCTCATGAACTGTCGTGGAAAAATCAGAAGTACAAATCTAGAGGCACGTTTTTCGAAAAGAAAAGGCAATTTACTGGATAGGGATAGAATGGTTTGCTCAGGCTCCTGGGCTAATTCTGAAACTAAGGAAATAGAAATCAGCCTTTCCGTCGGCCAGTCCTACGGCTTAGCCAAGAGACTGTTCCGGAACAAGCACTAACTTAATGATTTTCACCCATTTTTACCTAGAGCTCCTTCACCTCGCAAAAGAGAGACCCCAGACTGACACTGCCGTGGCGAAGAGGCTGGTGACCCGGGCTCTGGGTTTGAAGAACAAGCAGCAGGACGTCTCGGGCACCGAAATGCTCCTGCCAGAAGGCTTGGACCAGGAGGAATAAACAGTTTCGGCTAAAAAAAAAAGATGTATAGATGAGCATGGCTGTGACATATTAAACTGCATGCAGAAAAGTGAGTCGCCACAGGGATGTTCTCTTACGGATTAGCAGAATCTTTTTTTTCTGAAGTTGGGAAGGGGGAGAAGTTTACTATTACTGAGATCCTGAGCTCAAGAGCCAAGCCCTGTGAGGACTGTTAGCTTTTCATTGTGGAGAGCATCTCGCCCTACTGTGTTTCAAAGTGTCTGTTACTCACTGGGGCACTCACACGAGAGTAAGGCTGCTTATAGAAAAGCCTGCTCTACAGTTTAAGAAACAACAACAAAAGCACTAGAGTAAGGGAATTGTATCTTGTTGGCCAAAATTCAGCTGTAAGCAAGAGCAGAGCATCTGCAGGAGTCAAAAAAATCTGTTCAATGTTTACTTGGTTGTAATGTTATTGTTAAAATACCCCACAAAACTGACAAGCATTGAATGCAAGTGAGTTTCAGGGTTTTTCCTTATTTACACAGTGTTTAAAGAGCCTGACTTGCTTTGTTAATTGCTTTGTTAGCAGGGAAAGTTGTCACACCCCGATTAGGGAAAGAAAAACCAGAACTTGCCAGTTGTGATTTGCCCAGAGCCTGGTGTGAAGAGATGCTGCAAGACACGGTGTCGTGGCAGCAGCCAGTGAGCACCCAGCACATCTCAGACTCTGCTTTTGCTACACAGCCTGGCACCTTGAGAACAAAATGGAGTTTTCCAACTTACAGTAGGCTAAAAACCTTTGGTAGATGCTACCATCTGGGCCACTGGGTAAGTGACAGAAATACTCTGCTCAGGCATTAGCAATAGACTTCTGCATTCTTTAAGCCTCACAACATCCCTGTGAGGTAGGTTATGGATAGCACAACTTGGATGCAGCCACTTTCCATCCCCCTGTGGATTGAAACTGTCAGCTAAAAGCGTTCTGTTAACTTAAGCTGCAGGTAGAAGTCTTCTGTACAACCACAGAGGGAGGAAAAGCTTCAGTACCAGGAATTGTGAACAAGGCCCTAAACTTTTCATGGAATAGAAATACACAAATGGCATATAAAACATTTTTCTGGGTAAAACACTTTTATTCAAGTAGCTGTGTCTGAAAAATCTGTAGCAACGTGTGTCCTCAAACAAACAGAGGAACACACTTAGCACCATTATGAAGCTACCAAGTGTCAAAATCCTTTTCAAGACAACTTACACAGGTGGGTCTGTGACAGCACCGGTCCAGATCCCTGATGATGAAAGCCATGGAGTTACCTCTGTCGGGTACAGTGAGGATACAATGCCTTAACTAAATTCATCCCTTAAAGACAAGACAGAGTGAATATCCAGCTTAGAAGGTTAATATTCTGATGTATGTAGAACCTCTTGGGTCAATAGCTTACTGCCTAATGGAAATTCACAGCCCAGGGGACGACTCCTCAGGAGATCTGTGAAGTCTTCGAGATGTTACAAGGGAGGTGTAGCTTCACGGAGCCCTGATGCACGCGTGGAAAACTGTTCTGCATTAGCTGCTCCACTTCAAGGATTGTGTTGGAATTGATTGTTGAGTACAAGAGTTTCACTGCGGTATTAAATTATGCTTTATACTGTTCTGCTCAGAAAAAGCCGCTCCAACTTTTTTTTTCCCCCCCTTTCCTGTATTTCTTTACTAAAATGGAGTAATGACATGGCAGTACTGAGGATTAGCTGGGCTCGAGAAGCAGCGTCACAAACGGAGGCATTTGCATCAATGGTGCGTTCAAGCTTGAGTCAAAAGAGCTTAACGATACCAAAATGAATGCCTTGAAAGTGAATGGTAGAGACACATTTTTAGGTTGTTGGTACCCAAAGGCAGATTGTGCTTGCTGCAGCCTGGACCTACGTCTGTGAATAAAGATGGTGCTGCAAAGTGGAGGGAGAAATCTTGGTGGAGAAGGTTGGAATAGTGAAGATACGGAGCCAAGCAGAGTTTTAAAGAGCCTGCTCCTAACTACCGCAGCAGTAGGGAACGGAGTTACAACAGACACGGGGTGGTCTGAGCACCTAAACCGGGAAGGAAGGCATCTTTAGAAAATAATTTACCTTGCTAATTTAGAGTTTGATTGTTTGCTTGATTTTCTTTTTTTGTGTGCAGTGGTTAGGGAAATCACCGAAGCAGGAAACCTCGCTTCTTTAAATAGTGGGGTGGGAGGCGATGCTGTTCTATCGGGTGGACACCTTGTTATTTGTGAGTCCGCTGAAGTGTTCAAACTTCTGTTCCGTCTCATCGCTGAAGGAGCCACCTGGGGAGTTCACAGAAAGAGCACAGGGTTGAGCAGGAGGCAGCAGCAGAGGCAGTTTGCAGCACGAGGCAGCCAGCGCACCGGGGTTTTGCGTGATCTGCAAAAGATGCTGCAAGAATGAAGGGCTCAAAGCAAGCACTGGAAGAGCAAAGATTGTCCCGGGCTAATTAATGTAGGCAGTTAATTAAATCTTACCATAACTGGAACAGCCAAGAGGCCCCAGGAGTGCTGGATCTAGGCTTTTATGTATTTGAAAGACCAGATCACAAAGTACCCTCCATTGTTGCTTAAAACAAGGAGGTGACGACACTCGGGACCTGTGAAGTGGGCTCCTCCCGAGGCTGGCGGTGAGTGGGTTCTTTTTACTCTTCTTAAAAACCAGGCCCTTACTTTTTGCTAGTTGAGAGACAATGAAAGCTAAATACATTTATTTTTAAACAAAAAGAGTTTCAAGCTCAGCTGGAGAGCCCATCCAGCACTTCAGTGTCCGTTCACCCAGATGAAGTGGGTTTGGCTTTTCTGAACTAGGTCACAATCTGAAGCGTGACACACAAGACCAGTATTTTCTTAAAAAAACCCCAGCAAATTAACAAGAAAAATCAGTGGTTACATGGAATTTTTTCAGGAAAAACACTCCTTGAAGAACTTCAGCCAGCTCTGGAAATAGCCTTCGCCACTGGTTTTATTTGGAGGTTGGCAGGCAGTTGCCGTTAAACTGTTTTTGACACAGAAAATAAATTACCTTACAAAGCCCCCAACTTAATTCAGTTTTAAAATGGTTTTGACAATTGACTGCTAATGCAAATTTAAACTAGGTTGGCTTTGCTATTTCCAAGACACCCCAAAAATTCCAAATGATAATGTTTTACACGTATTTGAGAAAAACAGGCAGTTTTCCCTCGCATTCAAGGGACAGCAAAGTCTTTTCATTTCTGGCTTGAGCAGAGGGCTCTTCTCCACTGCTCTTGTTTGCTTTTCAAGGGAAGAGAAGCTTTGGGGTGTGAGGTGGTCAGCCCCAGGCTGGTAATAATTTGAGTCTAATAGTAATTAGACTTCTGAGTAATAAGAAGGTGGAGTTGTTTGCCTGGACTGACTCAGGCACTCCGAACAAGTTCTCAGGTTGCACCCGAGCTTTCCTTCCATCTCCCAGTCTTGGGAGGGGAAAAATGCTCATTTCCTTGTAGAAGAGGTACAGCTGGAACATCTGTTATCCCCATTCCCCCAAGCCTGAGGGATTTCTTTCGCATCTTGCACAGAGAGCTGTCTTACCAGTGTTGTAAGTTACACATAAGATGCAAACCCCCCCGTCCAGCCATTTACCATCTGCAACCCGTAGCAGCCTGACCCTGTGAGAGGTCTACAACAAAACAGCACCAGCGTAGTTTGGGCTGAGTATCTCGTCTTTCCAAGCCCGTGCAAAGTGATCAACAGCACATCAGCACGTTGCAATGGAAGCACCGAGAAGTAGCAAAGAGCCAACGACGCGGTGTGATCTAACCGGGCAGCCGTTAAGCATCCCCCCGCAGAAGCCCCTCTCACCTATGTGGCAGTTGTACATCCAGATGCGCTGCCCATCGTACCGGCTCCTGCATTTCATCACGTTATTTGAATAATCTGATTCAGCGACTTCGTAGTTGGGGTTGATGACAACCTAGGGAGTGATGGAGAAACACAGCACAAAGTTACTGAAAGGTGGACAGGGTGTGACACTTGCTAGGCAGACTGAGACGGAATCAGCTTTTTCATTATACCATAATATTTTTTTTTTTTTGTAACGGAAAAAATTAACTCATTTTGCAAGAAGACAGAAACCCATTAAAGCCAGATCAGGATCACACCTTCCCCCAGGCACCAAGACATACCCTCAAACACCTTCACTCCATTTCTCACACGATAGCAGTGCAGACAAAAATAATTTCCCTTCCCTCCTCTCCAGTTTAAGCGGCTGTTTTTAGAACCAAAGACTTCTCCCCCCCACTCCACCCACTTGCACAAACCAGACTGGAGGCAGAGTCTTAACTCCTCATGCAAACACAAGAACAGCACCGTTTGATCCCCAAATGAAGCCAGCGTTGCTTACGAACAGCTCAAAAACTTAGTACAAGACAAACAGCGGGATGCTGCGCCGATACAGAACGTGAGATGGAACACGATGTCAGCAGCGCACGGGTTGGTAGATAAGGACTATCCTGTCTATAGATAAGAATACTAGATAGATAAGGACTATCAAGTGTTGGCTGGATGTGGATTTCTTAAGACTGTCATTTCTGAGCTGTGGTTACTGACCCTGATTGTTTTCACTTCGGGGGGAAGTATGTGGTATGGTAGCGCTTTGCTGGCCCGTTAGGTTAATTCTTTATCTTTTAGGTACCTTGGGAACATAATCTCTTCATAATTGGAAGCTTATAGTACTGTAGGAGATGTACAAATAAACTAGTTACATTCTTGACATCCCTAATGGGTAAGCTAAAAAGCACACAGCAATGCCTCAAGTCCTGTTTTTCTCCCATACCTGGAAGAGGTAATCGCCCGGTGGGACATCAGTAATGTCGATCCACTGGCAGTCGATGTCATGACGGTACACGTCCCAGCATCCGACCGTGATCCCCTGTTCACCAAAATTGGCACATTCGTACTGTTTTTGCACATCTAGATGGAAAGAGTTAAAGGCATGAAGTGTTACGTTCCCAGCGAGTCAGGCTGGGAATTTCCCACCCTTGGACATGTCAGAGGAAGACTCAGTGGAAGACAGTGAGAAGCTACTGGCGCAGTATTTTGGGTGAGATTTAACAGAACCGTGCCTTGCTCAACGTCTTGTATTGAAACACCTGCACTGCTTAACTGCACAGGAGGAGCTGCTGCCTTCCACACCTCGGCACCTAGAGGCGTGTTTTGAAATTTCTCCCTTTACAGGAATCAGAAAATGTACACCGAGGTTTCCAGAGCAGCTCAGAGTAAGGATGTAAGGAGCTGAGGGCTGGAAACCTCAGCATATGGGGCCTTCAGGGATTCTCTTATACCTGCAGAGATCACCCCAGAGATACGCAGCCCTCAGGACATCAGCAGCATCTCCGAAGCCAGGCACCTGTACGGGGACAGCGATAAATTCCCAGCACAAAGGGCTCTGGCAGATATACCTGCTTCGCACTCGGTGTCTTCCAGGCAGAAGCTGGCTTTGTGTCCTTCAGCCACCTTGGTTCCATTGAGGTTCAAGAGGTCGTAGTGGGTAAAAACCTCCATGCTGTGGTAATGCCTGCAAGGCACAGACGGGGAGAATTACCTCGAGGGAAAACAGCCACCCCTTTAACCACCAGGTCTGAAGGGCTGCACTGTCGACCCCAGCAGGGGTGGGCCAGTGGCTGGGCCACGACGACTCGGATGTGAGTAGCCCAGCCTCGGCTTTTTGTGTTGTTGCATCCCCTGGGCCAGGCATTTCACCTCCCAGCCCCGCGGGGGGAAACACACGACAACACATGAAGTGCTACGGACCAAGCGGCGCGGCAGGAGGTAGAGCAAGAGAAAACACAGCCAGGAAATATTCCCTTGGGCGTAATCCTTGCACAGCGCCATCACCCATGCTGCCTTCATGCTGGCTCCTGGCCTGGATATTTATTTACATATCAAGTGCTAAAGCTTTTCCAGGGGAGAGCATGCCCAAGCCTTCGTAGGACCACCCCATGCTTTATAATAGCAAGGAATGGGGTGGGGGGGTAAATAAAAATCAAAGCCATCATTCAGCCAGGGCATCGCTTCTAGTGGCCCTGTCGTTTACCGCAGGAAATATTTCACCTTCTCCTTAACAGCCTGCAAACAGCCCTAGATGTACCCAAACCGGCAACCTGGCTATTTTTATTTATTTATTTTTAAGCAGCAGAATGTAAATTTATTGGCAGAAAACTTCACGACAGATGGACCCAGCTTCTCTCCGAGCTCGCACCGCTCGGATCTAAACAACCCGACAGCTGGGTTCGCACACGGAATTTTAAACAGGGAAGTGTTAGCGGCAGCTCAGCCTGAGCCGGGCTGCCGGCACGAACGCTGCAGCGCTGCTGGGTGCAGCAACAGTTGGGGGAGAGCACACGATCTGCGCTGCAGACCCCTACCCAGCGCAGGCTACGGCAGTTTGGGTGGTTTTTGACCTGAGAACATGGACCTTTTCTATGCCGTGCTCTGGTTCTGCAAAAACTTCAGCCTGTGCTTCAATCCAGCTGAAGTCGGTGAGACTTGCGGAGCGGGAATCGGATGGAAATACCAGATTAGAACAATTTGGGTGCTCCGCATGGTCACGGCTGGGTGCACACCCATGCTGATGCAACAGGTTGAATTTCATCCCAGTTTTGGAACCGGGAGCAAAGTCCCAGCGTGAGCACGTTGTGGCAAACGGGGAAGCAGCTGTGGGTGCTGAGAGCTGAGCGGGTCCTTACACCGCTGCACAGACAGGCCCCAATTCAAAGAGCCATCACTTAGGAGTTAAAAAAAAAAAAAAGACAAAAAATGTGCAGATATCCTTTCCTTTCCAGCTGTAAAAATAATCATGGCTTAAAAACTTCCAACCACCATTACTGCAGCATCACTCTGCACACGTATTTACAGATAAAGGATGAGGGATGAGGGAAGGGGAGGAAATTTTTTCGTTGGGAGACTGGGTTTCTTCTTACCTCCTCCTGCCTTTCCCCTAACAAAAAAAAAACCCCACCTGCCAGAATTTAATCGCTTTTCACTCCCTGCTATAGGTCTTTCCCTTTTCTGTTCTACTTCCACATCAAAAGCCAACCAAACAGAAGGTCCCAGTGATGGAGCAGGGCAGCTAGGAAAGAAGAGGCATTCTGCAGTGGCCGAGCTGTTGACTTTGAGGCTGTCTAATTTGGCTGCCTCTGATAAAAGTTTGAGGTTCTCAAGTTTGACTCAGTTTCTGAAATATGTCTGAATCATTCAAAGAGGTGTTTACATTCTGGTGTTTACAGACTGGAAAGATTGAAGAGGAATTGAGTTCATCCTCCTCCGTATAAACAGAATCCAGTTTAAAGCGCACAGATGGCTCTCAGCCTCTTCCCGATCCTTTCCCAGCCTCACCTCACTTACACAGCCTCTCCCAAATTGCTCCAGGTGCCCTGCTTTGTGACAGTGCTGTGCTCAAAGCCCTGCGGTCCCCACGTGTCCCCCCAGCCCCTTCCCAACAGGGCTGGGAAGGCAGATGCTCCGCCGCTCTGCTCCGGGTTTCCTCCTCCCCTAACTACACCATTGCCTATTTACCTTTGGTTCTGTGCTGCCGAGGCATGAGCTGCTGCAAATATTGCACCAGTGCCTCCCGCTGCAAATATTGCACCAGTGCCTCCCGCTGCAAATATTGCACACCAGCCCGTCCGCAGGGTCAGTGGCCACCACGGTCTGAAGCTTCAGACTAGCGGCACTGCAGCATCGCAACGCTGCTGCGCTGCGTACCTACGCCTCTCGCCTCGCTCATGCTGTTGATGAAGACTGTAAGGGACCGTTAGGTTCGAGAATTTATTGCTCTGATGTTTTCACAAGGCGAAAGTTTTAACAGCGGCAGGACAAGAGCTGTGCGCTGCTGGTTACTTAGCTCCTTTTTACCATAAATTAGAGAAAAATCAAGCCTGTAACAAGCCATTTCAGAAGCAAAGCATCTGGATGGCTTGGTTCCAGCTCCCTTTCCTCCTCGTGATTTACTTTGGCCAAAACTGTCAGTTTCCCTCTGAAAAACTATGCATTTATGGGGGTGAATTTACTGTTTGTCAAAAAGAAGCACAAAACTAGCTCTCCCAGCTGTGCACAATTTAAACGCAGCCAAGACGCATTAAAGAATAAAAATAAAAATGCAGAATTGCAGCGTGTTCTGCAGTCCTTCCCCAGGTGAGGGAAGTGGCTCTGACGGCTGCATCTCCCTACACACCGCAGGTACACAGGCACACGCTTCCGTCTGTGTACGTACACATACCCCCAGGTGCATACTGCCCGTGTATATACATCTCTCCCAAGAAGAGCTCCGTCTTGCTCGTATACCAGTTCTTCATTACAATTCCTACTCTAATTAGCTGGTTTCTCTGCTGTCAGAGGATGAGAGCTGCCCTGACACCCATCGCAGCTCCCCAGCCACCGCTCCAGCCTTTCAGCGCCATCACCCCGCAGCAGAACATCCCCCACCCCCACCCCCCGGCAGCAGAAGGGGACGGAAGGAGGCACCGACCCCGTGGCACCCACCGGTGACAGTCGTGCCAGACCCAGGCGTGGCGGCCGTTCTTGGGGCGGAAGTCGGACTGCCCGTTGTTGTGGATCTGGGAGGAGAAGCGCAGCAGGCGCCGGTACCCAGAGGTGATGGAGGTGTTGACGGCCGAGCTGGCCAGGCAGTTCTCCTCCAGCGCGCACTGCAGCATGAACATGGGGCGGTCCTCCAGGTAGGCAGTCTGCTCCACCAGCTCGGCGTTGAGCACCAGGTCGGGGGCAGCTGGTGGGTGGGAAGGAAGGTTCAAAATTAACTGATGGGTTTCTAAAAAAGCCCCACGAGGGTCTGCCAGAGACGGCAGCCAGCCCCTTCCTTGCACTGTTATTTCTCAGCCCCATCAGCAGCGAGTTGCCACTGTTTTGGCATATCCAAGGCACAGCACGGGCCACGCCATTTCTCCTGCATATCTCGGGGCAAACAATGCCAAAATGAAATAATCTGAGTCACTCACTCTCCGAGCAGGATACACCAGCACCAAAACGACCACCTCCTCTGGGACAGGAGACATCGGCTCCATCGTGACGACAGTGGGCCAGGGACATCTCTGTCCCCGAACACTTGACGCCGCTCATGACTACGTTGTCAGCGCTGATGTCTCCGTGCCAGTACCAGGTTTCCTGGGAAGAAAGGCAGAAAAAAGCATTTCACACACTCTTCAGTGTTTAGTGGACTTTATTTAGTGGAATATTTATCCCCCTGTAACTTGCGTTCTCCCCTCTTGTGATGATCAATGCACGGAGACAGATTTCGCTAAAGGATGCTGGAGCAGAGGAGATGAGTAACTTGGGGAATGAGCACCAAATCTGTTTAAGCAGAAAGCTGGTCGACACAGGGTTTAATCCCAGTCCCATATCCCCTGCCCCACACATGTGACCAGTGCTAAACAAAACTCTCTCCTTGTTTCTGCGCTGGTTTAAATCTCTGCTTGTTTTTGATCCAGCTGTAAACTCGCTTTTCCACTCTGCTCTGCCCATCCAGCTGATGAATTCATCCTCAGGCTGGTCTAAGTCATCTGGGCTGTGCCCCTGGGAGGGATGCCCAGCAATTAAACCGCATCTGTCCTGTGACATCTGTGCACTTGGGAGGACCACGAGTAGTGCCAGAGCGCCCGCTCGTACAAGGAGGGCAGGCAGAACTAACAGCCCTGCTGGAAATGCCGGTGGAAACAAGGCATTTGAGGAGTAGCGGCACTAACAGGATCTGCATCTCTGGGTTTTGAGGGGGGGGATTCACAGACGTTCAAACCCCGCTCATCTTCATCACCCAGTTCTACAAAACTCGTCGGAGCAACAGAAAATTAACTCCTAATGTAGCACCACTCTCAAAACTAAGCGCAGTACATCCTGGTGAAGCTGCAGTCGCAAAATTTTGGAGAAAGGAAGAAAGAAAAAGAAAAGAAAAGAAAAGACCAGGTTTGTTAACGTCAAAACTGGGAGCACGTTTCCAGGAAAAGAAAACCCATCTGTACCATTGCTTCCATTGCAACAGGCTGTTTGTTAACCCTGTTAGCAACACTCTTTGCACACCCGCACACAGGGCTGCCCTGTTCTACACAGTGTAGCTTTATGCTCATGTAGCTGGTGCAGCCGGCATCCGCATAAGGGCCTTTTCTGTTCTAAATACCAGAAGTCTCAGCTAAAGGAAAAAATGTCTTGTTTCTTGCTGGACTCTCAGGGCTGTGTCAATAGAGCCAGGCAGCTGGAAAGGCCAGCGTTCAAGGGACGTGGCTGTCCTCAGCTCTTGCACTCTGCTTGGCAGCTGCGCAGGCAAATCAGCTGGAGAAACCAACTTGTGCTGGGGGAATTGCCATGCGAGCAGCATGGGCAGCTCCAGCTCTGACCTCCGAGGTACCCGACCCCAGCGTGTCCCTCAGGGGCCTGCAGATCCCCTCTTTCTGGCCACGGAGAACAGTTCAATTGGTTGGAATCTGCCCACGAGCCCCAGCATGTCCTCCTGGATCCTGGCTTGGTCACTCCATACACTCATTGCGGGACCGCGCTCGCCAGGTAGGGTTTGAACTGTCCGTTTCTGCTGACAGCCCCTCCTCCACAAGCAACATCCAGCCCCGAGGATGCTGAGGCTATTAGTCACGTCAGGCCCTTATTGCTCCTGCCAGACAAACCCGGCAGGCAGAAGGCAGGGATGCTCGTTCTCAGCGGGTTTAGCCAGCAGAGCCAGGGAGCACCGAGCAGGGCACGGCCTGGAAACGCAGCAGAGCTGCCTGGACCCTGGGCTGGGAGAACTGGGAGAATGGGGGCAGCCTCTGTGCTCTGCAACCACATCTTCCTCGTTTGTCCAAGTTTTCAATTTCCGGAAGTTGTTTGGGAAAAAGTGTTTTCTTTTCAGAACTGATCTAAGGCTGTTTTCTGTGCGCAGGTTTCCATCTATCTAAACAGACATGAAGTGGACTTATTCAGCGGCCGTTTGAGCCCAAATTTCCCCAAAGCTGCTGGCGATGGCTGGTTCTCAGCCCCCAAGGGGCTGCAGTTCCAGAAAGCAGCAAGGCAGCAAGCTCTGGCAATGGATTGCTTTGTCCTAGGGAGAAACCACTTTATTTTACGAGCCCAAATCTCCATTTTCCCAGTCTCTGGGAACTGCAACAAAGGCCCTGAGGTTATATATTTCCTTTCCAAAAAATCTACCATTGCACCTAGACCCGCCTGCCCCCCCTTTCACCTTCTGAGCCTCGGGGGGTGTATCAAATAAAAAAAGAGGCTCTTGCACAGGGTTATTGGCCAGCACCAGCTACTTACACCTGATGCCATGTATCCATCTGGGAAATGGGTGGGAAGCTGCTGCCCTCTCTCCTTCCAGCTCTTACGGTCGCTGCTTGCTTTCCTCCAGCCAGCACAGCAAGCTGCCATTCATCGTGCCAAAGAGCTTTGCTGGGAAAGAACACTTTATTCCTTTGTGGTTATCCCCAGCTTGTTAGTTGGTAGCTTTTATCCCTTTATTAAGTGCCAGTCTTAGTTGGGTGCAAGCAGGGAGGGTTTAGGGCATCTGTCATTAGAGGAGCAAAGAATACAAACAACTTGGGGAGCTGCACACAGCTCCACTGCACGGCGGTGTACACATTGCACCGAGAAGTAACTACGGAAGCAAAATCAAATTGTTTTCAAGTGATCTGACATCAGGTTAAACTTGGCTTCCACACTTCACTCAGCCTGAGAAGTTCAACTCCCCACTGAGTCGGGGAGGGGGAAAAAAACTGCATGTAACCACCAGCCCCAGTGAGGGATAAGGAAGTCAGGCTTCCCAGGAAATCTGAGCCATGAGCAGGACGAAAACAGCAGCTTTGTCCAGAGCTGCAACAGCTCCTTCTGCTCCGAATTTCCCCCAACTGTTACACAATGAGCTTTAACCTTTAGAGCCTCTCCAGCTAGTGCCTTGAAGCCGAATGCCGTGGTTTGGGTGGGTTTTTTTCTTCCTTATAAGCCTTCCTCCTGCTCGGTAGCCCTTACCCAAGCACACATGTGCCACCACATCTGAAACACGCGCCGGGGAGGGCGCAGGGACTCACCTGGAAGGCATGGCTGGCGAACCCCAGGCCCAGCTGCCGGCACACCACCATGGCCTCCACGGTGCTCCAGTTCTCGCTGCAGACGGTGCCCCATTTGAGAGTGCCGTTGCGCTCCATCAGGACCTCCACCCGGCCCTCGTAAGGGTTGCGGCCGCCGCTCAGACGCAGCTGCGGGATGTAAAAATGTAAAAATTCTTAGGTCAATGAACAGCACAGCAAACTACAGCGATGATGCAGCAGCTGGGCGAGCAGCACTCGGGGTCTTCTCACGGCTTAATGTCAGCAAGCCCAGAAGCCTCAGGTCGGCTGCTAGCAGCCTGGTTAATGCGGTCTGGTTCACCTCCCACCATGGACACGAAGCGGTCTAGCCAAGCCCAGCATCTGAAAGTATGATGTTTTACTCTTGCAGCTGCGAGAGTAACACACTCCCTATGGAAGTTTCCCTTCCCCACTCCCTCTAGACCTCTGGCAAGAGCATTTACTCAGAGGAACCTGCATCTGGTTCATGCAGTTGGTTTTTAAACTCCACGTGGCAAAGATGCCAGCAGCACCTATGCCAGCAGCCACCCAGGTGCCAGTGGCATGAGGCACAAGTGAGATCCCACCACAACAGGGATGTGCGCCAGCTTTACAGGGCACAGGGGGCAGCTGAAGCGGCACTCCACCCATTTTATAAGCCTCTGTCATGCCAGGAGGATGCTCAAAGGGAGCATCATCCTCATCTGCCCTCCTGTCTAATACAACGCAGATGTTGAAATTGAATAGGCATGGCTTAGTTGAAATAATTCCTACCCAGATGCCCTGTGCTGCATAGCAAGGGAGGGCAGAGGATGCTCCAGGGTGAAAACACCTCGCCACGCTCACTCGCACCTGGATTGCTTGGCTTCTCACCTGATTCTGGAAACCCATCGCTGGAACATTACATCTCACAGCAGCATCTTCTTCGTGGTTACAGCCCTGCGACTCCATGTTGAACTTGCAGTCCGTGACTGATTTTTCAAAGCCCGTACAGTCAATTTCGTTTAGATGAATTGGACCCATGCCTTGGGGAGGAAAAGAAGGAAGAAGAGTCCTTACCTTCTGCCCATGCTACTGTATGGTGAAGAAATATCCAGTAACAGTATATTAATACATTGCAGACATCACACTGGCCTCTAGCATTCAAAACACAGTAACCCTGAAAAAATGCCAGTGATTTCTTGTTAAAATAAAACAAAAAGCTGCAAGATTATTATTAATAATTTTTACCGTTACATTCTTTCCAGCAGTCTCTGGGACTCAAGCACACAAGAACTGCAGAAAAAGCCAAGTTTCCATTGTTATATAATTTGCAAACTTCAGCTGTAGGAATTCGCAAATTATGACCTCTTGGCTGGGTCTGTATGCTGGAATCTGCTCCCAGTCAAGCCCTGACATTTAAATGGGTCATAGACACGTTTGCTGGGGCAACAAAACATAACACCACAGGGACGTGTGAGAATTCAAACAACTCTGGGGCAGGTGTGTGGTACAGACTCCAAAACCAGTGATGGAAACGAGAGCGGACATCATCTCATGCTGCAGAGAATGATCTCAAGGTGTTGGGAGCCAAATTGAATAAGCTGGTTCCTCCCTGGGCAAGTGACAGCAGACAACTGTCATTTCTACCGAAGAGGCACAGCAAGAGGAGATATGAGGAGACAATAATCCTGCCTGCAAAGCTCTCGGGTCCTGTTCCCAAACTGAGCCCAAAGCTGCTTAGAAAGACATTGTGGGGGGATGAACCGGAGCTTCCAGCAGATGATCTTTATCAAGAACCACCAGAGTCTCTCTTGGAGCCCATATAATCCGTGAGCAATTGCTGATGGAAACACACCAGACAGTTTTGACGGGAGGTCCTTGCAAGTAGCAGATGTAGAACCTCTGGGCTCCAGCAGTTTCTAGGAAGCTTTCAGAGATGGGAGGCTGTGGATAAAACCACTTCTGAACTTTGCTATCAACGTGCTCTCTCTGGACTTGGTATAATCAAAATGCTGGCAGCCGTGGTGCTATGACCTGCGGGTGGCTTGCTCCGCTATGGCCCTTGGCCAGGCATTCGTGTCTTGGCTGGAGATGTGCCCATTGCTGGTCAGCAGCCAGGAGCACCACAACCATGGTGGTGATGCAAGGGAAGAGCCACAGAAGATGTTTCCAAGAAAGCAGCATCCACCCACCGATACCCTCCACCAGCTGGAAGAAGTTGGCCAACCCCAGATATTGGTGTCCAGCTTGGAGTTCCCCTCGTTGGCATGCCGGAGGCCAGGCTGCCCAATCTGGGGAACGGAGGTAGAGGAGCAACTGTTTTCTTACCATTTCTGGCACAACTGGTGATTCTTTGTTGCTGCAACACTATTCTCATTGTAGCGTGAGCGACGAGGGCTCTGCAGAGCGCATGAGCCGTACCTGTCTCAAAGCATTGACATCAGGCAGAGAACAGACGGTGTGGAGGTGACACCCCGGCTGCTGGCTCCGTTCCTCTGCACCCAGAGGTGACACAAAACGCTCCGGGTTCGGCAGTGGCAGAGCCACCGGCCGGGCTCCGACCGGCAGCCTCCTCTGCACGTGCTGCCTCCCCACAAAGCCACTGGAAAGGAAAATTCTACCCAACTTCAAGCTGCTCCTTTTGGTTCGAAGCAAAGGGCTGACACTGGAAGGCTGGAAAATTTAATGGTAGGTGGGATCCCTTTGCTTACGAGGCTTTTCCTACTGCCATCTGGAGCTGCTCTAACTCCGCATGGCAGGCAGCGACCTGTGACTCAGAGCTCTAACCCTGGGGGACAGTTTAATGATCTGTCTGGTGAACCCCTCACCTCCTCAGACTGCTGCTGAGGCACAGGGAAAACAGAAAAGGTGGGGGGGAAATAAAATGCTCCCTAGCATATTTCCACGATGGCGCGATAGAACAAGTTAGGACCTACCCTGGAGTCACCTTCTGACAACAGCAGCAAGAACAAAAAAGCAGAGATGTAAATGTCTTGGGTTCAGTCTTACTTACAGAATTAATTTGGCTCTGGCCACTTTTTGCATCTTAGCACATCGGTCAGCCCCGTACCTACCCATCACACAAGATCTATATGATGCGGGAGCAGACTCCTAGGCTGAGGCCACCAGGGAATACGTATCTAGCCTTTTTTGCTTCCCTTTTATTAAAATCCTGTTTGTGGTCTACATCTGGAAACGCTGACACCGACCTAGTCATTTTGCAAGCTGCTGAACAATTCTGATAGGAGGAATGCCTTGATGCTGACCAGAACTGGAGGGTGATGCACCAAGAATGCAGGATGGATCCAGTCTGACATTCTCCACTGAAACAGCCTGACAAAGCCGTACCAATGAAATGATGAAGCAGAGAGGGCAAGGCCACGGCACCGATCCACGGAACCCCGGCACGTTTGCTCTTCTCGGAGAAATTCTTTTATGGCACACAGAGGCAGCAAGTGCTGCTGTCCCGGGCACTGAACTACAGCCAAACTGCACTGCTGTACGTGCTGAGATATGGTGATAAAAGCTGTATTTCCTCCTATGCTGTTCCCTTTAGCAGAAGAACAAGATTAGGGCTGTATATCCAACGTACACATTCACCTACTGCTTGAAGTTTTATTCTACGTTCTCCTTTCAAGGACGTTGCAGTGGACAACACATTCATGAGATCTGGGAGTATTTTCCTTTGGACAGACTCTTGTGTAGATAGGGGTAAATTGTTTAAGCTGGGTCTCGGCTGCCGGTTTATAAAAGGGGGAATAAATCACCCTCGGCATACCCTGACCTCCTTGTGGTAGGCACTCGTCTCCCACAGGTCACTTTGTCTTAACTGGGACTTGCAGACACTGCACACCGATTTAACACGGAGCCCATCTGTTTGCGATTTGCCCCCTGAAATTAAATCTCCAACGCAGCAGTGACGAGACTGGTCCTTCAAATTAAGGCTTTGAACACACAAATTGACGGGAGAGACAGCTACAAAACAAAGCACAAACACATGCAAGGACACAGAGCTTAACAGCTGTGGGAGTCCCCTGTGCACTGGGAGCGTGGAGGTGAGTTTGGGCCAAGAGAGCTCCTTTTCCTACCGCAATGTGACAAGTCGGCTGAAGGCT
Source organism: Falco rusticolus (assembly GCF_015220075.1). NCBI lineage: Eukaryota > Metazoa > Chordata > Aves > Falconiformes > Falconidae > Falco > Falco rusticolus. Next base: position 3,524,823 of record NC_051206.1, on the reverse strand, counting down.
CAGCATCCCAAAGGATGCTTTTGACAGGGTGCATGGATTGATTGCCAGTGTTTAACATTAAAATAAAGGAAAGCGGGTGGGAATTGGCAGCCGCTGCTAAGAGTTTCCAGGCTGTGGCTGCAGGGGATGGCAGGGAACGGCAGGGAACGGCATGTTCTCCTCCCAGCTGCTTCTTCCCCCCACCCCCAGCGATGATTCTGCCGTTTCCTACATCCAGCTGAACACATCAGCAGCTCCCTGCATCCCACCGCAAGATTTTTGTGGCAAATCCAAACAGACAGGTCACATTTTAAAGCTTTCCAGACTCTGGACATCACCACTGTGCTTTACACGTGTTGTTACTTTCCCTCCCTATCTCCAAACCACGCTGGGCTGAAGAAATTCCACCAGCCGTTCATTGAGTCGCATAATGAAGTGTTTGGTTTGGTGTCATTTTCTTCAGGGTTTGCACTACGGGAGCAAGGTGTGTGAATCAGAAGGTGGTTTCAGAGGGCGTACATTAGGCTTTGAGTTACCATTTGGGATCTAAACCACCTCCCAAATACAGGAAATCCAAACCCAAATCTGGCTCTGAACTATTCAAAAGCCCTGCTGTTTATAATGGGCTAAATTAATGTTCTGGTCTTAAGTTGGGGAGTGTCTGAAGTCTAGATCCAGGACTCGTTTTTGCCAGGAACCTTCTAGTAATGCATTACACGATGATGTGGGTCTAGAGAACTCAAAAGAGCAATGGATGTGATAACAAAGCAGTAATTACTGAAACAGCTGTCTGAGGGAAAGGTTGAACTCATCACCACTAGACTTCTTTCAAGGAATCTTGAATATCCAAGTCACATATTCCAGTTTGGCCTCAAGCTCCTGGGCTCAAGAGACTTATTAAGGGTAGAGAATAAATGCCTGGTCCCTAAAACAAGCATCCCAGTAATACTACGCTCATACCCGAGTCATGAAAGGGTTCTTGGAGGCAGACAAGGCACAAAGGGTCCCTGCAGCGCTCGTTGCTCTTACCTTGCCCTAGTCTTGCGCCCGTTATTGCTTCCTTGGCGCTCCCGAAGCCCAGCTCTCGGCACACCACGCTGGCTGACACCAGGTTCCAGTTATCATCGCAAACTGTTCCCCACTCCCCGTTTTTCAGCACTTCAACTCGTCCTTCGCCAGTGTTGGCTCCCCCTTTCAGCCTCACCAGTGGTTGCTGGAAGACACAGACAGAAGCGGTGTTAGCGCTGCCCGGGAACAGAGCACCCTCGCTTTACACCTCTTATTTACGGCACGTAGCTGCAGGCAAGTTGTGGCCCAAAACGTATTGTCCCGAGGGACCTTAAAACAAGTACCACATAATGCAAAAGGCTGGAAGTGTTGGATGAAGGGAGATCTTTATCTGCTAAGGCTTATAGTATGCATAGACAGGCGTTTCTCACATCCCCGTATGTGGGCAGAGAACAAAAAGAGACATCTTACAGTTTTAATACTTGGATTTAGGAGCCTTTTGCACCCAAAGAGCTCTGCAGCAGAGCGCTGCTGTGCACGGGAGTGGCTGGACACGCAACAGCCCAGTTCTTGTACCATCTCTCTCGGGAGCCTTCTAGAAGGTTTGGGAATCGCACAGAGCCAGCTAGCGCGCGGCTCTCGTCCACTTGCTGCCTGTGGTTCAGCCACTAGATGGATTCATTTGCCCTCCAGCCAGTGGTCCTGGGTTACCCGAGGAGATCAACACGGAACTCAAGCCACGTAAAACCTATCTGCCTGCTGCAGTTACAACTGGTGGAATAAGTGAGCTGGCAAAACGCATTCAGAAATACACAGCTGAGTAGCAGGGCCAGTTCCATTTATTTCTGTTCTCTATTAGTCACCAACTACTCATCACTGAGAGCTTTCCCCAGTACCAAGCAGAGAGAGCTACCAGTTGCTGCTGCACCCAAGAGATGCGTTGCTGCAGTGGGAGCAGAGTTTTAGGCACAGGAACACCACGTGATTTGTGCAGAGTCCGAGCTTAAAAAAAAAACAACACCTTAACTTTTAAAACTGGAAGCATATACAGTTCTGCAGGCTGGGGTCACATGAAGGACATGTAAAGCCCACGCAAAGGCTTAAGGAATTACTTGGCAGCGTGCACGGCTCAGCAGATTAGTAATGATTTACAAAACCTTTCACCTTTGAGACCTACATCCTGCAAGCTCTGATGCAGAGAAGACCCCAGGCAAGCAAACCACAGACAGGACCGCACCGCTGCCGCAGTGCCTGCAGGTGATGCCTGGGGGCTTCTCAGGTGTCGAGAGAAAGCCCATTCCTAAAGTCACAGAGGTATAGGGCTGGGGGATGCAGGCTAGAGCCAAGATCCACAGCACCTAACACACCTTGCAAAAAAATCCTCTCTAACCCAGCGTTAAGGGCCTCTGGACCCTGAGATCGCCCCTGTATCCTAAGGGTGCACGTACTTTACAGCTGGAGAACTTCCCTTAGCATCAACTTCAACCACATTTGCTGCAAGTTAAGCTGCTCGTTCACGTGCAGTCACCCTACTGACACTGAGAGCAACTGTCTCCAGGGTCATTTTATAGCAGCCTTTTGCAAATCTTTGCATTTTGACGCTACGCTCAGCCCTCCCTTTGCTAAACAAACACAGCTTTTTCAACCTTTCCTGTAGGCCGTGTTTTCCCAGTCTCTCGGAGCATTTCTTTGCAGAAGACACAGAGGTAATGGAAATGCCAGCTTATTTCCCTCAAACCTCTATGGGAGAAACAACCCAGCAATCTTTAAGTGACTGTGAAACAGCAAAACCCAGCAGCAGCTGGGCACGCATTCAGTTGGCTTGAACAGAACAGCCCAAACAGAAACGTGACAAATGTATTTTCTTACTACTTGCTCCCAGCCCTGCCAGCTGCGGTGGCGAGCCAGCCTCCCACCCCTCTGAGCCGGTAGACGGAGGCAAGATCCCACGTATTTGTGAGGATAGAAACTCGGCTGGGCTGGTATCGAGACAGCAGTACAAAGAGGGGACATTCACACAGCAGGCTGGTTCGAGGCTCTGGGCACACACGTGTTTGTGCCCTACAGCCGAGAACTGATCCTGAATAGTTACCCCTGCAGGTTTTTCCTACTCGGTTGGATGCTGCTCCCTACTCACCTCCTGCCTGAAGGCTTTTCGGAAGCCACTGTGGCTGCTGGGAGCAAAGGCACGGCCGGGGACGCAGCTGACTACCGCCGGCATCCCATTCTCACACGTTGCGTTCTTCTCTGCGTCCACATTGAGGTGATTGCCCAGTTTGCAGCTGGAGATATGAGCCTCATTCCCATTGCAGTCCATTGAGTAAGCCCAGTAATGCTGCTTCCTTCTGCTGGCAAACATCCTTAAAGGAATAATAGGGAACAGCAAAACAAAAGTTAGGAATCCTAAAAACCGCACTGATGTAGCTACATTTGGGAAAAAAAAAGCCCACCTTGAAATCAAACGAGGATTGAACAGCATTATTTGAAGGTTGATCCATTCATACGCACAATGATGCTGTTAAGGTGTCACTTGGGAGTAAATAGGTCATCTCCTTAAGCTAAAGATCAGCGTATGAATCAACACTGCAGCTAGAGCAACAATTACGTGCTCGAAGGAGACACGCATTGTAGAGAGCCCTACGCTATGTCAGGGTCGGAGATCAGTTAATTCAAGAGGGCCTGTGCAAATAACGCTGGTGAGTTCGGAAGACCTCTCCTGTAAACGAGCTGTTCTCTTTGCTGGCCATCAGCTACCAGCTGTGAGAAGATGGCAGACTGGGAAAAAGCCACGGCTCTCCGGCTTCTCTCAAAGCTGCAGTGTTAACAACTGCAAGCCTGAAAGCAATTTCCGAGTGTGAGAGCAATTCCCTTGATGACATGTTCACAGCAGAGGAGATTGGCAGCGGTTCCTGCTTCTTCCTCCCAAACTGGAGTACTTGCCTGGAGGTGCTCCAGGGACTCCTAAGGGGGAAGGGGCACGTGTGATAAATGAGAAAAAGTAATCCAGCTTCATCCTAACTGCACTGCAAGGCTGTCAGACGACTGTATCGGAGCTAAAATAGTCAACGAAACAAAAACACAGGTCAGATCTTTATCAAAAGGAAGATGTTAGAAGTTAAATTAAAAAGAAGTCAAGGCACAGCGGAGCCAACGCCCTGCTGTGATCTTGACGTGGCTTTGTGAGATCCCTGTGCTGCTCCTTATTCCAGGACTAGCTGCCACGCAGCCCTGGCAGTTGCAGGATTAGCTGTGATAAACGGCATAGCAAGGTGGGTGGAACTTGCAGGGAGAAAGAGCAGCCATTCTGATTAACTGTAGCACGTCCCTGCGGGACAGAGAGCCCGAGCAGGACCAGGTAAAGGGACAAAGAACCTTTCGTAGGTTGTTGGTTTGAAACTAAACTGGGCAGGTCAAGGTTTTCCCTGCTGATACCCTTTGGTGGTCCTGTGTAGGCTAATTTGCACAGCCTCAGATGCTTGCGGGGACCACCTTCTCCCCTCCTTCTTGCCAAGCTGTGCTGACAAGCTCAGCAGTCGTCTAGGTTCATATGGCTCGCGGCCACTGACTAATCCTTTCTGCAGCCAAATTTCTCTGGGTTGAGGTTAAGGCCAAATACAGCCGGGCTGGAGATAGAGATGCAATTGCATCATGTGACGGGGAGCAAACGCTGTGCTGGAAAGGACAGAAGATGGGGCAGGGCTGGGTTTTATCCCACGGAGCAAGGACAGGCAACCTGGGTAAAACATTGGCTGTCAAACTCCAAGTCTGTCAAACCAGAGCTGTCGGGGACCCTGAATCAGCAGAAAATGTAGGGAAACAGAAAAAGAGAATAAAAATTTTAAAAATAACAGTAGTAAAACCAGGGGGGATGCAGGCAGAAAGGGCCAGCCACTTCTCAGCTAAAATACCTGGTTCAGTTTGGACCAAGCCTTGAAGATTTTTCTTCCTTTTAATTAAAATACCCAGAGTACCACATGCCTACCAAAAAGCCATGAAAGCCTCTGCCCTCGGACTGCTGGAGCTCAGCACCCAGGTCCCACCTGAACATTAACTGCTCTCTCGGACTGCCGAGTGCGGGGCAGACTCAGGCACGCATTACGCGCTGGAAAGCATCTGGAGGTGCCTGTGCCCAGTGACACCACCCCATAACTCCCAGCGCGAGCCAGCTCAGCCCCACCACCCTTTCAATCTGTGTGCTCGGTATGAAAGCAAGAACCCGAAGGAGTATTTTCACTGAGGGCCCTCTGCAGACATGTGCGGAGAGCTCCATGAACTCCAAAGCAGACAAGAAACACAGCCTGTCTTAGAGAAGTAATTATGGGGAAGCCTTATAATAGCAAACAATGACCTCACCCTGGAAATTTCACAAGGCATTAACATCTGGTTGGTATTAACAGCCTTTGGTAGGCTGGGGAGAAATAGCCAGAGAAAGCCCCACCTCATTTCCCCAGACCAAATATATATATATATAAATAATAGGGGGAAAAAAAAGTAGAATACAGATGACCGTTACAGACAGAAATTCAGGGCATTCTTGTTATTTACTTTTTAAACACGGAAAGAACCTCTCTCGCTGGCTTTGCTATAAGCCAAGAGCAATGTTGCTCAGATCAGAGGTGTGAGCAAAGTCGTGCTGTGAGCAATTCTAGGTCAAGCTGGATTCCAAAGCATTTCTACTGGTGAGGAGAGATGGACTTTCATCACATAAGCTTTAAGCAAAGGTGCAGGTTAAGCCCGAGGGCTGTGGGAAGCGGCTGAGGGTTTAGCTAAAGGGACCTTGCTACGCAAGAATGCATCCGAGAGGCCTCGGGGAGCAGAAAACAAATCGCTACACATGTATAAACCAGGAAAATTCACCCAAAACACACTGCACAGAAGGTGGTGAATTCCTCTTCAGGGGTGTGAGCATAAAGTTTCTACCCTTGAGAAATTCTTCAAGCATTTACTGAATTTAACAAGTCTGCTGTCTTCAGCTTCAGGGAGGTGGAAGAGAAGCCAGACCTGCCACCTTCTGCCAAAGCCCTTCAGATCCCGGGAGGATCTGATATTTTTTTTTAAATTATTTTTTTTTTTATTTATTTTTTTTGCTAGGGAGGACCCCAACCATGACCCATTTCTACTGCAAGCGCAGAAGCGATTAACCGCCTCACACATCTAATCAGGTTGATAATGCTATGAGCAGACTGGTTAAACTGGGAGATGCTTTTTGGACTGAGGCTGAACAAAGTGTCCTGGAACTGCTGAGCTCCTCCATCCGTCTCTGACAAATCACCAAGCTGTAAGGCCTCCAGAAGGCATGAGGGTCCATCCCTCTGCCTTAGGCATCTCCGGTCACAAACTCCTACTCTCCCCATCAGCAAAATGCACTTAACGCTGCTCTTCTTTCTCAACCAGAGCAGGAATCGGGAGGCGGAGTTAACAAGCCATGCCTATAGAAAAACCACTTTGAAGAATGAACAAGAACGTGGAAACAACACTGAGATTTATTTCGTTTCCTAACATAAATCGTGCTGTCAACTGCAGAGTCTAAGTTACATTCAGGAATAAAACCCTGGCACTGGGACAACAATGAACTAAGTTGTTTTCTTTCAAGCAAGATCCATCTGCAAATCATTTCACCTCCCACCATTGTGCAGAAGCAGAGTATCAGCTAGCTCAGCATGCAGAGCTGCAGTTTGGGGGGAGTGGGACTGGCGGGGATGTGGGAAGGGGGCACTGGAAGCCCTGACCAGCAGAAACCTGATTCCAGCCCGTCTCCCAGCTGCAGAGCAGGCACGGGAAGAGATCCGCCTTTGGGAGAACGGTATTTACAAATTAGGGAGAGCAAAGCCCGAGAAATGAGAAGAACGTTTCTGAGGCTTCACATTCACATGGAACGAGGATTTATTTCAACTGACCAGCCAGAGCTGAACTCTCCCCTCTCCAAGACAGAATGTGAACAGAAGGCGCGTGGGACAAAGCAGAGAGCGGTGCTCTCACGGCCCAGGCGAGCAGATCACAGTGGTCATCATTCCGGTACCTTGATCATGAAGCAAAGATCACTTGTGAAGCTCCCAGCCCAGAACTGGGAGGTTTCCCTCACCAGCAAGGCTACCAGCATGGTTCTACATGATGCATCTGCCCGTAACACAAAGCACAAAGGCAAACACCCCAGGGAAGAGCACAGCTTTCTGAAGGACGCTAACCAAACATAACTGTCTAGCTGACAAAGTTTTACAAGTCTCTTTCCTCTAATAAAATGACATCCCATCTTCTTCCAACCCGGGATGACATTCAGCGTATTTTCCAAAATATCTTTCTGCGGCTGCAGGAGCCTAGCATGCCGTTACTGCTTGCCAAAACCAAGTAAAGGTGAAGGAGGTGTTACGAGGCACCGAGGCTACTGAAGCAATCTGTCTGGCTCGGCAGCAGAGACCTCCACACCTGCTATTTGTCAGCACCGCATATTCCTAACTCCAGCTCCAGTCAATGGGATGGTCAGCGTTGCTGGATATTATGCCAACCAACTGTGCTTCAGTTTTTTCCATCCCTACGTGTGCTATCGCAAGGAACAGGACAATTCTTCTGAGGAGCGACTGGGTTGTTCAGCCTGGAGAGGAGGATGCTGATGGGAGAGACCGTATCGCTCTATACAGCCATCTGAAAGGAGGCTGTAGATGGGGGGGGGGGGGGGGGGGGGGGGGGCAGGTCTCTTCTCCCAGATAACAAGCCAATGGACAAGAGGAAACAGCCTCAGGGGAGGTTTAGATGGGACATTAGGAAAAACTTCTTCACTGGAACATGCTTCCCAGGGAGGTGAGGGAAATCACCATCCCTGGAAGTGTTTAAAAAAAAAAAAAAGATGTGGTGCTTAGCAACATGGTTTAGTGGTGGACTTGGCAGTCCTGGGTTGGACTTCATGATCTTAAAGGTCTTTTCCACCCTAAATGATTCTATGATTACCAAGCACCCTTTTATTTAAGCAGATGGCTCCAGCTGCTAAAGTTAATGCTTTTCTTGGAAACACCACAACTGAAAAGCAGGAAAAATCTACTTTGTCTTACTACAGGTAATTTATCCAGCCCTCCTGCCTCTGATGCAGGGGATGGGAATCTCGGAGATGAGTTTGAGGGAGACATGTTGCAGTGATGGAAGCACACACACCTCTAACTGACAGCCAGGGCAAAACATGAGGCTGCCTGGCAGCAATTATAAATTCGCTACTCATCTCCCCAGGAAGCCTGAAAACAGAATTCCACTTGGGTTATTTCTTTTATCTTCTTTTGTGTTGCTATGTGGCTTTACGCTATTCCAACCTAAGGACCACTTTGATTGATCACGTTCTTGCTAATGAAAGAAATGAAACGTGGCCAGGCAGTTCCAGAGAGAGTTTTCCGAAGGAGCAATTGCACAGGCCAAAAGGAGCAGGCAGGAGAAACACAACTCCTGCCTGGAGAATTCAGTTCTCCCCCTATCCAGTTGATGCTTTCCCACTCCACAGGTCACAGTGTAGGAAAGAAACGAGACGGAATTTCACTTAAACTATTTTGCATCTGCTTTAGGGTGTTATTTCTAGGGAACAGTGTAGGAAGAACCATGTCTGTGACGAAGGCTGGTGACAAAATGCAAGCTGAAGCAACGACAACAACAAAGACCAGAGCTCCTGGTTTTCAAGAAACGGGAAACACAGCCTAAACCGATCAGCTTGTAGCTCCTGGAAGACACAACATTCCCCCTATGGATCACTGTTTTCTTCCCTCACTTTAAAGCAATCTACAATTATAGGAAGAAAAAGCAGCACTGATACCATGCTCCAAACTGCATCCCTCTACAAGCCCCACCTCGGACGCAGAAGCAGCATTGGGAAGAGCAGCGCGGAGGCACTACTGACATTTTTAGCTCAGCGCGGGTTTAATGGACAGAAAAAGTCGTGCAGCTGGAGATGGCTGGCTGCTCTTCCAGCCTGCGACACTGAGGAATAGCCAGTGCCAAAGGAGCTGAACTGGGGTTAACATTGGGAGATTTACTGGGAAGCATTCTGCTGGGCAGACTGCTCCTTTGGGGGTGACCTGGCAGCTGGAGACCCATGAACCACAGACCGTGAGCCTCCGTGAGAGCCAGAGTGGCTGGTGAGTGTGGGTAAACGTGTCAGGAGAGGTGTGAGACCAGGAATCGCATGCAGTAGTGGGAAGGAACAACCTGGGCAACGAAGCACAACAAAAGCCTGTTTTCTTCCAAGATTACTCAGTCGGAGCTTTCAGCACCTACCAAATCTGATCCTACAGCTGGCTTTCCGCAGAGGGATGGGGTAAGCAGTTAAGATTTTCTTGCAGCTGATGGGTTTACTGGAAGAGTGTGATCAGATTGTTCCCATCCATCCCCTGCACACGACACAGAACCTATCACTGGTGGAGGAAATGGCTATCCTAGAGCTGGAAGGAAAAAAAGAAAAGATTTCTTGGGCCGACTGTCTACACGTCCTACGATAGGACCTATCAAATACGACAACTGATGCTGCAGCAGGTCTTCAGCCAGAACGGTGAGGATCAAACAGCTCCCCTGTCTGCACAAGGAAATGCTTGACATTTCAAATATTTACACAGAAGGAAAATGCGATCTGAAGGCATGAAGCAGTTGGAGGTTTTTCTACCTCAAGGTCTCCAGTGTCATTTGACAATTTGCATTTTTGAACAAGGCCCCAAGTGTTCAAAGAAACATGCTAGTGTCTCATACAAAGCTCTGCTCTTACTTGTAGACGTTGGTGTTGTATTTCCTCTCGCTTGGAAATCCAAACATGCCGCAGACAACTCGGGAATTTTTCATGGTCCAGTGCTTGTCGCAGATCTGCTTCCAGGTCCCTTCGTCTTTCACCTCCACGTAACCCTCTGTGACAGGCACCCGCTTGCGGTAGGTGGCGAGGATGGCACGGACCCTTATATCTTCCACCTGGATGTTCATGTTCTGGAAGCATAAAAGAAACACAAATGATGCTGGCTTGCAAGGAATCTGGTTGTGTAGCTTCGAGGTGGGGAATAAAAATCAGTTCTGTTCAGGGTTATGGCTGGACTAGAGGGAGGCAGAAAGGAAGAGCTGTTTAGGAAAAGAGACACCAGGGAAGCAAACCTTTCTACCTTGTGCAAATCCATCCTCCATCCTGCGAAAGAGGATGCTTTTCCTCATTAAAAAAAAAAAAAAAAAAAAGGGCATTATTTTACAAACGGCTACGTAACAAATCTCCTCTGTTATTTAAATTCATCGAAGCGGATTGTTTCAGCAGCACAGTGACCTTAATTTAGTCCCAGCTACCGTGGAAGTGAACCGAGCTTGGCTCTGCTGGGGCCACCTGAATGCTGGCAGGGTGCAGGGAAGCGGGAGCCCTGGCAGGGAAGGACGTCGGGGCTCTCATCGAGGCACTGGGCATCCCTTCCCCACCTGGCCTGGGCAAACACTGTGAAAGCTGGGAACCCGATGTGCTGACACTGGCATTCCACCGCTTCCCCACGCCGGGTTCCTCCTCCAGCTGAAGCGTTACTTGGGACAGCAAATGAGTCACGAAAGTTGAACGGATTTCACATTTGAAGCCTACGTGAGGGCACTGCACGAACCAGCCACGCAGGGACCCAAGCCCAAAAGCAAAAGCCGACTGGAAAATATCCGCTGTGGCAAGCGATTACAAAAGAGCTACTGAAAATTTTATAACTCGCTTCCAGGAGACCTTTGCTTGTCAAAAATGTATAAAACCCACGTGGTTCTGCTAACAGTTACATCAGAACTGAGGAATCCTCCCCTCCCCTTGCTCAAATTCAACCGCTTGGAAAAGAAAAATGCCCAGAGCTTTAAAGAGACACGGGCCTCCCGTTACCGACCAGCAGCAGGGAGAGGTACTGAGGTCAGGGAGATCACAGCAGGACGTGCAAAGTCCTGCAAACTACACGTGGCACATCCATTCTCCAGATCCTTCACCAACACTGATGCGACAAACAGATCCCAAGCAAATGGAAACCAACTGCAGCAAAAGAGCCTGCTGCGGGGCAGGGAAAGGGGCCGGCAGCTCCTCCACAGCTCTGCCCACACCACCTTGGGCAAGTCCCTTAAGGCTTTCCCGCCCCCCTTTTTTTTTGTTTTTAAATTGTCTACATTTGCTCCTAGTTTTACAACAAACCAGATCACCCATTCCTCCTTTCAGCTTCAGCTGCAAGAATTCAGTCCTCCAGCAACTCAGCTGGAGCATCCGTGAGATACCCCTGACCGGTAACCGTGGAAAACGGGATGTTGGGATTCACCCAGTAGGATAGTGCTATAGGTTTTGCAAGCTCTTGTAGCCCTCGGGAAGAAAAAGTAATCACAGCCACATCCAAGTTTGTTACATCTGAGACACTTTAAGGGTCCGCTGCAAAAGCAGACTTGTACACCTCCTGTGCAATCTGGGAAGTCCATTTGCAACACAAAGAGTTTCTCCTGAATTTGGTTGGCAGTTTCTCCTAAAATATCGCAGAGCTTTTGACTGTGTGCTGTCAGGAAAGTATCAGAGCCTCTGTGCACGGAAGGCCTCCCCAAGCTGGTTTCCAAAGCCTGCAACTCACTTTTCCCCTGGTGCAATTTATGAAACGTTTCCAGCTCTTCACTCGATGGAGAAAGCATGTTTACCTGGAGCTACAGGCCAGTGCTGCCTGAGAGAGCACCTCCTTTCTCTGCTCCCTCTACCTTCTTCACCAGGAAACAAGCCTTAAATCCATTTGGAAATAGCTTTGACTTCTGAAGATCTAAAAATGTTTTTAATAAAAGCCTATTAAAGGGATTAACCCAAAGGACAGCCAGCCAGCCAAAGCTTAAAATTGCACTGGAAGAGCACGCGAAAAGGTAGTAACTAAAGGAGGAAATTTGCATTGACAGCTGAGAAAGCGGGTGAGACAGCCTAAATGAGTTTTTCTGTCTGCGACTGCAGGATATAGCCACCCTATGTAAAGCCGTAAGTATGTTTGCTACATGTAGTTACGTCAGTATCAGCCCTGCTGCATATTAAAGTAACTGAAACGGAACATTTTCTCTGACTAGACCCGACATCAGCAACCTGCTAAAATCCACCCGTGCTTTTTCACTTGACAGCTGCTTCCATTTTGCTTGGATTGAAGACTGATGGGAGGCTGCAGCTGGTCCTCGGGATGACGGAGAGGAGGAGCGTTCAGAACAAAGTGCGATTTCACATTCAGGAGCGACGTTCGGGATGCCTGTGTGCTGTGAGGAAGCTGCATGACAGCAGTCACTAGCCCCATTTGAATCGTGCAGAGCGCCGTTCCAGATGTTAGACATCTGCTTGATGCTTCCACCGCAAAGCGGCAGAATCGTCATTCCCGCACTGCGCCTATTAGTCGTCATTAATACATCGCTCTTCTCACTACTGCGTCATCAGAGGTCTTCACCGAGATGGAAGGTGGCGCCACATCTGAAAAGCCTCCGAGGTAAAGAGAGGGCTCAAAGGATGGGAGAAAGCAGCGATTCTCAGCGTCCTTTGCAGATTGAGGCGCGGAGAGAGAGCAAACTGCTTCTCCCAAGACCACGACGGCAGGAAATCACACCCGGTATCCTGAGGTCCCAACCCTAACCCCCACATGAAGATCCCTCCTGCAGCAGGGAACGTCAACCAAACCTCTAGCTCTAAAGCACCCAACATTCTGATCGAGCATGTTTTTTCCTCTTCCCACTCCACCAACCTCGCAGGAGCGGTGTTGCACAAAAACAAAGACATCCACCCTGTCTCTGACAGCTGCCAATAACAGATGCTGAGGAAAGAGCATCTGAACAGGGCAACAGGCAGCAATTCCTCCCTGCTGTATTCCTGCAGCTTCCGAGCATCTGCATCTCTCAGATTTTCCAAGCCAGAGGGTGTATTTTAATGTTCAAAAACTCTGGATGGATTTGTGAATCCCTTGCTGGGATTTATTGTCATCAGAGCAACACGCAAAGAAAGAAACCAGCCCACTGAGTCAGGAAAAGAGAGAAGTCACATAGTTGGGGGAAAAAAACAAAGGAAACCTTGAGAATGCTGTTAGGTACCTTATGATTTGCCTGTTATTTTTGCAATTAGTCCAGCAGCTTAGCAAATAAAAATGGGTTGCTACATATCTGTTTCCAGAAGAGCTCTGACCACCGCACAAGTGGCAGTGCTGGAGTCCCAGTACAGGATCTTGGGGTGCCCTGACCTAGTGCGGTACCTGTGACCCCACCTAGGACTCGACATTTCCCACTTTCAGGCTGTGTGCTTGGGCATGTCTTTTCCACTAACTGTTTGGCCTGGGTTGCTCTCGCTGGTCATTTTACAGAAATGAAAAATAAGGTGCAAATTGAATGGTTTGCTCTTGGACTTGAAAAAATATTGACGGAGCCAGCAGGACCCCTCAGGCACTGCAGGCTCTGGTACAAAGGTCCCACAACACATCTCTCTTCCCCCAGAGATGCTGACATAGACACAAAAAGAAATCCTGTTCTGACTTGGGACTCCGTGTAGCGAATCTAACTCTTTTGTCATGTGTTGGTTTTTTTTTTTTTGCCTGCATTTGCCAAGAAAGGGGAAAAAAGTAAACAAAAAAAAAAAGTGAGCAAACTAGCAAGAAAGAAGCCATCATTTCATTCCCTCGAGGGTATTTCAATCTTCAGATAGCTATAGCAGACCAGCATGCAATGACATTTTCATGATCTGTCTGAGAGCAAAACCAACCCACATCCATTCCCCTTTCTGCTCACAGTGAGCAGGCTTAGAGCAGAGAATTACTGATACAGCAGCTCGAGGGTTTCCACCGAGTCTAAACAAACAGCAAAACATCTGAGAAGAATTCAACATGCTGTAGACCTCAGCTTTACATTGGAAGATTAAAGAACAAAATAAGTATGTTGTAGCTTTCTCCTTGAGAGAAACCTACAATATACTTATTTTGTTCTTTAATCTTCCAATAACTCCGCAGATCTGAACGGTTTTCCTTCACCACAGAGCTTTTGTTATGCTGGGAGTATTCAATAATGCAAATACAGGCATCTTTTATCTTCCAACACCAACGTGTAGAGCAGCTGGGCTAATGGTGAAAACAGACTCCACATAAAAATCAGAAGCAAACAATCCTTAATAGCTAGAGCAGACTTTTTTAACTCACCCTCTCCATACTTTATGTACACGTGGAGACAAACGCCTACAACGAGCTGTCACATCAACACGGAAACCTCATCTCTGAAAGCCTGACTTATGCTCACATTATAGCCGTACAATAAAGCTACAAGGTAGCTCAGTAAATCCTCTGAAGGATGTCCGAGGATCACCAAACAGGTATCTGTAACCAACTGAGAACCTGCACGCGCATCTGCCAAGCTCCCACCTCAGGTATCAACCATAAAGTAAAGCCTTCAACAATATTGCAGGAGCCAAGCAGTCATTCACCAAAATGCAACATCACCTCTAGGAAATCAAACTGGGTTGATTGTACCCCAAATTATAGGTAGGGAAAGAGAGGCCCCAAGCCCCAAAGCCGACGGGATGTGGTTTGCTCAGTCTGAGGTTGAGGAACACATAGCAGGGGAGTGGGAAGAGCGTGCACAACCCCACAGCTCAGCTCCCTTGCTAGGAGGGAAAAAAGTGCTGCTGGGGATTTTTACCCACAGAGCAAGAGAAGAGAGCAAGCCCCAAACCAGAGAGTTAATTCTCATGGCTCACGGCATGACAGTCCCCCCCTTCTCAGCGAGCCTTGCGCAATTTCCACATGTTTAGGCCAACAGCTGTGGAGATGTGTTTGCCAGCCTTTTCCCTTCCCCTCCACCCCAAACTCCAAGTCTTTAGAACTCGGCTACTACATGATTCAGACCTGGCCCTCCAACCTCTCCCGTGCTTATGAAACACTCCCACCCACATACTTGAGGCTGAGTCAGCTCTTGCCTTTGCTTTCTGCTCTCCAGCAGGCTGCTCGTTCACCGGACGGCACGTCCCACATCGCTGACCCCGTGCACAGAGTTTGTGGGTCTGCTCCATCGCTACTGGTCTCATTTATCAAGCTGCAGCTTTGTTTTCATCAAAAGGCATCCATTCCGGCACAGAGGAGATCCGTTAAAGAAATAAGCACACAACCAACAAGAAATCCTAAGGCATTTTTCTCCTGCTTAAGCCTCCTTAGCTCCAAAAGGTGTGAAGAAACAAAGGAAGATAAGGCTGGGTACAGAGGGTAGGGGGAGGAAGCGTAGTACATCTATTCCTAGATTCAATGCTCTGGCTTCCACATCAACCTGCTTTGCACTGGAACCACCCGACTGTACATAGCAGTAGAAAAATCAGCTGAAAGCTGAAATAACTCTGTGGTCTGAGGCCGAAGAGGTCCTGCTCAGTTCCGCCTCAGATCTCCTGCGTGATTTCAGCCACACAATCTCACTTCCCCATCTCCTCACTGTTACCTCTGGCCTCTTGCTCGGTCCTTCTGGAAAGGGAAGACAATGCTAAGCCCACCTCACCTGCTTGAATGGCAAAGCCTCTGCAGCAAGGGCCTCTCACCTGTATGTGCCCAAAGCAGAGATGTGATTTCACTTGGGACCTCCAACATCACTACAATACAAATTAGTACAAAAACAAGGAAAAAAGAAAGGGTCAGACTGTTCTGGGTTGGGCTATCTTCCCCTCCACCTCACTCCTTTCCTTGCCATGAGCTACATCCAAGACCTGCGCTGCTACTCCTCTTCAGTCCTGGACACAAAAGCCGATAGCAAGCGAGCGTGCTGTGCTCCGTTACGAAACGGATGAACCTTGGCTTCAGAAAGCCAGGGCCTGCCCGGAGACAGCAAAAAGAAAGGGGTTTGTTTCTGAGTTTTCACAAAAGGATTCCTGGCTTGGAAAGTTTTCACATGAGCCTCAGCCGCTTTTGTTTCCACTCTCTGAACCAAATGCTTCCCCCATGGCTTCGGATCTGATTGCAAAAACTGACACAACTTTCATAATATTTTCTTTCACCTTTTGCCATGTGTTTTGTGTTGGCAGAACAATTATGTCCAGGACATCACCCTTGTGTCCTCCACTGCCCAAGCTCAGCAATACCCTTTTCTTCTTGCCACAGCCCTGAGGATCCACAGTAATCAATACAGTGAGGAGATCCCGTTCCTAGAAACCCGACTGCTACTTTGCAGACTGCAGACGCTAACCCGGCTCTTAATCACCTGCTCCTGGCCAAAAGCAAGCCACAGCAACTGGGATTCCAGAGGGGGTCTTCAGAAGAGCATCTCAACCCTCACTTTAAACACGGGCTCAGCGATGACATTAAGAAACCAGCTAGAGAAATGCACGGAGTCTGAATAGCTATGGTTGCATCTCCCCTACAGCCAGAGAAATGATTTAAATACAGGCAGAAAGGGAACCAGAATGAGATTTTTTCCCTTCTGTGTATTTTACTTTATTATTTTTTTAAAAAAACCATCACCACGGGTGATGCTAAGTATTGCAGAGCTCGAGCGAGGGGGTGTTCAGAGCTGCCCCTCTGGTTGGCAGGTGACGGTACAGGCAGACAGCTTAGGCAAAGGTGCAATTCTTACCACAAACCCTCGATTTAACAACTGCAAGGAACACATGTGCTACCTCTGTCTAAGCCCATAGGCATCACTCTCCTGCTTTAAGAGTTCCCCATGATCCATTTGAACTGCTCTTTCCTTCCTTATGCCTGACACATCCCACCGCCCCTTAGCTGCTGAAATCTATTCAAACCATCATTTTTCATTTACAACGGAGCTCCACGATTTCTTGGCTTCCCAAACACCAGGCTGCAAACTTGGACAAGAAACGAATTGAATTTTCCCCCCCAATTAAGAACATAACATGAGATCTTCCCACATAGACTTGTCTCACCCCAGAGGCATCTTCTCTCCTGTATTTAAACACTTCACTCACTCCCAGTGAGGTCTCAGCTACCAAGTCTTTTGCCCCGAAGATGACTTTTTAAAAGCTATCTCTTCACATACATAGGAACGGGTGGAATCTGTTTTGATTTGAACATCTGGAGCTGTGCCTCTGAGTCACTAATAAGTTCCCAGTGCTAAATAAACACAGTGAAATAGATGCTGCAAGACAAAGACGGGTTGCCTACGGGGGACAGCAGTCCCCTGGGAATGTTACACTGTATTGGACTGCAAGCACTTTTTGTTCTGGGTTTGTGCAGTACAAAAGGGTAAGGGATGAGAGTGCAATTCAGGATTAGGGTCCAGGAGCAAATACAGTGCAGATTATAAATGACAAAAGCCTTTGCTAAGCTGTGAAACGCTTCAGCGGCAGCCTCATGACTGCCAATGCAAAGCAGGCTAATGAAAAGCACTAGAGAAAAGAAACGCTGGTGATAGAAGCGAGCGAGGGAAGGCAGGAGCACTGAACCCTGGAGGTACTTTGGCATGGCTGGGAGGCTCAGCTTAGGGATAGGATGCTGCTCTGTTCTGCATGCATCACGGTCTGAGGGTTTCTCGACGAACAAAGCTTTTACATTCTCTGTTTCCTTTCCACTGAGCTATTTTAAAGACAATCTGGATCAGACGCTGCAAGCTAGCCAAATTTATTACCTGACCTCTGCACTGCAAAACAGAAGGAGATCGTACTCTGTTCTCAGGCATAGTTAAATATTGTTTGGTGTAACAAGAGAAATGGTGTCGCATCCAGCACAACAGCTGTCAGCTCTGGTTACAGTCGGTGCAAGGAGACTAACAGGTTAACTGCTCCCCGAAAAACTGCACCAAACCCAAACCAGCCTTGGTGCTCTCCCAGCACCACCAATTCCGTAGCTCGTAGCTCCCACTCGATGACAAGTGCCATCTCTGCCCAGCAAACTTAGCATCCTGACATGCCACAAGCCATCACAAGAAAACCCAACAAACAACAAACCACTGAGGCAAGCAATTAGAAGCCATCACACACACTTTAAAGTCATAGCACTAAAGAAACACAGTCACATACCCCAACGGCAGCTTAATTAATATTTGTCTGGAGTTAGCTCCAGACAAGATGCTGAAGACCCCTTCTAGACACACAGAGCATCAGCATTGGCATTACATATGAGTTTATGTTTAGAGAAGTAAATATTTCCACGAACGGGAAAGAAATTAAACCACTGTTGTCACAACAAACAGGCAAATAAACGTTTTATTGACAAACATTCTTGAGAACTGGACGGTCGAGACATAGAGCTCAAGTCAGAGATGGTGGTGGCCTAAGCTGCAACTCCCCACAGCTTGGAGAGAGTCTCCACTGGTTTGCATGGCAAAATGCTAGGTAAGAGGAAGATTTGTCTGTGTACCAAGCCACAGACAATGCCCCTGTCCTCCTCCTCCTCCTCCCGCTCCCCTCCTTACACCTTCCAGTCACAAGCAGCTCAGCACACAGGAACACTTTATACAGCCTCATCCACCGAGACCAATTTAACCGAGAGCTCCCGAGCAGGACCCCGCAGCCCCCTGTCCCACTGGTTAAGAAACACGGACAATATAGTTCAACCCACTTTTAACCTGGCAGAACCAGAGCTTTTGAGCCACTGGGCTTTGAAGTGAGATTATTTTTTTTTTTTTTTTTTTTAATTTATATACTTCACATACACTCTGAAGGGGAAAAAAAAAGGACAGAAATAGCAGCACAGCCTGGTATGTTTAGCTAGACCTTGTCTGCCCACCGTCTGGCCAAAGTTATGGTCTGGTCTCAGGTACCAGATCTATTTGTGAATTTGTAACGGCTGCAGCAATTTGATATATTTAGAATATGCCCTATTTGGAGCCTGTGTATGTGCACAGAGAGGAAGAGGGTGGACAACAAATATTTTGTTAAGGATGTTTAGGGGGATAGTTTAAAAAAACCCCAACATATCATGCATTTATTGAAGAAAAATATTAAGGGTAGGAGTTAGTTGCTGTGGTCTTAAAATTGCTGGTCAACCCAGTAAGACAGTCGCAGGTTGGCCTGCGCTGTGTTTGGACAACACACTGTGGCTGCGGGAACTGCTTGAAAAAGCAGGGATGGCATTCCCTGCTCATGGTTTCATGAACACATATTAAATCATCTTGATTTCAGAGCTTCTGGCATCCTGCAAAGACTTAGGAAAACATTTGAGACCGTGCACACATTTAAACGGCAGGCTTTGGCATCGCGTAAAGGAACCTTAAGGCAGGTCCACACTACCCACCTGACCACTTCCAGACACTTGTGAACTGCAAGACAAGAAACAACCAACAGCCGCACCGCACCTTGTGCACTGACTTCATCCTTTCGTCCTGCTCTTTATACCTTTCATGTCAGGAGGAGGAGGAGCGTGGGTCGGTCCCCTAGATGCACAGATTCTGCTCTCAGCTCTTTTCCTTCATTTAGCTGTGCTGTCAGCACAAGGCCCCACGTGCTCAGAGATCTTTGGCTAAAGCAGCAGATTCCACTTGTTATATTTTACGAAGCTTGGATTATTGCAGTTCAGTGGATGTATTTATAGCACTTACTGTCTGTCCCTCCCAAACTGCATCACAATCGGCAACCAGTTTTTGCGTTCTCAGACACGCTTTGAGCACTTAAAACCAACATGACTAAACTTTTCCTTTCCCTGGAGCTCCCAAGACACCACTCACAAAGTGCCCACCACATTGTAAAGCCTCCAAGAGTTACCATTATGGATAAAGTGGGTAAGACTTTGGTTAGACCCAAGTTGTACAGCAAGCCACTAATGTGAATTAGAGTATGCCAAACACAGCTTTTACTCCAGGCTGTGACTAAAAGAGAAGGAATGCAAGCAAAAAATCAAACTCCGAGTTAAACAATGGTGTTATTTTAACAGCACCTTTGGCTCCATCATACTGGATGCGCAGATGCCTCTGTGGAGGATTGAAGCAAGGAGGTTCAGCACCAACATCCAGTTCCCATCCCAACGCGGCTGTGGCAGCCTCCACATTCACATGCAGTTACTGGGTTAAGCCACGCTCAGCCACACACTTGCAGCGCTTCCAAGCCCAGCTACTGCTTTTCTTTTTTTTTTTAAAAAAAAACCCACCCTTTTGGGGTAAACAGCTTACTCCCACAGAACTGGCATCTGTAGGGAGAGAGAGAGGATGCGATATCAGCAGGATACGTGCCCGCTTTCCCCCTCCTAACACCCCCAGAGGCAAAGGGGTAATAGCAAAGTCAAACCACGAGCCCTTCTCTCTCCATTAATGACAAACCGTCTGCGTATGTAGCATACACATACTTTAAAGTGGAGGGGGAAAAGCCCCTCTGGAAAATGCACTTGATGTCATCACGCTCAGGGCAGCACTGAACAGACACTGCCCTCCCAGCTTTGGGAAGGTGAGCAACCTTCAGTGTTTACGCAGCCACTGAGCTAAAGGGCCATCAGGCTAATTGTGACCCGCCAGCAGCCCACGAAAGGGCTGTCCTGCTACACACATTCATCACTCTCCAAGAAATAATCCTTTGAACAAGTCCCAAGGCTAAAAAGCTGCAGTGGCTGCAGCAAATAGCAAGCAAAACCGATGGGAGTTTCTCTGCCCTTCAGCAAGAGACTGATGGATTTCAGACCTGCCCCAACCTTGGTGCTGTTAGAAGAGTTAACCTCTTCCTGCCTGCCTCCTCCTTCTTACCACAGATCTTCCATCATCACCCACCCCAGAGGGAGATGCTTCACTGTGGCCGGCGACCAGCAACTTCTGTACAGAAGCAAGGGTCAGGCACTGCCCATTCCCAGCAGGGCAGGGAATGGAAAGGCTCAGGGATGGGAAGAGATGTGACATAACCCTCAAAATATGAACTGCGATAGGAAAAGATCTGTCTAAGCGCATTCATGCATAAGCCAAGTGGTTTATGGTGATGGAAAATTTCATCCTATACTGCTTATCTGCAGCATTTCCAAGCTGAGAAATGGATGTATGTACATTGTCCAATAAAAATAACTCTACCCCGAGGGGTATCACGTTGCTTTTAAAAGAGTGTGAACTCTTTGCCTGTCAGATTTTAGGATGCAAGGCCAGATTTGAGCAAATGTCCATTTGCACAGCCCCTCTGAGCTGGAGCCCTGTCAAAATGAAGTCAGATGTTGTCTTATGCCTACTGGCTTTCCGCGTTAAATCTTAGCAGCCCTTGGCAGCCTCAGAGAACTTAGCACTAAAGGGTCTAAGTCACTTTCTAAATGATGAATTTAAGATGGTCCAGCTGCCCCTGGCAGTGGGAACACACAGAGCTCCCTATTACAGGCAAAGGAAATCCAAAGGTGATGGCACGAGTTGGGCGATGGGTTAACCAGGCTGCACAACGCACGGATTTGCCCTGAACGCTTGCAACTTGCAACGGGGAAGCAGAACAAACCCGCTGCTCCTACCCCACCGCAACTTGCACCCTGACGCATGAACGTACACTGAAGTCAGCGCTCGCTCCTCTTAATCTGCTGGCTGTAAAAACCATCACTTTGCGACAGTTGGATTCATTTGGGAATCGTTACAGCTGTTGCAAACTGGTGTGGGAAAGCAACGCTGGAAGGTGTAATTGAATACATAAGCTCTGCGCATCATCTTAATCCAGGGCTATTTTAAGTAAAGCCTGGTTTTAAACCAAACTGAAATATCTTCCATTGGCATTCTCAGTGGGATTGTGCTGGTTTAGCTCTGTCAGTGCAATGCTGAAGCCAGTGGGACTGGTGGAGAGACCTGACCACAGCACTGCTGCTAAGTAAAAAATTCCAGGCCCCTCAACCACTGATCTCATTCCAAAGAGAAAACATCACTCCGGCAGGCTTTGGGCTACAGAATGCAGAACCCAGCAGCTTACAGAACGATGATGTTTCCTCCGATGAATGTGAGGCATGATATGCAGAATTCCCAGGCATGTTAGGAAGGGCAAAGACTTTCAACTTGCACTCACACAAGCCTTTTGACCTCCCTGTTTTGGAGTTTATGACCCTATGAGTA